>NC_135657.1:21011024-21323411 GCF_964188315.1 Podarcis muralis
CAGGGGTCATCTAGCCCAACCCCTTGCAATGAAGGAATCTCACTATCTCAGCTAAAGCCTCAATAACAGAAGGTCTGGGGGAACTATTAGCTCTTCCTGCCCTGGAGATGACATTGGCAGGGATTGAACCCTTTCACCCCTTTTCTTCAGAAGTTTTCATTCTTTTTTATTAATTTTCAAAAAAAAAAAAAAAAATTAAAACACAAACACACAAACAAACACACAAACATACATCCTATTTAAATCTTGGTAACATTATTTAGTGACTTCCTCAAATCCCCTTAGTTGAATTTCATTATACAGTGGTACCTCGGGTTAAGTACTTAATTCGTTCCGGAGGTTCGTACTTAACCTGAAACTGTTCTTAACCTGAAGCACCACTTTAGCTAATGGGGCCTCCCGCTGCTCCCGCTCTGCCGGAGCACAATTTCTGTTCTCATCCTGAAGCAAAGTTCTTAACCTGAAGCAATATTTCTGGGTTAACCGAGTCTGTAACCTGAAGCGTATGTAACCTGAAGCGTATGTAACCCGAGGTACCACTGTATATCATTTTTACAGTTTTCCAAACTCAATTTTATCAGAAAGTTAACTTAGTCACTTAACATCTTTCATTCTTTCAAATTTGTCTTTAAACATCTTAAATTCTATCCTTACATACTTAAATCCTAAGCCTATCTAGTATTTGAAAGCTTTTCTAATTAAATTATTTTGACATATTTAGCTAAATAGTCTTTAAATTTCTTCCATTCTTCCTGGTACTCCTCCTCCTTCTGGTCGTGGACTCTTCCAGTCAGGTCGGCCAGCTCCAAAAAGTCCATCATCTTCATCTGCCAATCTTCCACTGTTGGTACTTCTTGTGTTTTCCAGTTCTTCGCTAACAAAATTCTAGCTGCGGTCATGGCATACAAAAATAATTTAAAAACTTTCTTGGGCAAATCCAAACCTGTCGAAGTTTTCATTCTTTCCCAGAAGGATGGCTTTCATTTTCTTCTGTGGTAAGGTAAAGGTAAAGGAACCCCTGACCATTAGGTCCAGTCGTGACCGACTCTGGGGTTGTGGCGCTCATCTCGCTTTATTGGCCGAGGGAGCCGGCGTACAGCTTCTGGGTCATGTGGCCGGCATGACTAAGCCGCTTCTGACGAACCAGAGCAGCGCACGGAAACGCCGTTTACCTTCCCTCCGGAGTGGTACCTATTTATCTACTTGCACTTTGACTTGCTTTTGAACTGCTAGGTTGGCAGGAGCTGGGACCAAGCGATGGGAGCTCACCCCTTCGTGGGGATTCGAACCGCTGACCTTCTGATCGGCAAGTCCTAGGCTCTGTGGTTTAACCCACAGCGCCACCCACGTCCCACTTCTTCTGTGGGGAAAGCTGCAAATGGCCAGAAAACTGATTCTGTGCGTTGGTTTTTAAAACACCATCTTCTCCTATGCAGTTTTATTTCCAAACCTTATTTTATTTTTATTTATTTGTTAAGTTTTCAGCTAATCCTTTCATAGTATTAAGGTGGCCTTGCTTGGGGCAACATTTGTTTCGGTTTTGTCAAGGTGAGCGATTCTAGCGCGATATTACGTTTCCAGAAAGGCTTGCAGAAGATAAAGTCTTAGCGCCATCTGCTGGTAAAACGGAGAATACGCGTTCAGGACTTAGCAAGCCATCAGTAGCTGACCGCAGTAGAAAGAGAAACGACCCATTCCTCAGTGGGTGCTCCTGTCTATATAGATGCTGCATTTAAAAAGGGACACAAGGAAGCATTGCTTATCTGGCACTCTGCATAATAACATGTGTGCCTGCATTGTGATGGATGGTTACCTGTTAGGCTGCTTTCCCCCTGACCTAAATGCCTATTTATTAGGTTTGTGCCCTGCGGAGACTGGTTATTATATAACATAGCTGTGATAAATAACCCAGCAGTGGCACTTGCAATGCTTGCTATTTCATGCAAATGATTCTCCCCTCAAAAGCAACCTGTTGCTCCTGACTCTCTCTTCAGAATTGTATGCAGCCACTTAACAAGGTAATGTAATGAAATAAATAAAAATAATAGTTTTTATTTGCACCCTGCCCATCTGACTGGGTTACCACTCTGTGCAACAAAATATAAAATCACAGTAAAACATTAAGCCTTAAAATTCCTCCCTATACAGGGCTGCCTTCAGATGTCTTCTGAAAGTTATATATTTACTTATATCCTCGACATCTGATGGGAGGGCGTTCCATAGGCTCCCAACAGAATATTAAAAACATGCTTTAGTGCGTCTCCATGTTTTTATTATTGCTGTTAAGGTAAAGGTAAAGGACCCCTGGATGGTTAAATCCAGTCAAAGGTGACTACAGTGGTACCTCGCAAGATGAATGCCTCGCAAGACAAAAAACTCGCTAGACGAAAGGATTTTTTGTTTTTTTGAGCTGCTTCGCAAGACGATTTTCCCTATGGGCTTGCTTCGCAAGACGGAAACGTCTTGCAAGTTTGTTTCCTTTTTCTTAACACCGTTAATACAGTTGCGACTTGACTTCAAGGAGCAACTCATAGAACGCGGTGTGGTAGCCTTTTTTGAGGTTTTTAAAGACTTTGGTGATTTTTGAAGCTTTTCCAAAACTTTCCCGACACCGTGCTTCACAAGACGAAAAAAATCGCAAGACGACAAAACTCGCGGAACAAATTAATTTCGTCTTGCGAGGCACCACTGTATTGGGTTGCGGCACTCATCTTGCTTTTAGGCTGAAGGAGCTGGCATTTGTCCACAGACAGCTTTCCGGGTCATGTGGCCAGCATGACTAAACTGCTTCTGGCACAACGGGACACCATGACGGAAATCAGAGCACACAGAAATGCCGTTTACCTTCCCACTGCAGCGGTTTATCTACTTGAACTGGTGTGCTTTCGATTGCTGATATAGCACAGTTGAGAGACTCTTCCAGGAGCCCTGGGTTTGATTCTCACCTCTTCCATGAACTTACATGATAGATTCAGAGAAGTCACTTCCTTTTCCTGACCTGGAAATATAGGAACAATAATACTACCTTACAGCATCAACAGGGATCTTCCGACGCAGAAGTCTAATTAACCCCAGCAGGAGTTCCAGTTTGGCTCACAAGCCACACCCACCTGATGAGATATGTGAGATATGGGCTTCTGGTTGGCCACTGTGAGAACATGATGCTGAGCTAGGGGCAGTGGCGTAGCGTGGGTTGTCAGCACCCGGGGCAAGGCAAGTAATTTGCGTCCCCTAACCCGTGGATTTGCGCCCCCTAACCCGTGGATTTGCGCCCCCTAACCTGTGGATTTGCCCTAACCCCAGATGTTGCGCCCGGTGCGGCCGGCCCCCCCTGCACCCCCCACGCTACGCCACTGGCTAGGGGGTCCCTTCTGTTCATTCTGCTGAGTGGGGACTTTGACATCTGCCACCCAAGTCCTACCCTGATTTCACCACTGCTAAGAAGTTCACGGTGACGCAGGTGGCGCTGTGGGTTAAACCACAGAGCCTAGGACTTGCCAATCAGAAGGTCGGCGGTTCAAATCCCCGCGACGGGGTGAGCTCCCGTTGCTCGGTCCCTGCTCCTGCCAACCTAGCAGTTAGAAAGCACGTCAAAGTGCAAGTAGATAAATAGGTACCGCTCCAGCGGGAAGGTAAACGGCGTTTCTGTGCATTGCTCTGGTTCGCCAGAAGCGGCTTAGTCATTCTGGCCACATGACCCGGAAGCTGTACGCCGGCTCCCTCGGCCAATAAAGTGAGATGAGCGCCACAACCCCAGAGTCGGCCATGACTGGACCTAATGGTCATGGGTTCCTTTACCTTTACCTTTAAGAAGCTCACAGTAGTATACCTTCCCCCACTTTTATCGTCATTATATAACCACTTGAGGTAGATTAGTCTGAAATATTGTAACTGGCCCAAGGTCACTCAATGAGCTTTGTAGCTGAGTAGCTGTCTGAATCCAGTTCTCTCCAACACGTTTGACTGTCATATCACACTGACTCGTCCTTTTGTGAAACTCCCATCTATTTTTTCTGTTGCACCCGCATCCCAAGAGCAGAGTGACTTTTCAAAACAAAAGATTGCCTAACGTCTCTCACTTTTACTGCCTGCCAGGAGCGCAAATGAGCTGGTGAAGCAGCGAAGGAGTCTCAGTTTTAAAGCTATTTACTCAAAAGTTACCCAGGATGGAAATTAAGAAGCTGAAGATAGTCAATGAATACAGGTCCACAGGAAACGGTCTCCTCATATTAGGTCCCATTCACGTGCACAAACTCTGGGAGATTTGCAAACAAACTATTAAAATATTTTATCATAATACCACGAAAGAATCTCCTATAGCAGATTGTGGGGAGAGGCAGAATGCTTACTTGGCCCCCCAGCAACAGGGTCGCTGCTACTTACCAAGTGGGACAGTGTGAGGGCCTAAGTGGCAGAGAGGCTGGTGTTGTGCGAATGCAGTAGCAGAGTCAATACAGAGTTCTTGACAGTGTGTTTGCACTGGGCCATCATCTCCACTCCCTTAGCCCTCTCACTCTTCCTCCTGGTAAGCAGCAGAGATTCTGCTGTTGGGAGGTCAGGTAAGCACCTTGCCCCATCCTGCCATCCACTACTGCTCTGCTTAGAACAAGAGAGAAGGGGGTTAGAACACACAAGGGGGCTTTTTCTGTGGTGGCACCCTAGAAGTGGAACTCCTTACCACTTGAGCTTAGTCAGACAATCTTCCTCTTTCTTTATGTTGCACTAGAAATAGAAACCATCCCTTTTGAAGCAAGCGTAATATTCTGTTACTGCTTAATATATTGATTGCCATTTGTTTTTCATTGGTTTATAACTTATGTTTTAACCATTGGATCATTTAGGTTTGCTTTCATATTTATAAGCTGATTTAAACAGCTTCTTCTATTCTGCCTTGGTCAGACCATACCTGGAATACCGTGTCCAGTTCTGGGCACCACAGTATACCGTAAGAAGGATGTTGACAAGCTGGAATGAGTGCAGAGGAGGGCAACCAAGATTATCAAGGGTCTGGAAACCAAGCCTTTTGAGGAACGCTTGAAGGAGCTGGGTATGTTTAGCCTGGAGAAGAGTAGAAGAAGAAGAAGAAGAAGAGTTTGGATTTGCTATCCCGCTTTATCACTACCCGAAGGAGTCTCAAAGCGGCCAACAATCTCCTTTTCCTTCCTTCCCCACAACAAACACTCTGTGAGGTGAGTGGGGCTGAGAGACTTCAAAGAAGTGTGACTAGCCCAAGGTCACCCAGCAGCTGCAGGTGGAGGAGCGGAGACGCGAACCCGGTTCCCCAGATTACGAGTCTACCACTCTTAACCACTACACCACATTGCGGGAAGGTCTGATAGCCACCTTCAAATATCTCAAGGACTGTCACAAGCTTGTTTTCTCCTGCTCTGGAGAGTAGGACTCGAACCAATGGCTTCAAGTTACAAGAAAGCAGATTCCAACTAAACCAATGGAAGAGCTTTCTGACAGTAAGAGCTGTTTGACAGTGGAACAGTCTCCCTTGGAAGACTGTGGACTCTCCTTCCTTGGAGGTTTTTAATCAGAGGTTGGATGGCCATTTGTCAGGGATGGCTGAGATTCCTGCATTGCAGGGAGTTAGACTAGATGACCCTTGGGGTCCCCTCCATCTCTACAATTCTATGGTTCTTTGATTGATGGGGGTACAAAACCTAGGTATAAATCTTCAGAATAAATGAACACGGGCCACCAAAAACTGGCCCAAATCAAAGCGTCTCAGATCCAGCAGGCTCTTACTATGTTCTGAACAGTATTAAAACTAGACCCACAATGGCACCCATAATTCATGGGGGGTGAAATTAGGGAAGCCATTTCTTTGCAATGCTTGCCAGCAGAGAGCACTTTTCGGAATCCATGTCTCCTAGGCAGTGTCAAGCATTGCCGCCATTTTACTCACTGGGCTTTTCAATGCTTTCAGCATGAAATATACAGCAAACCAGTTGTTCACTAGGCAATTCTTTTCCTGGCATGGAAATTCAGTGACGGAGAGCTTTACCTGTTGAATTTCTGCTTTCTGTGCCGCTGCTGTGGGGGGCATTCATTCTCTGTCAATTAAAACAACAACAGTGAGGTAACAATCTGAGCTTTTTTTCCTTTTTCCTGCTCAGCCCTGAAGCATGCTGGGATGGCTGTGGCCCAGAGCGGGGGCTCTCAAAGTGCTTAACGCATTTACACTGTGTTTTACACTGCATTAGGTTAATGCTCTTTATTCCAGACCACCTTGGGAGATGACCCAGGGTAAAATACTTTAAATGGCACTGAAGCATTTTCAAAAACAGTAAGTGGTGTGGACACTTACTGGTGTTACAATGTTATAAGCCACTTAAAGTGCCAATGTGTGAATGCAACCTAGCAGTCTCTCTCTCTCTCTCTCTCTCTCTCTCTCTCTCTCTCTCTCTCTCTCTCTCTCCATCCTAAAATGGCCTATGAACATCAGATTCCAAACATTCAGCTGCTGCACTCTTGCAGGCAGCTAGAGATGTGCTAAGTAGCAATAGCTGGCGGACGAGCTCCTGGCCAGTTCAGCAGACAATACTCATATTTTTCAGATTGTTAAGATTACTAGATTTAATGAGAGAAAAGGCTTATGTCTCTGTCCTCCTAAGATTCTCACCTTCCTCACATTGAAGAGCGGGAACTGCCTGAGCCACCCCCTAACTTACTCTTCTCAAACTAATAGGTGGTCAGTGATCAAATTACGGGAAGATAACGAAGCCCTCAATGAAATCCACAAGCCCTACTGCTGAACTTCTCTAATATTATTATTACGTTGTTGTTGTTGTTGTTGTTGTTGTTGTTGTTGCTGCTGCTGCTGCTGCTGTTGCTGTTGCTGTTGCATTTAAATCCCATCTTTTTCAACAAGAAGCTCAAGGTGATGTACATGGTTCTTTCTGGGGCTTTTCTTCAGCCAGAACTCGCCAGAATCAGTTACGGCACCACTCAGGTGGGCGCCATTGCCATAATAAGAGAGGCCTTCATGGTGAGTTCCCGCACCTCTTTTAAAAAAATAGAAAAATAGCACTGGTTCTTTCCCTCCTCATATAATCTCCACAATATCTGTCAGGTAGAGAGCTGGACCATAAAGAAGGCTAATCGCCGAAGAGTTTATGCTTTTGAATTATGGTGCTGGAGGAGACTCTGGAGAGTCCGATGGACTGCAAGAAGATCAAACCAATCCATTCTTCAGGAAATCAGCCCTGAGTGGTCACTGGAAGGACAGATCCTGAAGCTGAGGCGCCAATACTTTGGCCACCTCATGAGAAGAGAAGACTCCCTGGAAATGACCCTGATGTTGGGAAAGATGGAGGGCACAAGGAGAAGGGGACGACAGAGGACAAGATGGTTGGATAGTGTTCTTGAAGCTACCAGCATGAGTTTGACCAAACTGTGGGAGGCAGTGGAAGACAGGAGTGCCTGGTGTGCTCTGGTCCATGGGGTCATGAAAAGTCAGACACGACTAAACGACTAAACAACAACAAGAGTTAGGCTGAGAGGCAGTGACTAGCCCAAGGTCACCCAGTGAGCTTCATGACTGAGTGGGGATACAAACCCTTGTCTCCACGGTCCTAGCTGACACTCTAACCACTACACCACACTGGCTCTCAAATTGTGAAATAGCCAAATCATGTCCCCTTCCGCCTTCCAAAGCAATAGCTTAAGGGAGCCGCCATATTAGAGCGGGGCTGAACCCCACTGTTCCTTATAATTCAAGAACAGTAAATCCATTTGGTTTCAGGGCTCATTAGAATGGGGTTCCCCTGAATCTCCCCCATTTATTCCATTGCAGCCTAGACCAGAGGTAGGGGACCTCTCTCTTACCCGAGGGCCACTTTCTCTCAGTGGTTGGGGGCTTCTCGGGGCTTCTGGCCCCTCAGTGTCACTTGTCTACTCTCACACGCACATCCCTGTGTTCAGAACTGGGCCAAGACTTCTTGCTGCCTGAGGCAAAGGACAAGGTGGTGCCCTTCTTACATGTTCACAAGGTGACTGGACTGAGAGCGGACTCAAACTTCAACGCCAGCAGCAGGATAGCAGCATCCCCTGGCCCACCTGTGGGCTGCTGGCTAGTTTAGGGTATTCAAGGCAGACCACCCAGCACAGCCACTTCTGCACAGAGAGGATGATGCCAAGGAGGAAGTGTTGCTGCTGCTGCCCCTCAGTTACTGCCACCTGAAGCGGTTGCCACCCTCTGTCCAATGGTCCTGCCAGCCCTGCCTGTGTCTGTGTTCCTTTCATTTCTTCACTGCCACCGGGTCCTTCAGAATGCTTCAAAGCCTCTAGTAACATGTTTGTTAGGCTTGGACACAAGGTGTACCAGAGTACACAAAAGGGAGAATGGATACACATGTTGGGAACTCAAAACTGCCTGTTGGCTGTTGCTGTAGACTTGAGAGCCGCTGCTCCTGGTACAAGCTTCTCAGTGGTTTTTCCCTTGAACCCGTTTCTCCTAATCCTTCACCCAACTCAGTTACCTCCACACCTCTCTCCAACCAACTCCTCAACTGTTCCTCAGCTGACAGTGATTCTCTGGGGTTTCAAAGCTCTTTCGCAGTCCAACCTGAAGATGCCAGGCATTGAACCTGGAACCTTCTGCATGCAAAGCAGATGTCCTTCCACTAAACCATGGCCTTTCCCCTAAACACCTCGCATTCCGGCCCAGTTCCATGGGCCAGGTTTCTCCCGAACGAATCTCCCATTATTCCCAATATATAACCACCTTCTATCACCATAGCTATCACATTGTTGTCATTCATTCCAATGCAGGATTCTGCATCCCTATCTCTTCCATTTCTTTATAACCCATTTCCAGCTCCTGTTGTAATAACGTATCTGGCTCACACAAAGGCTGCATTCACATGGTGGTTTCTTCTGTTTCCCTGATGTTTCCCTCACTGTTATATTTCCGCATTATATTTGAGCCTTCACCCAATGTAAAAGCCACTATAGAGCATTTTTAGCACTCATTTCTGCGTTACCTGATTCCAGAAAATATTGGTTTGCAGACCCCTTAACCTACAAGATTGCAGGAGTAAAGTGCTAACATTTGGGGCAGCATAACGGCATACAGCTCTATCCTGTTATTTTCTGGGGGGGGGGCATCATGGGGTGGGGAACAGAAACACACATGTGCAGAAAGGGTTGGGGGATCAGCGGCATTATCCAATGATGTTTGCCGTTGTGTCACACCACGCCCACCGGAGTGAACGGAATTTAGCTTGGCGTGCCAGTATATCAGTCAAAAAGCCACAGTTCAGCAACCCAACAGGTTCTGCACTGTGAAAGGAACATTAAAAAAAATAATGGGACCAGCATTATGGTCAGGAAAACTAAGGCATGTTCCCCATGTCTGAATGCACCCAAACACATGAAATGACTCTTCTGACCATTTGGACACAACTATCTCCATCTCATTCCAATCCAGGAACGTCTTCCTTCCACTTTGCGGCTCATTAAAGGGCCCGGTCTCCGCATCCTGTCACCCAGTTTCCATCCAGTGGCTAATGGTTTGCCATGCATGTGGTGCTCTTAAAAGCTTAAGCAGATGTCGCTCATTTATTTTTCATGCTGAGACCATATTATGAGCCCAGGCAAGGCCTGACACAGCTTCCGAATGCCTTTGTCCGCAGATTCTTGGCATGTCCTACATTCTGCCGGCGGCTTCTCTGCATTCTCCGGCACAATGATCTCAATTGTTCGGGACAAAACAGCTGCTCCCCCAACAAGATGCAGCCAATGTGACAACTGCGGAGACCTTGCAAACTATCTGCTAAAAGTCCGCCGTGGTGCCCTCTCTGGCTCTGAATGAGTTGACGCATTAGCCGTGGCTCCAGTTATCAACATTATCCATTACCCGCTTCAGCCAAGGAGGAGGAGGAGGAGGAGGAGAAGGAGGAGGAGGTTGATAGACACAGACCCGGCCGCCCTTGCTGCAATTGTCTCCCATGCAAGGAATCGTTTCAGACTCAGGTGAAACCAGAAGGAATTCCTCTCTCTCTCCCTAACAGCCTCCATAAATGGTTCTGAGGTTCAATTGCAGGGATTGTGTTATTATCTGTCCCTTTTCCCAATAAGACAGATCAGAGATTCTCAAGCGAGAGGGGGAAAGAGAGACAACAATCTCCCCCATCTCTAATGAGGGTATTGCAGTGCTGGTCTCCCTTCTGCTATCGTCTCGAAATCTGTTCCACAGCGCTTGGCAGAAGCCGCGGCTAAACTTCTGGCTTTCCTCTTTATTGATAAGTAGGTCAGTGAGATAATGCTGAATGTTGCACAGGCAGCAAGAGGCTTATTACAACATGGTTTTGCCAGGGTGTTCTCTGGAAAAAACCAAGCAGCTGCGTGTCACATGCTGCCCAGGCCTCCAGCACTATCAAGCTCTTCAGCAAACGATACATTTCAATCTTAACACAATGCACTCTTCTCGGGGTGCCTATATTGGTTATTCCACTTTCAAGAACCATGGAGCCTCAAACACTGGAATCTCTCTTTCCCTCTGTGTTTTAAAGTAGACTTCTTATAGTTTTTATTTTATTTTATTTAGAGCTATATGGTTGCTTGACCAGGATTTCCTTCTCTTTGCCCCACAGTGAGTATTGCCAGTTCCAAGTTACACACAACTGACATAGTTCATTAAAAATAAAAAACGAGGCATTTCTGGCCCATCATGTGCACATTGATACATGTACAACAACAGTGTGTGCCCAATCCTTAAAAATATCATATCCAGGCAGGCTGAATTCTGCGACCTCTGCGATTTATGTAAACTGAGTCACATAGTTTATTATGGCTCTGCTAATCATGGGAAGGGGCAATGAGCTATGCAGGACAATGAAGCCCTTTCCCAGCTCGCTGGAAACCTTATTCCCCCTTGACCCCTTCAGAGGGCACTGTTCATTCATTTCCAAGAATGGCCGAAGCCTTGAGGTGTTGGCTTCTTTCCTTTTTGCAAGTTTCTTATGCCATAAGGACTAGTAACTTGCAAGGAAGAAGCAAACTTGACATCCCAGGAGTGCCTCTCTCCCATAGACATTGTACAAAAACAAATACAGTGGTACCTCGGGTTACAGATGCTTCAGGTTACAGATGCTTCAGGTTACAGATGCTTCAGGTTACAGACTCTGCTAACCCAGAATTAGTACCTCAGGTTAAGAACAGACCTTCAGAACGAATTAAGTTCTTAACTCGAGGTACCACTGTATTGATGGCCCTCTAGTGGCTATGGTGGCTCATTTACCAGACGAAATGTATTTAGCGTTAACTCTGGAAGTGTATACACGATTCAGACCAAACTAAGCCTCCTAGGCCGTGAAAATTTGTGACCCAGGCTTTTTAGACCTGTCTTCCCATTGGTTGCCAGAAGTGAAATACATTGGCATTATTTTCAGCTCTCCTACCCCACTGGTAAGCAAATCTTCCCTTTCAGCAGGAAGCTACTGCATACCCCTATCCAGGGATTTTGAGGGAGTTCTGAAGACTTGGAATCCCATAGTAGTAGGAATAAGAATAAGAATGATTTATTATTTATACCCCGCCCATCTGGCTGGGTTTCCCTAGCCACTCTGGGCAGCTTCCAACAAAAGATTAAAAATATATTAAAACCTCAGTCATTAAAAACTTCCCTAAACAGGGCTGCCTTCGGATGCCTTCTAGAGTCAGATAGTTGTTTATTTCTTTGACATCTGATGGGAGGGCGTTCCACAGGGCGAGTGCCACCACCAAGAAGGCCCTCTGCCTGGTTCCCTGCAACCTCACTTCTCACAGGATGGAACCATCAGAAGGCCATCAGCGCTGGACCCCAGTGTCTGGGCTGAGCAGTAGGGGTGGAGACACTCCTTCAGGTATCCTGGGCCAAGGCCATTTAGGGCTTTAAAGGTCAGCCCCAACACTTTGAATTGTGCTCGGAAACATACTGGGAGTCAATATAGGTCTTTCAAGACTGGTGTTATGTGGTCTCGGCGGCCGCTCCCAGTCAGCAGTCGAGCTGCCGCATTCTGTATTAGTTGTAGTTTCCAGGTCACCTTCAAAGGTAGCCCCACGTAGACTGCAACACCTTTGTTCAAGCAAAGCCTCTGAAGTGCCAACAAGCAAACATTTGCAACAACACAAAGCATAGCATAGGATGCAGAATGGAATGCAAGGTATTCTAATGGCATGGCAGGAGATGCAATGTGCTCTCTTTAGAGACCTTCTAAGCACCACTCCACGTTATGGACACGGGTGGCGCTGTGGGTTAAACCACAGAGCCTAGGACTTGCCGATCAGAAGGTCAGCGGTTCGAATCCCCGCGAAGGGGTGAGCTCCCGTTGCTCGGTCCCAGCTCCTGCCAACCTAGCACATCAAAGTACAAGTAGATAAATAGGTACAACTCCGGTGGGAAGGTAAACGGTATTTCCGTGTGCTGCTCTGGTTTGCCAGAAGCGGCTTAGTCATGCTGGCCACATGACCCGGAAGCTGTAGGCCAGCTCCCTTGGCCAATAAAGCGAGATGAGCGCCCCAACCCCAGAGTCGGCCACAACTGGACCTAACGGTCAGGGGTCCCTTTACCTTTACCTAAGCACCACTCTGAGGCTGAGCAACTACCCCCACCCAGGATCTGCCCGACCAAGTAAGTCCACGGCTCCCTCTCATTTTCCATCCCACACCACCATCATTTGGCTTCTCAGCACTGTGTTGCACTTGAGCTATTCCTTGAGCATGCCGTACCAACCCTTTCACCTCTCTTGACAGGTAACATAATCTCTTGCCCACACCTTGATGTAAAACTCGTAAAGGATTCCAGGCAGATTTTTAGGTAGCTCAACAGGGAGCTGCTTGGAAGAGACATGAACTTGGGCAAACAAGGCCCTTGAGGCTGACTTGGAAAGATTTTGCAGGCTGGCTGCCATTTGCCCGATAGGCTTGGAATGAAAGGCAGCTCTGAAGAGAGGCAGCATGCATGCATTTTCATTTCAGTAAGTGAATGCTCTGTGTGCATGTGCGTGCATGTGTTTGGTATGAGGAGAAATTCAAATTTGTTTGCATTCTAATAGCAAACTACCTAATTCACACTTCTTGAACCAAAACATGATTATCATTCGAAATTTGCAATACTGAATTTTGCAACAAAGTTCTCCTACCAGACAAGGTGTGCAAAATGAATACATGTGGGAAAGGTGTGCACAAAGATGGGTGAAAATAACATGAAAAATGCATGATATTAGGGGAGATTGCTTGCAAAAATGTGTATATAGGGAAAACTGCATGCAAAAGTAAGTGTGTGTCTGTGTCTGTGTGTGTGTGTGTGTGTGTGTGTGTGTGTATTTAAGTGCAAATTTCTCTCTCTCTCTCTCTCTCTCTCTCTCTCTCTCTCTCTGTCCCCCTCTGGAGAAATTTGCACTTAAATGCTGATTAATTATCATGTAGATTTTTAAAAAAGAAATAGAAATTGATGTGAAAATGTGAATGGAATTTAAGAAAGCGAGAGAAATAAAAACTGACAGATTTGACTATCCCTAGTTTATGTGAATGTAAACACATGCATATCCCAGACCTTTGCTGCCGAATTTCATGTTGTATAAAAGGGCTTTATGTTGAATCTTAGTCAGGGTTCATCTGGGGTCAGCATGCATTAATGATCATGGCTCCAAAAACTGTTCCTTTTGATTGGAAAGAATGCTAACGGGTATGCTGAATATCATATTTTATCAGCAGTATCTCTTTGGATGTAGGCTGCAAACCTGCATTGAGCAAAATGGCTTAAATCTTCCTGCTGTCAGTAGGAGTTGAGCAGCCTAACTGCATATAGGATTGCAGCCACAGTACATGTCGCTTTTTGGTTTACATGTTCTTTTTTTAAAAAAAAATACTTTTCATTGAGGTATTTGTAACAAATAAATATTCTTGCTGTAATACAACAACAAAGGAAAAATATCTTCGGTCTGCATGTTCTGAGAGCTCAGCTGATTTGTATTTTGACATTATTAACCATTTTAATAAATGTTAGTTGTTGTTGTTTTAAAACAAAAACACTTTCACTCTATGAAAGTGAAGGTGGAAGAAATATTGTTTTTGATTTGCACTGACACAGAGATTTGTGTGTGAGAGGCAGGGAGTGTGGAGAACCCATGCCATGGTGTGCTCTTTGCAAAAAGATTTGATTCAATATATTTGTGCAAATGTCCATGGTATTCCCACCCCAGACGAATATGTGCAATGGTACAAGGTAGTGTCGGGATCCCATCCTACTCTCAAATAGGACCCTGGCAGAGGCACATGCCTGACTGGCATGTTCTCTCCTTCCTGGTTGATTGTTTGGGAGCTTCAAAAGCTTTCTTCTGCCCAAACATCACAGCGATCGATGCCAACAGACATCGGCGCACTCAGGGATCCGCAGAGTTTGCGCATCATGCATAACAGACCTCAGCAACTCAGCATTTTGGCTAATCTACTTTATTTACATATAAACACACGTGGAGCACTGCAACATGGCTCCCTCTCTCTCTAGCATCAGACAGCAAAGAGAAAGAACAAAGGACAATAGTCCCACTTCATGGAACACAGGAACACAAACATCCTGTCTCCATCACTTCTCACTCTGTGGAATCAAAACATACACCGTCATATGATAGACAACAATCCCATGACTGCAATCACGGAGCAGGAATCTTAACAGGTAGCACCTGTTTAGCATCCTAGAATCATCAAGTTGGAGGCGTTGGGTCATTTAATTTAAACCCTCCCACCTGCACAGTGTTCTCAACACAGAACCATCCAGCCTTTGCTTTGAGACCTCCAGGGAGGAAGGGTCCACCACTCCTCTAAGGAATGGAGGTGATTCATCATTGTGCTCTTCTGATTTTTCTGTCATGGCAAACATTTTGGATTTCTAGTCAGAACGATCCCTTACTCCTCGCCCCCCTGGCCACTGTTCTGGTGGTTCTCCCACCCACCCCAAGCTATTTCAAGGGCATGGGGGGGGGGGGAGAGGGGGAAGCTATTTCTGCAAGTGGAAGTCCTTGAACAGGGCTCCCACTGATGGGACTCATTAGTTGAAACCAGTGCTATTTTTCTAGAAAAAAGAGGTGCCAGAACTCACCATGAACACCTCCCTCGTTCTCTTACAATGGCAATGGTGCCCACTTGAGAGGTGACAGAACCAAGTTCTGCAGAGTTCTGGCTGGAAAAAAAAGCCCTGGTTGAGATCCATCTAATAATGCCATTAATCTTTAACCAAAAGCTACCTTCCCTATTACAAGGGATGGCTGAATCTGTCAGTTGGTGTTTCTTGTTTTTCCAATCTTTCTCACATTTTCACATCAGTTTTCAAATCAGTTTTTCAAATCCTTGTCACATTTTCACATCAGTTTTCAAACTGATATTTTTAAAGTCCTCATGAGAATGCAACAATATTTTAACGCACATTTCTCCTTATAGTTTTGTCTGCCATTTTACTTGGACATAGCCATTTTTGCAAGCAGCTTCCTCTAATATCATGCATGCATGATATTTTCACCAATATATGCATTTTAAAGAACACCTTCTCCTATGATACAGATTTCTGCATGTATTCTGTGGTTCAAGAAGTGCATCATAAAATCCAGAGAGGCGCGCATTTCTAAAGACAGATGTGCTTCGGTTATCCAAGTGCAAATTAGAGACGTTTGCTTTGAAGTTAAGCCAAACTAAATTTATCCCCATACCTAGCTGCAACCTTTAGTTCGTCAGATTCAATCCTGGCCTTTTAAGCAGCAGCTTTTGCTCTCTTCTATCTGAGCTATTACTAAGCATCATGCAAGGCTATTAAAACTGAGACATATTCTTCCCTCCGGCATTGCCACTGCTTTGAGAAAGGAAAGGAACTCAAGCCTCAAGACCAGCTGAACCACTGCTGCAGAAATGCGTGTCGGCCTTTTACTGGCATTTGACTGGCGTGTCTCCTTGGAGGGCAAACTCACTTCTGATTCTTGATGGGCAACTTTGGAAGGTGACATTATTATTACCTGCGTGGCTCCTTCAAAGCGGTAGGTTGACCTGAGCAGCACATGTTGCTGGGGGGGAAAGCAAGCCTGCAAGATTATGCCACATCCTGCTCCTTCCCTCCTTTCCACTCAGAGATTAATTGTCACCACTCACTGTATTTTGCCTGCCAGTTTTGATCAAGCGCATCTAGAGAGGGATGCATAGCTCAACTACCGCAGCATGAGTAATTTGAATCAAATACAGGTTTGGGTTAAAGCTTTACTGTATTATTTGTTGCTGAACTTATTCTAAATCCTCAGGGCTTGTCATTAGGTAGTGGGATGCCATATCCCGGCCAGAATGATGATTGAATCTGAAAGCAATTCATCTTTTATATAATAATACTTTCCTCTCCTGTGGGTTGGGTGGTGTGTTGTTTTTTTCTTCCCCTAACCAAAAAAAGAGAAAAATCTCACCAGGCATTCAGGGCTTAGAGAAAATTTGGCATACCAGTCACATAAAAATTAGAGGACACCTGCGATTCCCTTTTTTTCTCATTATCGTGCTGGTGCAATAATTACTTCTGGTAAGACATAGTGTTATTTCCTTGCTTTGCACCATTTGCACCAGTATACCTGAAGGAGCGTCTCCACCCCCATCGTTTAGCCCGGACACTGAGGTCCACCTCTGAAGGCCTTCTGGTGGATCCGTCACTGAGAGAAGTGAGGTTGCAGGGAACCAGGCAGAGGGCCTTCTCGGTAGTGGTGCCTGCCCTGTGGAACGCCCTCCCATCAGATGTCAAAGAAATAAATAACTATCTGACTTTTAGAAGACATCTGAAGGCAGCCCTGTTTAGGGAAGTTTTAATGTTTGATGTTTTAAATATTCTGTTGGGAGCCTCCCAGAGTGAATGGGGAAACCCAGCCAGATGGGCGGGGTATAAATAATGTATTATTACAGTGGACGCTCCGGTTGCGAACGTGATCTGTGTGGGATGCACGTTCGCAACCCGCAGCAGCGCATCTGCACACGAGCAGGTTGCAATTCGGCGCATGTGTGACCACCAAAACCCGGAAGAAGAAGAAGAGTTTGGATTTGATATCCCACTTTATCACTACCCCAGGGAGTGTCAAAGTGGCTAACAGTCTCCTTTCCCTTCCTCCCCCACAACAAACACTCTGTGAGGTGAGTGGGGCTGAGAGACTTCAGAGAAGTGTGACTAGCTCAAGGTCACCCAGCAGCTGCATGTGGAGGAGTAGAGGTGAACCCGGTTCACCAGATTACGAGTCTACCACTCTTAACCACTACACCACACTGGCTCTCGTTCCAGTACTTCCAGGTTTTGGTGGGTGCATAACCCAAAAAAACACAACCTGAAGCAGCTGTAACCTGAGGTATGACTGTATTTTTATTATTATTATTATTATTATTATTATTATTATTATTATTATTATTACCTGGTTCAAGAGATCAGAGATAGGGAACATGTGGCTCTCCAGATGTTGTGGGACTCCATTCCCAGCTAGCACAGCTAATGGTCAGGGATGATGGGAGATGGCGCTCAAAAATATCTGGAAGGCCACAGGTTTTCCAGCCCTAATATAAGCCTAGTACATGTCTTCCAATATTCCTCAGATGAAAATAGGGACATTCTATTCTACAACAGTATCACTGCCTGTTAATATTTTTCTTAAAGTTTTTCATGATACAGACAACCTCCACAAAGCCCAGCTAGCTCCTGTGCCCACCCCCAATGCCATCAGCAATCAGCTTCTTTAGTGCACACGCAACTCAATGGAAGATGGGACTGCAAACATTTGCTCTAAAAGATATCTGACTTAGTTGGGGGTTTTTTAAAAAAATGGCTGGGATTTTTACACAATATATTGGCAAGCGGTCAGCAACCTGGTCAGATCATGCTCACCCCACCCCTCTGGTCTGTTAGCAATGCTAACAAGAAAAGCAATAAGGGAATGACTTGACTCTGCCTTCTTTCCTATGAAAAGTCCCTTGAGAATGCCACATGCAAAGAGAAAGAACACAGGACATTGATTAAAAATCATTTCTTTTCCTTTTAGCGACAATTGCAATAAAAAGAGGCCAGGAATTAAATGAAGTGACCTTTTCCGTGGCGCCTACAGCTATAGGATCTGATCCAATTCCATAGGAAGTCGATGGAAGGCCTCTCATTGATTTCAACGGGGCTTAGAACAGGGTCTACAAATGGAGTGCCATCCGTGATCAATTAATAACCCTCCAAAAACAAGTACATCGTTTTGTTTTTCAGCCCCTGCTATACTATACTATGAATCAAAATGTGTTCAGCAGATGCGCTGCAGAAAACCTGCATGTTAGGGATATGCTTGGAGGGGCTTACTTCTGAATAGACATGCAATAGGTTAGCTCATGGGGTCACGAAGAGTCGGACATGACTAAACGACTAAACAACAACAACAAGTTACAGATAGGTAGCCGTTGGTATCTGAAGAAGTGTGCATGCAGATAGGTTGGTATCTGAAGAAGTGTGCATGCACACGAAAGCTCATACCAAGAACTAACTTAGCTGGTCTTTAAGGTGCTACTGGAAGGAACAACAACAAGGTTAGCTCTTGTCCTGTGCATGCTTATCTGACAGCAAGTCGGCTGATTTAACTGTCCGAACTGTATCAGCCACAGACACAAGTTGGGGTTCACATGAATGAATGGTTTGCCCTGCAGCAGAAGTGGCTGGCTAGGTGGCGGCTGCACTGCTACACTAGCCTCTTGGCAGGCGGGCGCTGTTGCTCATGGGGGTAGTGGTGGTAGGGAGGTTGGTGCAGTGCAAATGCACCAGCAGAGTCAATGTAGCCCTCCTGCTGGCGTGTTTGCACTGTGCAGACATCTCCTTTGCTTTTCCTCTCCCTCCTAGTAAGCAACAGCAGCCCACCTGTCAGGAAGCTTGCGTAGCAACTCCAGCAGGGCTGGATTATCCAAGAGGCACATTTAGCATGTGTTATAGGGCACCAGCAAAGCAGGGACACACAAAAAATGATTTTTAAAAAAGATTATTGATATAGATATATATAGATATAGATACAGATATTTAATTGATGCTTTTGAATTATGGTGCTGGAGGAGACTCTTGAGAGCCCCATGGACTGCAAGAAGATCAAACCGATCCATTCTGAAGGAAATCAGCCCTGAGTGTTCACTGGAAGGAAAGATCCTGAAGCTGAGGCTCCAATACTTTGGCTACCTCATGAGAAGAGAAGACTCCCTGGAAAAGACCCTGATGTTGGGAAAGATTGAGGGCACAAGGAGAAGGGGACAACAGAGGACGAGATGGTTGGAGAGCGTTCTCGAAGCTACCAGCATGAGTTTGACCAAACTGCAGGAGGCAGTGGAAGACAGGAGTGCCTGGCGTGCTCTGGTCCATGGGGTCACGAAGAGTCGGACATGACTAAATGACTAAACAACAACAACATTAATATTTAGTAATATAGATATTTAATAATATAGATATTCAATAATGCACCAAAATAGTTTTCAAGGGAAATATCAAAATTTTGTTAGACTTCCTTACATGCCAGCATGCACCCATTTTTCCATTCCTTCCCCCATTATTCCTCCCCACCTAAAGCAGGAGACATCCTACCAATGTAAGATTTCAAAATATTGATTTCAAAATCAACAATTGTGGGGGTTTCTTAAACAACTTTCGGGGTATCCTGGTTTTTACTTTTTTGAAATATGGTGACCCTATCTCATACCCATCAGTGCTTGGGGGAGTTATAAGAAACCAAAAAATAATACTTACCGTATTGAAAGCAGTGGTTAAAATCAAGACAGTTTTTGACTATCTTGATTCAAAATGATGTCTAGTTGTATCCAGGCATAGATGAAAACCTGCGCTCCGATCTCAGGAGCCATCATACAAAATTGGGTTACAGTATTTCAAGAGGACTCCAAAAGCATAACAAAATAGACAACTTTCCAAAGCCAGGGCTAGGTTCTATTGAACTCAATAGGAATAGCTCCTGAGTAAATATGCAAAGGACTGCACTGCACAACTGCAATCCTATGGACACTTGCTCAGTATTAAGCCCAGTGAGCTCCGAGTAAACACAAGTAGAACCAGAAGCCAAGCATTCATGGTTTCCACCTCGCTTGTCTTATACATTGTTAGGACAGTGGTTTGTTCAAAGGTAATTGGAGGGAGCTGCTTTTGAATACATTGTAAAGTGTAGTTTGGAATCAGTTTGCTTCCTCCTCTCCACTGTCAGTCACCTGTAAGGCAGAGAGATTTTAAATAAAGGACGGGGTGGACGGGCTGTGTATTTTTGTGTATGTTTGCCAGACTTCTAATGAGCTGGCAGTTATTAGGGGTGGGGGTGAAGCAGGCTACATAAGGAGGGATTGCTTAACTCTAAGCTGTGAAAAGCTTTGTCTGTTGATTCCTGCATTCCTGGCCACTTACACATAGACAGAAAGAGGGACTGTATCAACAAAACACGGGAGCAGTGAGGAGTGTACAGCGAACCTGCCCTCGCAGCAGCAGCAGCACCACAATCTTGTGTGGTGCAGGGTGCCTGTGTGTGCCAAAGCTGTGGCAATGTTAGGGTGGTGCAGGTGCACCAGCAGAACCAATCCAGGTGTACCAGGTGCACCAGCAGAACTAATTGCACCCCTCACAGTACAATAGTGATGCTGCTGCCAGGAGCGTGGCACTGACCCCCCCCCCACTGGCTACTCCTGCCAAAACAGGACAAGAGAAGATGCATACTCGCAAACAATTTGCATATGTTAATTTAGACACATTTGTGCAAATTTAGGGTTGCATCGGGACACGGGTGGCGCTGTGGGTAAAAGCCTCAGCGCCTAGGGCTTGCCGATCGAAAGGTCGGTGGTTCGAATCCCCGCGGCGGGGTGCGCTCCCGTTGCTCGGTCCCAGCGCCTGCCAACCTAGCAGTTCGAAAGCACTCCCGGGTGCAAGTAGATAAATAGGGACCGCTTACTAGCGGGAAGGTAAATGGCGTTTCCGTGTGCGGCTCTGGCCCGCCAGATGCAGCTTGTCACGCTGGCCACGTGACCCGGAAGTGTCTCCGGACAGCGCTGGCCCCCGGCCTCTTGAGTGAGATGGGCGCACAACCCCAGAGTCTGTCAAGACTGGCCCATACGGGCGGGGGTACCTTTACCTTTACCTTTAGGGTTGCATCCCACTAAGTTATAATCAGAGCAGACCCACTGAAATTAATAGGCCTCAGTTGGCCATGTCCATTATTTCCAATGGGCTTCCTTTGAATAGGACTAATACTGGATGCAACCCTTAAAGTGCAATCCAACATTGCGCTAAGAGAGTATGCACTAGGGCAGGGGTGTCCAATTTCCAAGAGACTGCCATCTACTCCCACTGTAATAAATACTGGCAGTGATCTACCCATTGGATTGACCAGAGTTGTTGAGCTTTATCTGGAGAAGCTTCATTAAAGTTGTTGAGCTTTTGGGGGGGAAAGTGAGGCCAAAGTTTTTGAGCTTTTTTGGGGGGGGCGATCAGGGCCCTGCACTCGACCAGGATCGACCAGGACACCCTGTGATCGGCCACTAGATCGCAATCGACCTGTTGGACATCCCTGCAATAGGGGAACAATGTCTGCTTGTGCAATGGGACTTTCATCCCCTTCATGCCCCCTGCACAAGGGCAGATCTACTAGGAAACTAATGAAGCTTAAAATTTCTTAACATTTTGGGGTCTAGTAGACCCAATTTAAGTGGCCCAACTCAAATTGATTCGTTTTTTGTTGTATGTAGTCAAGTCAAGTCAAGTAACTTTTATTAGCATCACATAGGAACATTCAGAATACATTCAGAATAAATAGGCCAGTGTGATCTCGTCGACACTTCAACAGCACAGTCATTTGCCAAAGGGAAGAAGAGGCGAGCAATCCATTTCATCTCTGTGGGTCTCCAGCAAGGGCAGGACCCTGCAGCGCACTTCTGCAACAAAAAATCAAATAGAGGAACTTAGCTACTGTCTTGGTGAGCTCCTGGTCTCTCCCCTGTAATAAGAAGCGTATAACCTCTGTCTCTGCTTTCCATGTTGGAATACGTAGATGGTCTAGAAATTGTTGGTGGAGATCATCATACATTTTACATTTAAGGGCCATGTGAGCTAGAGTTTCCACCAGGTGGGCATCGCATCCTATCTCCTTCTGCAATACCCGCAAACCTACCCTAAAGGAGGTTAGAAGGATTAGAATTGAACCTAGCCAGCGAAAAAGCCATTCTTCCGTGCGGGTTAAACCAAAATTGTAAATAATTAAGGTTAAATTCCTGCAGCCAAGAGAGTCGAAAATATGTATTTCAACAATCGCAAAGCTTGACAGTCAGTAGCACAGATGTTGTAAAGATGGAGCAACCTGTCGTGGACAACCCCACTGAAGAAGATACCAGTGGGTTACCCAGACCTCATTTCTGGTTGCGAAGGGGCCCCCATGACAGTTCAAGCTTCAGGGCCCCCAGAATGTAGGTCCGCCCCTGGCCCTGCACCCCCTAACCCTGTGCTGGGAGTGCCTCCAACTCTCTGGAGCAGATTTAGGGGATGCAGAGGGAGAGGAGGATTGTGGCAGGATTGGACCTCGTTCCGTGCATGCAGCCACTTAGTTGAATCTTGCTATGGTTTAAATATAAATATAATACGTAGGTCCACATGAAAATGCCAACTGATTTCCTTTCCCCCATCCCTAGAAGGCCACGCTAAGGTGGCCCAGTGGCTCTGAATCCCAGTTCTCTAGAAAGCCCTTGCATGTCTACTCTAACCCTGGCGACTAAGATATTCAAAGTCCTTTGTATTATATCTCCTTACTAATCCCCTGAGTTATCAAGCTCCTACGGTGTGTGCTATTGTGCAGCCACAGAGTTGTCTAAGAACTTGAGCTGCATGAATTCCATGACAGATCAATAACTGTGGGGCTCTTTGGGGTGGGTGGGGGGCGGCGGCGGCTTATCAAGCCACCGACTGATTGTTTGTTTACTTCATTGATCTGCCCATCTCCTTCTTGCTCGGGCTATGCAGGGAAAAGGTCAATGGCTCTTTCCCTAATACAGGCCTTTTTTCAAACATTCGTTTCCAAGCAGGATTAAATATGTAGCACTTTCTATCTTTGCTACTTGCCTCTGATCAGATCAGACTATATTTAGCAAAGCAGAGGCCATGGCACCCTGTCAATAGGCATTTGATCTAATCCCTTTCCTAAATGCACTGGTGGCCTTCAGCCGCTCCAGTGATGTGGCCAAGACCCTGAGAGGTGCTGACTCAGACCTCATGTCAGGGATGCATTTCAATGGGTGATGACCCAAATGGCTTCCCATCTGGACTAGATGACACTTGGGGTCCATTCGAACCCTACAATTCTATGATTAGTTAAACTGGCACTCTGAAAACCCACCATAGATAATTGTGGCAAGGATGAATAAGATCGTGACTGCAAGGCGCTTTGTGAATCAAAATTCTATGCAAAAATCTCTTCATAGTTAGAGCACACCATTTTAATGGCCAGATATTGATTGATTGATTGATTGATTGATTGACTGATTAATTGATTGGCTGCATTTCTTACTTGCCCTTCACCATAAAATCCTGGAGCGGTGTTTGTTTGTTTTTACAAACAATACTATAATGCAGTTTTAAATTAGTTAAGACAACATAGGCCAGATAGATAGATAGATAGTTTATTATGGCCATAGGCCCATATTCAATACATCATACAGCAAAACAGGTATAACAAGATAAAATAAATTAAATTACGTTTAAATCAAGTACATCTCAAACCGTAAGTTTCTAAATTCCATTAAAATAAGAACAATATAGCGCTTAAAATATCAAATTATCAGTATAAATCAATATTATTTAGGCAAAATCAATAATCATAGAGTAATCCATTTTTCCTTTTATAGGCTAATACTGTTATCAGAAATCTGGCAACAGAAAGGGACCTACTCGGATCAGAATCTTGCAATAAATGTATTAGCTGTGTTTCCAAGGAGTCACCTGAACTGGCCTCAACATAGGCCATAATATTAAAAACAATTGAAACAGGTATGGTTGGCCCTGTTTTATGACAGGCAGAAATCACGCTTAGCATTACTGTGGTCCAATTCAAATATTCAAAGTATACTGCAGAAACAATGGAGAGTATTGTAGAACTTTAAAGACAAACAGATTTATTGTAGCATAAGCAGTCATGGACTAGAGACCATTTCATGAGAAGTGTAGTTTTATCAGTTGTCAGATAGACACACAAGAATGTGGAGGAAAGCATTGTAAACAGTAGAGCCAAATGGTCATTAAATAAAAGAGAGACTGTCTGTGACAAGACAAGCGCAATGACCGCTCATAACAGCGCAAAGAATCTTCCTAGCTTTGCTTTACTAATTTAGCATCTATAGCAGAAGAGGAAACCCTAGTCTTGACTGAGGCCTCAGCAAACAGAATCGAATTTACTGATCAGTTCCTGTTCAACGATTATCACAACAACACACCCATTTATCTACCTTGAAATCTATATTTGCAGTATAAAGGGTAAAAAACCTTCTTTCTTTCTTCTAAATGAAAGTTCAGATTTCCAGGCTGCAGCATTTTGCAGTGAATACTTTTGTCTTGTTTTTCAGCATTTCTGTACTTACGAATAATCCCACAATGCATACAGCCCCAATTGGCCTCTTACATAGGTGTTTGCAGAATCACTCCCCAGCTTCTTACCTTCCTTCTTCTTGTAAAGCAATTACTGTTTATATTTTAGATCAACAATGTGTGTTCCCAATTCAATTAACATCATCACCATTTTCTCCTGACAATTTCGCCGCAAGTCTATGGGGACCCCATTAAAATGTCATTATACGACTGCTGTGTTGTGAGACTTCCACAGGAAAACAATTTCAGGGCAAATCTACAGAGAGCTTGTTATAAATCTGTTAGAATGTGAAATGTAAATAGCATCAATTATTTCTGTGCAAACCTTGGGAGTCCCGTTCCTGATATTATCATGATATGAAATTAAACTGGGAATTTATATCTCTCCAAGCCTGCAGAAATATCAAGGAAAATGGAAGATTAAAGTAAAATAAACAGCTTGGATGGTGTGGGAATGCTACAAAACAAAATGATCTGCATTGTTATAGCCATGGGCATAGCGGGGGGGCGGGGGCGGCAGGGGGGCAGCTGCCCCCCCAATCAATAAAATTCAATAAAACACATAACAAACTGAAGTTCTCACCCCAAACAAAAGGCCTGCCCCCCCCCCACTAAAATCCTGGCTATGCCCATGGCATAGCCATATAGCTTTGGGAGCTTTAGTCTTACTTATTATTTTTATTTATTTGTTACATTTATATTCCACCTTCCCATTGCATTTTCTCCCTACAACAACCCTGTGAGGTGGATTGTTGTTGTTGTTTAGTCGTTTTTAGTCGTGCCCGACTCTTCGTGACCCCATGGACCACAGTACGCCAGGCACTCCTGTCTTCCACTGCCTCCCGCAGTTTGGTCAAACTCATGCCGGTAGCTTCGAGAACACTGTCCAACCATCTCGTCCTCTGTCGTCCCCTTCTCCTTGTGCCCTCAATCTTTCCCAACATCTGGGTCTTTTCCAGGGAGTCTTCTCTTCTCATGAGGTGGCCAAAGTACTGGAGCCTCAGCTTCAGGATCAGTCCTTCCAGTGAGCACTCAGGGCTGATTTCTTTAAGAATGGATAGGTTTGATCTTCTTGCAGTCCATGGGGCTCTCAAGAGTCTCCTCCAGCACCATACTTCAAAAGCATCAATTCTTCGGCGATCAGCCTTCTTTATGGTCCAGCTCTCACTTCCCTACATCACTACTGGGAAAACCATAGCTTTTACTATACGGACCTTTGTTGGCAAGGTGATGTCTCTACTTTTTAAGATGCTGTCTAAGTTTGTGAGGTGGATTAGGCTGAAATTATAGTGACTGGCCCAAAGTCACCAAGTGATCTTCATGGCTGAGTGGGGATTTGAACCCTGGCCTCTCAGATTCTAGATGGGCACCCGAACCACTGCATCATACAATCTTTCCCCAAGTTTACTTTATTCAATATTTCCACACTTACTTGGCATCATAAATATGATGCAGACAATGCAGCAAGGGCTTGTCTGTGCATTATGGCTGCCTCGCAGGGTCACCTTAAAATCTGATATCTATTTTTCCAGACTGAGGGCCGTATTCTGACCTGGGTAACCTTCCAGGGGCCACATGCTAGTGGCAGGCAAGGCCAGAGGCAAAAGTGGGCAGAGCAGTGAATATAAATGTTATCTTTTGTATGGTAGGTAGTTCCTGCACACACTCAGGGGCCCAAACTAACAAAATGAATTTCAATAGGGACAAATGTAAGGTTCTGCACTTAGGAAGGAAGAACCAGATGCACAAATATAGGATGGGGGACACTTGGCTTGCCAGTAGTACATGTGAAAAGGATCTTGGGGTCAATGTGATGAAGCAGCAAAAAGAAAAAAGCTAATGCTAATCTAGGCAGCATCAACAGAAGCATAGTGTTCAGGTAAAGGAAAGTAATAATACTGCTTTATTCTACCTTGGTCAGACCACACCTGGAATACTGTGTCCATTTCTGGGTGCCACAATTTAAGATGGCTGTTGACTAGCTGGAACATGTGCAGAGAAGCACAACCAAAATGATCAAAGCTCTGGAAACCAAGCCTTATGAGGAACAGTTGAAGGAGCTGGGTATATTTAGCCTGGAAAAGAGGAAACTGAGAAGAGATATGATTGCCATCTTCAAATATCTCAAGGGCTGTCATGTGGAAGATGGAGCAAGTTTGTTTTCTCCAGTTCTGGAGGGTAGGACTTGAACCAATGGCTTCAAACTACAAGAAAGGGGATTCTGTCTAAAGATCAGAAAAGCTTTCTGACTGTGGGTTGTTCGACAGGGGAGTGGAGATTGTGGACTCTCCTTCACTGGATGATTTTAAGCTGAGGTTGGAGGGCCACCTGTCATGGATGCTTTAGCTGAGATTCCTGCGTTGCTAGGGGTTGGACTGGACCACCCTCAGGGTCCCTTGAAATATACTCGGAGTCGAGAGTGGATTTCATGCTCTTTATTCAGCACATAGTGGTGAGGAGGAATGGAGGTTCCCCCAGAATGTCTGCTTTATATACATTATTTACCCCCACGTGATTGGCTAATTCCCGGATTCACCTGTAAGCCAATCAGGTTGCAGATTCACTTCCACCTGGAGCTGGATTGGGTGGCTCCTGTGGACCAATCAGACTGCTGCATTCTGAATCCTATTGTTCTAGGACCAATCAGACTGCTGCCTTTTGAATCCTATTCAACTCAGTACATAACATCCCTTCAGTTCTATAATTCTGTGATTCTATGACTTCTCTATCTTCCATGAAGACAAGCAAGAGGCATGGCCAGAGTTCAAGCACACATTCCGGTGCGAGACTGGTTACATTACTTTCAAATAAGAGAGGTTTACAACTTAGATTAAAAAAATGGTTTCCAGGTGGAAAAATCAAAATTAGAAACAGAATTGTTAGAACCCAATGCTAAGATATTATCAAGAATGTACAATTTGCTGTTGAAATGGAGCACTGAGGAAGAAACGGTAAAATCTGCTATGATTAAATGGGCACAAGATATAGGACACAATATTATGTTTGCTGATTGGGAGCAGTTGTGAACCACTGGGATTAAATTCACGGCATGTAATGCCCTAAGAGAGAATATTATGAAAATGATGTACAGGTGGTACATGACCCCAGTCAAGCTTGCAAAAATCTACCATTTGCCCGATAATAAATGTTGGAAATGTAAAGAAACTGTATTCTTTCACCTTTGGTGGACGTGCCCAAGGATTAAGGCTTTCTGGGAGACGATTTATAATGAAATGAAAAAGGTATTTAAATACACTTTCCTGAGGAAACCAGAGGCCTTTCTCCTGGGCATAGTTGGCCAATTGGTGCCAAAGAAGGATAGAACTTTCTTTATGTATGCTACAGCAGCAGCAAGAATACTCATCACAAACCATTGGAAGACACAAGATTTACCCACTCTGGAAGAATGGCAGATGCAAGTAATGGACTACATGGAAATGGCAGAAATGACTGGCAGAATCCGAGACCAGGGAGAAGAGTTGGTGGAAGAAGATTGGAGGAAATTTAAAATCTATCTACAGAAACATTGTAAAATTTATGAATGTTGATGACATTGAAATGAAATGAAGGGGTTCTAGCAACAAGATAATATGTAAGATTGGATCGACAATAGACAAAAATTTGAAATTATAATTTGTGAGGAAAAATAATTAAGGATAAATTAAATAGGATATGAATTTGCTGAACCAATTTTCTAATAAGAAGAAGAAGAAGAAGAAGAAGAAGAAGAAGAAGAAGAAGAAGAAGAAGAAGAAGAAGAAGAGTTTGGATTTGATATCCCGCCTTTCACTCCCTTTTAAGGAGTCTCAAAGCGGCTAACATTCTCCTTTCCCTTCCTCCCCCACAACAAACACTCTGTGAGGTGAGTGGGGCTGAGAGACTAAGGGATACAAAAAAGGGAGGCGTGAGGAAGTCAGGAAAATAAGTTAATCAAGTTAATCAAAGATTAAATTAAAAAAGAGGGATTTGTGTTTTTCTCTTTTGTGTACTTTTTTTTCTTGTTAGGATAAATGTTTGTATTTTTGTATTTTGTAACTTTGTATTTTTGTGTTTTTATATTTTTCTTGTGTTTTTATTGTTCTCTGTTTGTTGTTCTGGAATTTTTTATTGTTAAAACTTAATAAAATATTATTATAAAAAAAAAAACAAGCACACATTCCATGTAGACAATGTCTTGAGCTGGCCTTGTGAAAGACAGTCATCATGGCATCTCCAGAAGCTTAGCGTTTAGCAGCTTTCATGAACTCCACCACATACCCATGCCATATTACTTCAGCCACCAGATTTCCATCCACTTGCTAGCTGCGAACCACATCAAGCATCTCAGAAAAATGCCTGGATTCAGGCACCCTCAGTCAAATGCCTTCACTGCTTGGTTCACTGCTCTTCCCACAACCCATCCCAGTCTTAGCCAAAGGATTTCAGATAAGATCAGATCTTCCTTACGTCAGTTACTTTGCAAACACACATTCGGAGACAGTCTCTGCTTATGATATGAATAAGACCTTGCCGTGACAGACAGAGGCGCCCACTATCCAAATAAACAAGACAGAAGAAGAAACAAAGGCGAAGTGAGAAAGCCAGGATTACAGAGCAAATCAAACTGAAAGGATTAGGAGACAGTCCCAGTTGTGTGCCTCCATTTGCTACATTGAGTAGCGAAGAGCAATCGACAAATTTACACTGCAGACACATATGACAAAGTCACTCTTCATGGCAAAGCACACACTGGGGGGGACTGGTTTGCATCAGTGGGGATTGGAGGGTGAGGAGCACTTAACCCTACCCCTTCCGGTTTTGTTTTTTCCATGAAACTCCCCATGACCACACCATCTGCCTTTTGCCATACTTTACCAATAAAGGATAAATCCTGTTGGCATTCAAAGCAGCTTTTATTAAAGCCATTCTGGACTCATGCATGCACACCCACCCATTAAGAGCATGAGAAGAGCCCGCTGGATCAGGGCAGTGGCCTGTCTAACCCAGCATTCATGGAGCCAGATCTAATAGCAGCCCACAAGCAGGATATATGATCCTTTAGAGAAGTCTTCCTCAACCTGCTGCCCTTCAGATGCTTTGGATGACATTCCCATCAGGCAATCTGTGCTGGTTGGGGCTAATGGGAGTTGCATTCCAAAACATCGAGATGGCACCAGGTTGGGGGAGATTGCTTTAGAGCAGGGGCCAACAAACTTTTTCAGCAGGGGGCCAGTCCACTGTCCCTCAGACCTTGTGGGGGGCCGGACTATATTTTTTTTTGGGGGGGGGGGGGTTGAACGAATTCCTATGCCCCACAAATAACCCAGAGATGCATTTTAAATAAAAGGACACATTGTACTCATGTAAGAACATGCTGATTCCTGGACCGTCTGCAGGCTGGATTTAGAAGGCGATTGGGCCGGATCCGGCCCCCAGGCTTTAGTTTGCCTACCCATGCTTTAAAGAAATCACACTGCAACCCACACTGGGGCTTTGCTACCATCTTGACCCAAGCATGGGGCCTCAGTTTTCCCCCTCCTGGTAATGGAGATAACCTAGGCCAGCCCCCTCTGAATCTTCAGACCCCAGTAAAATGTAACACACACACACACACACACACACACACACACACACACACTGCTTGGGTCCTGGATGGAGTCTGTATCCTATTGTCTCCAAAGACCGTAAGAATTCATTGGGAGAGCACATGATGGTTAAACCAATTTAGAAGGTTGTCACGTAGATGTGCCATACCAGATACAGAAAAAATATTGAGGAAAATACATTTTATTCAACCGCCTTCAATTATTTGCACTTCTGTGTTACACAAAACACTTCCACTTCTGGATATGCAAGCACTGGGGATATGCATAACATTTCATGACCCTCAAGAATCTGCACCCTCCTATACCAGCAGATACCGACCGGACAAAAGGTGTCTTCTAGTCTGTATCTCTTATCATTTGACAACAAAAGGGCCAACATCCCACATATGCATTGTGAGCCTTCTCTATTAAAACACAGATGTGTCAAGATAAGCCTGCCAGAAACATTTGGGCTTTTGTCTTGGCTGCTCACTCCTGCTGTTTGCTCTCCTGACAAACAAAAGTCATCCTCAAACTATGCAGCTTTTGTAATTATTATCTTTAATAAATGTTTTGAAAACCAGAGAGGGGTTGCTTTTCACTCCAGAGTCAGCGAGAAGCACTTGCCAGTAGTTCAATTTAGCTGTCAACACCTCGGCTGAAGAACTTAAATAGATCGGAGTCAGGCTGGATTGTCACACACACATTTGCATGCTCTTGATTTCTGCAGGACAGGCAACAGAATCCTCACAAACATCTCGAGTCTTGTTTCGTCATGTTCCCTCAGCTAAATCCCGAGGTTGAGCTAGCTTCCATCCCATAGTAATATTATTCTTGTCAGAAAGGGCTAGTTTGCGGGTGGGCACAACTCCTACATGCCTCGGCATCTCCCTCTCTCTCTCTCTCTCTCTCTCTCTCTCTCTTTCTCTCTCTCTCTCACTGATTGCTACCACCTTTTGAAATCTAGATTTGGGAAGGACTGAAAGCAGTTCCCTAAGGCAGGGCTGGAGAGCCTGCAGCTTGACTTCACATAAGGCAGTTTCCTAACATGAAATGTGCTGCCAGAAGATACAATGATGGTGTTAGCTTAGTTGGTTTTAAAGGTGGTCAGACAAATGCATGCAATTTATGTCTATCCATGGCTATTAGGCATGATGACCATATAGGCAGTACTGAACTCCCAGCAGGTGGTTACCAGGAGGGGATGAGGTGGTGGTAAGGACAGCACAGTGCAAACACACCAGCAGAGTGCAGGCCTGCTGGTGGGTTTGTACCATGCCACCCTCCCTGCTGCCTCATCACTCACTAGACAGAAGAAACTCACCTGCTGGGAGATCATGGAAGCACCTCTGCCCCCTCACAGCACCATCTGCTAGATTGAATCCTACTTCGTGATCCTGTTACCTACTAGGAACAGGGCTGTGCAGCCAATGTAGTACTAAACCCTATTCTCCTGCCCATCAGCTGAGGAGCAAGTGAGCATGGTTTGGGGGAAATGGCTTGGTTGGCAAAACTGAACACACACACCCAATGGGCCAAGACTGGCCCATGGCCCTGAGGTTCCCAACCACTGTGCTAGTGTATATGGGACCTGCTGGTTCAGAGACAATATGCCAGAGGTGGGGGACCTGTCACCTTCCAGATTCCAGTGGACAAAAACTCCCATCATTCCTGGCCATTGGCCATGCTGGCTGGGGCTGATAGGAGTTGGAATCCTCCTCGTACCTACGGGACCGCCTCTCCCGGTATTCCCCACGGAGGACCTTAAGGTCCATAAATAGCAACACCCTAGAGGTCCCAGGCCCTAAGGAAGTTAGATTAGCCTCAACCAGAGCCAGGGCTTTTTCAACACTGGCTCTGGCCTGGTGGAACGCTCTGTCTCATGAGACCAGGGCCCTGCAGGATCTGATTTCTTTCCGCAGGGCCTGTAAGACAGAGTTGTTCCACCTGACCTTTGGCTTGGAGTCAATTTGATTCCCTCCCCCTCTTTCTTCTTTCCTTTCTCCTCCTGTGATGAGGCTGCATTTTAATGCTTCAATGCTTTAATGTTGTATTTTAATCTTGTTTTTAAGTTGTATTCATTCAACTTATTTTTATTATTGCTTGTTAGCCGCCCTGAGCCCGGCCTTGGCTGGGGAGGGCGGGGTATAAATAAAATTTATTATTATTATTATTAACATCCAAGAAGCTACAAAATTCACCATGCCTGCACCAAGGACAGTGCCCCAAGACAGGTATCATTGCAAAGTTTGAGAAATACTGAACTGCATGACCCTTCAGTCTCAAAATTGCAATCCTTCTCCCTGTGTGCATGCTGATTCATGCAAAACCTTTTGGTACGGTTATTACCCGAGCATGTGAGTTCAGGTCCCGCTAATGCGTGGTATGTTGCGCCACCCAATAATCCAAATCGCAAGAGTTGCAAAGCAAAGCATCTAACGTGAGAACCCAGTCCACGCCCTTGCAAAGATGAATTACTGGGCACAGCGTTACGGCTGTGTACCACTGTCACCCATTGTTTGCTTAAATGCAGAAACGAACTAGGTGAACCTACTCATGTGTACTGACTCCCCTCTACTGCCAAGGTTTCAGGACTCAGTATTTTGGATGGCGCCCTGTGGCATTTCTCAACCCTCTGATGACTGTCGAATGAGATCATATTGATGAGTCTTCTTACGACGTGCAGCAAACCACTTAGTCATGCCCGTTAAGCCTGCTCTGTGGAGCCTTGCAAGCTACAAGTTGTTAGGAGTCATGCTAGAGCCACCGCAATGCCCTGCAGATGTTATTGGACCTCAGCTCCCTTCGACCCCAGCCAGCATGGCCATCAGTCAAAGATGGGTCACACATAAATACTGCTGAAGCACATAGTAGGGCAACGTTTGCCTTTGTTTCTGACAAAATATCTCCTCTCTAGGAGACACGTTTGGGGGCAATATGTAAGTGGCAAATACACACACTAGTTCCAGTTGGACGTTTGTAACATCATAATCCTCTTTCATTCAAGGTTGCCTGCTAATGGAGATACCTTGCTGTGCTTTGCAAAACTTTGTCCGGTAATGTAGCAAGGATACTTCAGCTGGTATTGTTAACTTTCCGCAGCCTACACAATGATACAAGTGGCACTGAGTAAATTTCAAGGCAACCAATCTGGCCATTCATTTACAGCCCAAGTCCCTCTGCACCCACCATCCCCCATCAAAACATTATCAATGCCAATATCTGGAAGGTTGTTTTGACTCTTGCTTCATTGTTGTGAAGAGAGTGGGAAGTGGGGGGAAGGACAATGTATTTATGAGAGCTCTCATTACAGTATGGTGTATGAGCACAAATGCTGTTGGCATGGATGGAAAATAATCTCTGATGCACGATGCAGCACAATGAAGCATAAATGGAGCAGATTGCATGATACGGACGATAAGCAGCTGGTCAAAGCAGTAAGAGCAGATTCACTAACAGAGCGTGACTGTATGGGGCTAATAGAGCAATGACAGTTGCAGGAACTAAACACGCTCCCCCCCCCCCCCAAAAAAGGAATAAGATGCCAAAGTAACCTAAATGATAAATATTCCCAGTTCAGCATGGATGAAATCAATCCCATTGATAGATGCCACACATGGTCCAACACATCTCTTCAAGTCATATATATCTAGGTATGTTGAATCAAAAAAACCACTCCCAGTGGAAGTGTGGCAGGAGTGGGGTACATTCCAAATGGAAATAGGGGGGTGGCAGACAGTAGCTGGGTAGTAAAGCTTACTGCACCCTAGGAAATGGAAGAATGCTGAACAGCATCTAAGCAAGAGAAATATGTAGTGACTCAGGTTGCAAACCTATAACAGTTTGCATGGAAGGAAGCCCCACTGAACTCAAGAGGGCTGGCTTCTAAGGGAACATCTGTAGGATTGCCCTGCAAATGCATGTGCTTAGATACTGTTCATCATCCTTTACACACACACACACACACACACACACACACACACACACACACACCACCAGGCTACTGCTGCTTCTTGGAGCACTTTTAGTCATTTGCCTTCACGGCCCTTGGCCTCAGTTGTCCACACTGTTCAATTAATCGGCTGTGACAACCCACATGAAATTATTTACAGTGGTGCCTCGCAAGATGAAATTAATTCATTCCGCGAGTTTTGTCATCTTGTGATTTTTTTCGTCTTGCGAAGCACGGTGTCGGGAAAGTTTTGGAAAAGCTTCAAAAATCACCAAAGTCTTTAAAAACTTCAAAAAAGGCTACCACACCGCGTTCTATGACTTGCTCCTCGAAGTCAAGTCGCAACTGTATTAACAGTGTTAAGAAAAAGGAAACAAACTTGCAAGACGTTTCCGTCTTCCGAAGCAAGCCCATAGGGAAAATCGTCTTGCGAAGCAGCTCAAAAAACAAAAAACCCTTTCGTCTTGCGAGTTTTCCGTCTTGCGAGGCATTCGTCTTGCGAGGTACCACTGTACAGGAATCCATGACATCACCACATCAGATGGAGTGTTGTGACATCATTGGCACAGGGGTCATCACAACTCACAACTAATTGCATGAAATGGCAGTGTGGGAAATGAGGGCAGGGACAGTGAGGGCGAGGAAGAAATGAAATGAATGCTGAGAAGAGTAGCATTAAAACAATGTGGTGATATTTGCAACAACTGTAAAAGATCACCAAACACAGGACATACTTTTTGAAACTAACAAAAAACCATATGATTAATAATAACATGAAACTAAGCACTTAGGTTTGGTTTAGCCCTGGTAATACCCAAAAATTCTTGCAGCACATTAATAACTCACATCATTACTTGGAATTCAAGTTGTCTAAGAGAGGCCTTGCTGATGGAAATGTGTTCAGAGGAGGGTGACTAAGATGTTAAAGGATCTGGAAACGAAGCCTGATGATGAACAGTTAAGGGAGTTGGGCATGTTTAGTCTGGAGCAGAGAAGACAGAGAGGTGATATGATAGCTGTCTTCAAAGATCTGAAGAGCTGTCACATGGAAGATGGAGCAAGCTTGTTTTCTGTTGCTCCAGATGGTGGGACCCAAAACAATGGATTCAAATTGCAAGTAAGGAGAGTCTCACTAAACCTTAGGAAGAACTTTCTGATGGCAAGAGCTGTTTAGCAGTGGACCGGACCACCACAGAAGGTCATGGACTTTCCTTCATTGTTTTTAAACAGAGTGTGGATCTGTCAGGGATTCTTGGGCTACGGTTCCTACATTGAAGGGAACTGGACTAGGTGACCCTTGGGATCCTTTCCAACTCTACAGTTCAGTGATTCTGTGATTCTAGGACCCCGGAAGGCTTTGTTCGCAGGTTTCAGGTGACTCTTTTACCAGCTGATCTGTGGGCCTGGGCCACACATCATGAAAATGGATGTCCTTTTTATAGAAGTGCCTCGCTCAGTGAGAAAGAGCAGTTATGCTTGCTTCTCAGTATGGAAACTCTGAGGGTGTATATGGTTTTGCAGAGATTCGATAGGACCATTGTACCTGTGGTAGGGCTGGAGGTGAAATTCTTTTTTAACACAAACCTAGCTAGTTTCCACTTCCCAAAACAATATGGACATCAGAATGCAGCTATCCTTTGAAATGCACACTTCTCTGAATTGTGCGATGTAGGTCTCCAGTCAAGTAATACGTACAAAAATGGAAATGTTAGGGACAAGTGTGAGTAAAATGCTTATAGTGGTTAAAATATAATACAAAAACACACCATATGATAAATAAATGAAGCATACAAAATGAGTACATTCAGAGAAATGTGCATGGAAATGCTGATTATTTGGGGGGGGGGGGTTAAAAAAAATCACAAACTGATGCACACAAACTGAACATACATTTTGAAAGGGTGAGGCTAATAAAGAAAACCAAATTGGCAGATTTCATTCAACCCCAGCCTGTGACACATTCTGTCCTGGGTGGGTCTCTGATCAAACATAGGAGGGAAATGGATATGTATACTGCTGAGAATAATTGTCCTATCCAAGGACAGCCACCTGAGGCAAAACATGAAGGTGCCACTTCCCCAAAGCTTCCTGCCCTGAAAATTTCCCTCCCCTGGGTCACATGGTGGTTCCCACAAAGCGGAAGTGCCATGTTCCAGCAAGTTCTCACTGAAATCTCATGGAGTGCATGAGATCTCGTGAGCTTTTGGCAGGATCTCATGGAGCACATGCAGTTTTATGAGCTTTTGGTGAAAACTGATGAGAACTCACCCGAAGCCACCACTTCTTCACCAGTGGCAGAAGCAGTGGGCACCTGTAGTGGTACGGCCTCTTGGGTTTCCATCAACCAAAGTGTCTGCCTTAGTCCACCTCATGTATAACCCAGCCCTGGTTCTATCTTCTGGCCTTCCTGTCTCTGAAAAGCTGTAGATCTTGGAGTTTTTGTGAAGTACCAGGCTTCAACAAATCACCTGAGCTGATTGTGACCCTCGGGCTAATCCCATGTGGCCTGGCTAATTTTTTTCCAGATGGAAAGTAAGTGGGGAGACAAGGAAATGGGATAGGTACTCAAAAGAAAGAGACATGTGTCCACACCCCCAAGATTCCTGTTTACCCCTTGCTGAACTGCAATTCCCAGTACCCTTTATAGTCCCCAGGATTCCTTGGGGAAAACCATGTGCTGTAAATGTGTGGCGCGGATGTGCCGAGATGGATCTTGCCCAGTCTGACCTAAAACAATGAATCTTGTTCTGAAACGTTTTGTGTTTTCCTTCCCGGCTTTTGAGTTTGCCAGTGGCTTTCCAAGTAACTGAGAAAGGATGCAGTGATTTGTTGTTGCATAAACTTTCCATTTTCACCTTCAAACAATGAAAGGCAGAAAAAATAAGAATAAATGAGTCTGAGGTTGGCAAACCACTCGACTAAAGAAAACAGAGGCTATGTTCTCAGGTTTTTGCATCTGAGTAATACCTGCAACATTTCAGCACGCTCACGGGTTGATTTGTTTGAAATCATATACATCTGGCTGGTGGTTTCTCTATTCAAACTGTGCAGGGAAGTCAAGTAGTATTCCATGCAGCTAATCTAGAGAAAATATAATAAAACACAGTAATGAGCTGGCCTGCTATGGTAAAAGTGTGGGGGGCGGGTCTGGGAAATATCAAGGTTCCCGTGATCAGAATAGCAGGAGATTTGAAGTGCTTGGGAAGGAATGTACTGATGGAACTGGCCAAAATGCTTTTGACATTAAAGAAAGCAACCCATCATTTTTATTAGACATGACACTGTATGTTGATGGGAATTCAATAATGGCCATGAAATGCATACAAATCAAAAGTGCTTAAGAAATAGCTGAGGAGAGAGCAGATGGCAATCATTGGGTCACCGTAGATTCTGGTTGCATGTGGGATATATAAAAAAAGCAACCCCTTAGCCCCTAACTTTTAAATAAAGAGCTTTTCATTGCTGGAGCAAAGCAACAGCCAATAGTAATATTAAGATTCTTGAGGATATGACCTGTGGGTGGTATCCAGCTAAGTCATTCCGTCAGGACAAGGATTCCTGCTTGTGCAATGGAACATTCCCTCACTGGAGTGGAAAATGCAGGAGAAAAACCAAGGAGGTGTAGGTTTGGCCTCCCAACCCTTCCTGTGAATTCTCACAGGAGCACTCCTGCCCTTGAGGGTGGCCCAGCTGGGGCTTGACTGCCCAGATTAGGAGCCATGATCAGCACAGGTGGCGACTGTGGAGACATCCAGCCCCACGTGGTTGATGCAGGAACAAATGGTCCAAGGCAACGCGGTCAAGTAGACAGGATGATGGACCAAACACTGCTGAGGCTGCCCATGGTTGGATCTGGTGTTGTATGTTGGTGAAGGTCTGGGGCGGGACTTGTTTCTTTGGAATTGTTTCTTTCGTGTTATTTCTCCTTGTAAGAAGGTTTACTGTTTGAGGGTTTTTGTTGTTGCTGCTGGAGGAGGTTTTCCTATTCTGTTCAAATAAAAATATATTTTCCCTCATATATTAACTACCAAAGATCCTTTAAAGAACCTGCAGAGTTAATTGGCAAAACACTCACTTTCCCCACACTGCATTCCCCTAAATCTATTCTGTGTTCCTCCCCACAACCCTTACTATATCTACTGTTAAGTTGTGGGTGAACATATCAGACGACACAGCGATTCTTTAAACAGCTCTTGTTTATTCACAGGCCAGAACAGAACTAAACTGAAGGGTTCAGCCAGCCTGCTTATATAGAGCTCCACTCCAATGCAACAGTAACCACTTTCTGTAACTATCCAGTCACTGAACGTCACTTTCAATCCCTTATTTGCATATGCAGACCTGAGTGAAAACTATCTACAGTATCCCCCTGCTGGCCCAGGGTGAGAACTTCAGTATATAACATATACCCCACACATCTTACTGCAGGGGTCCCCAAACTAAGGCCCGTGGGCTGGATAAGGCCCGAGGGACTCATTTATCCGGCCAGCAGCGACCCGTGCTGCCTGCTGCCACCACCCACTTTTACCGGCGCTGCGCGGTTGCCCACTTCCGGGTTGGACAAACACTGGAAATAACGTGTGCATATGCGCAAACGTTATTTGCGCATGCACAAGCGTTATTTTCAGTGCACATCCAGGTCAGAGGAGGCCCGTGCACATGTGCACAAGCTATTTCCGGTGCTCCTCCGACCCGGAAGTGTGCTGGAAATAGCGTGTGCGCACACATATGGGCACACGCTCCTCCGCCCTCCGGCCTGCCGCGTGATCCATGGTGGAGACACTGGCCCGAGGCGCGCTAAGTTTGCTGACCCCTGTCTTAGTGGGTTGCCCCAGCCACTCTGGGCAGCTTCCAACATATATAAAAACAAAATAAAACATTAAACTTTAAAAAAACCCCAAAAACTTCCGTAACAGGATTGCCTACAGACTGCTTGGGGGTCGAATAACTCCATACCCTCCAACATTTCTCCAATGAAAATAGGGACATCCTAAGGAAAAGAGGGACATTCCAGGGTCAAATCAGAAACCAGGACGTCTTCTTTAAATCAGGGATGTCCCTGGAAAATAGGGACGTTTGGAGGGTCTGATCTCTGCATGCAGACTTGTCCAGCTCTGGTACGGAGCTCCACAGCTGAAAAGCCAGGTTGCAGGATGGCTCTTGTCTCGTGTTACTAAAAGGCATGTCGCCTGGCACCCAGGCCTCAGAGACCCTTACTGCATAACAAGGTTGTGCATATTGGCACAGATGCTTTTGCTAGGAGAAGTGTGTGGCATGCGCTTCCAGCAGACACGCATAGGCTCAGAGAAACTGGGGCAAAGCTTTTACGGAAATGCTTTAGTGATAGTGAGCCAGTGCCTGGCTGCAGAAAGGCTTTTAGTAATACTGTTGCATGCCCCCCCCCCCATATTTTATCAAACAGAATAAATTTGCAGGGTTTTCTTTTTCTTTTCTTTTTCTTTAAAAAAAGGTTACTTCCTTGTGAATTGAAAACTCTAGAACAGTTCGTTTAAAATAAAGCCCTTCTTTCCTATATAGCTGTTGTTTACCTTTTATTTCTGTCTGGCATAAGGGTCTATAAAATTACCACTTCAGGCCCCAGATGAGAAAATCCCACACATGGGTAATGTAATATTGCACATCATCGACCCCATTAATACAATCTTAGGCCGTGTACACATCTTTCATTTAAAGCATATTACTCCCCGCCCCCAAGAATCCTGGGAACTGCAGTTTAACCCTCACAGAGCTACAGTTCCCAGCACCCTTCAAAACTACAACTCCCAGGATTCTTTCAGGAATCCTGCTGGATAAGTCTTCTAGAATTCTTTCTTACTGCACAGGTGTAGCAAACCCTATTGGTAGCCTATTCAAACTGCCTGCCCCTCCGAAAAAGGGGTATCCTGTTAAAGAGATCCAAGGGAGATGCTCAAAATTAGGGATCCAAGTGAGATACCCCAAATTTGGTCCTTCCGGCAGATGAACCAGAAGTGGTTGGTCTTTCCCAGAGGTTGGCAACCTAAGGCCCATGGGCCACAAACTGCCCACGGGGGTCATTTAACCGGCCCACAAGCCGCCCCTGGACCGAGCCATCCGCTTGGTGAGTCCCTGCGCGCTGCGCTAAACTGTCACAGCGCAGCACGGGAGCTCGCTTCCGCAGCACCGGAAATCGCCTCTGCACATGCGATAACACTGGAAATCACATATGTGCAGATGCCGGAAATCATGTCTGCGTAGACGCAGACACCAGAAGTCGCAGTGGTGCACACTCACGTGCACCTGCAATCCACCTCAAGGAGGGATCTCCGCTGGAGTGAACCGGCCCAGGTGAGGTAAACCTTGCTGACCCCTAGTCTTTCCCAATGCCTATGCCAGACCTCTTACATCTGTTGTCAAGTTGTGGCCTGATTTGACTCAAATACTAATTGTCATGTCATCAACACCTCTCTTACCTGAGTTGTATGGTGGTGGTGGCTTCCAGAGAGGTCTTGTGAGATCTTCTTGCCAAAATCTCACGAGATCTCATGTGCTCTGTGAGATCTGGTGAAATCTCACCAGAAACCAGTGCAGCTGCTGCTCTTCTCCTCTGTCGGTGGAGGAGGCAGGGCAGGCAGCAAATCTGTGGCTGAAGTAAGACTGGTTTGAGCCCTTTTAAATTTTAATTATTTTGCATTTGTACATTTTGTAAATTAAAATGCTTCTGTCATTTTCCTTGCCCTCTTTGTTCCTCCCTCACCCTTTACTTCACTTTATTTTAAATCTCAGTAAAGACCTTGTGACATGTCTTCTACAATGATTGCTTTTTCCCTGAAGAAATGTTCGCCGTATGGAAATAAGAGGGAGCTGGCCAGCTCGTGGTAACAAAAATCACCGTGCCAATATCACTTTGTCTGATGCAATGTAAAGCAATGCTTCTGGTCATGTGACCCCAAATGGCTTAGTTTAACCATCTTTGCAAAAGTGGCACATTGCTGATTCAATGCTGACGCTGCTAAGAAACTTGAAATGTGTTCTATAAATAGCTCCACAAGAAGGGGAATTTCTGATTGCAGAGTTCTCTTCAGTCCCTTGGGCAATAAAACAGTGTTGAGGGAACATGGGGGCCTATCTAATACTGGGCCCAGAGGGTCTCTCTCAAACTTACCATAAGGTGGTGGCCCTCACTGTTCCTGGACAGGGCCGTCTTACCCATAGGCACTAGGGGTGTGGGGCACCGGGCTCTCAGGGGCGCCAGACCTAGAGTCCAGGGCCTGAGAGTTGAGTCCGGGGAAGAGCCCATCCGTCGGTCGGAGTGCCGTGACGGGCTCTTCTGCTGCGGGTGGTTCTGCACTGCGAGTTCGGGGGCGACCGAGCCAGCGAGACATTGAGGCGGCTGGCTGGCTCCACCCTCCTGCTCACCTGGGACTGGGCAACCAGGGGGGCACCAGGCAGATCTTTGCACCCCGGCGCTGCTTATGCTTAAGAGAGCCCTGTCCCTGGGCAAAGTGTTGTTGTATACCTTGCAAGTTTCCCACTGGAATCTGGTTGACCACTATGAGAGCAGGATTAGATGGGCCATCAGTCTTGTGTAAAAGAAGCTGGAGAAACTCAGCAAGACCTCTGACATGATTTTTTTGCAAAACGAATAATAAAATATCTGAGCTATTCAACCACAGATTCGTTGGATGTCTTCTTATCAATTTGCATTTATCTAGAAATGAGCAAGAGGAGGTCCTGGTGTTCAATGAGTTTTGGTTTTTAAGAAGCCATTATGTCAACTGTGTCCTTCTGGTTCCAGCAGACTACATTTTTCAAATGAATGTATCTGACATGGATCCTTCAGGTGAGATCAGATTCATAAGCAAGGGTCTGAGGGAGATCTTGAACCAGAGCTTCCATCACCCAAGGTCTATTAGATCCTGTGCCAACATCTAATACTCCTCTCCCATCTCTCACCTAAGAGGGGGTCAGTTTTATACCAGAGCAGGCTCGTACTCATATAAAGCTACCTCCAACCACTCACTTCCAACCAAATAATTGTAACAAGCATGGTACTACACAACCTCAACTCTTGATAACCAGTCAGCATTGGTAGCACACACAGACATCAACCTCACTCTCAAGGTGGCCCTGAAAACCACCATACCTTGTTTTAAAAGGTCTATAAAATATCCAGTAGCATCTTAGAGAGCAACTACAGTAAGTTTGTTCTGGGTATAAGCTTTCATGTGTGTGCGCACTTCTTCAGATACACTGAAACAGAAGTCACCAGACCCTTATATATAGTGGGAGGGTTGGGTGGGGTTTCTCTCAGGAGGGTAGTAGGATATGGGTGATGGACTCAATGGGTATGATAAACCTGTAGACGACTGTTAACAATTGAAATTTGTTCTACAAGAAAAAGCATGGGATAGTATGTAGATGACCAAAATTTATTTTTTTAATTTTTTAAATTTATTTTGACCATCATCAGACCAACACGGCTACCTACCTGAATATGAAATATCCAGATTTGTATTCAAAAAGCTTTGTATAATCCTTTGTCCTTGTCAGCCATTAGCTGTTTTTAACTTCCAAAGCTAGTCTGCAACTTTTTCACTTGTAAAGTTTTTCGTGCAGTTTAAATACCCAGAGATGGGAGTGGACTTCCTCCTTTTTAGCCTCCCGCTTTCGCCGAATGAACAATTAATTTCCTTCTCACCTTTCAAAACAACTTGAAGTTGGTTGGAAAGGTAGACACTGCTGGCTGTTTCACAAGCTTCGCTCTACAGAGCTGCGCTGGTGCCTAGATCACCGGCTTTTCTCTCGGCTCCCCCCCCCCCCACCTTTCGGTGCAGAGGCAGAGGCTGGATGCCATTCACAATCCGCAGGACCTCTCGACACCTCAAACTTCCTTTTGAGGCTTTTTGGGGGTGGGCCTCGCCTTGGCACTCACCCCCCCCCCCCAGTCTTCGGTAGAGCTGAGTTTGAGGGAGCTGTCAAACCCACGGTCTGTCGACCATTCACACCGACCCAAAAGTCTTGGGTGGTCATCCACCATGGATGCTTTAGCTGAGATTTCTGCATTGCAGGGGGCTGGACTAGATGACCCTTGGGGTCCCTTCCAACTCCACGATTCTGTGATAAGATGACAACAGGATCATGAACTTCAATTGTTCTGAATACTTGAAATCCCAACATAAATGATGGTGATCTCACTACCTGACCATTTGGTGGTTAACTGCATAACTGCATGGTCATTTCTCCCTGAAATGCTCAGTTGCCCAGCAGCCTATGCCGGATTTATGTATGAGCTAAACAAGCTATAGCTTAGGGCCCCACTCTCTTGCCCCCCCCCCATACTTCTTCTTAATTTTATTTCAGTATTAATATACTTCTTCTTGTATTTCAGTTCAATTACTTTGATAAAATACATATTTTGCTATGTGCAAATAACAACAACAATTTATTATTTATACCCCACCCATCTGGCTGGGTTTCCCCAGCCACTCTGGGTGGCTTCCAACAAAATATTAAAATGCAATAATGCACCATACATTAAAAGCTTCCCTAAACAGGGCTGCCTTCAGACATCTTCTACAAGTCTGGTAGTTGTTGGTAGTTAGGTCCATAAATTACCATATAGCATATATTCAACAACAAAAAACCAGCGGCAATTTGTTGTTGACAAAGGGCAGCTGGACATTAAAGGGGCCCATTACCTTCAGTAGCTGAGGGCCTCATCAAACCCGGCCCTGCCAGCAGCTGTCAACTGGTATACATGTAAATGCCCACACCTGAAGTATGATTTGTCAGGGCCGGGGAGGGGGAATATTCTGGGGTCCAAACCTGGGTTGTGGGCCACCGATTGGCCTTTTTCCAAAAGCCTTAAGATCTAGTCATGTGGGTCTTCAAGGCATTAGACATCCAGGCCAATCTACTGTCACGATACATTTATACACTGCCCCCTACTGGATGCAGTTTCCTAGTAAAAATGGAAACACATGCTTGGCTCTATAGATGCATTTGTTGTTGTTTAGTCGTGTCCGACTCTTCATGACCCCATGGACCAAAGCATACCAGGCACTCCTGTCTTCCACTGACTCTCACAGTTTGGTCAAACTCATGCTGGTAGCTTCAAGAACACTGTCCAACCATCTCGTCCTCTCTCGTCCCCTTCTCCTTGTGCCCTCCATCTTTCCCAACATCAGGGTCTTTTCCAGGGAGTCTTCTCTTCTCATGAGGTGGCCAAAGTATTGGAGCCTCAGCTTCAGGATCTGTCCTTCCAGTGAGCACTCAGGGCTGATTTCCTTCAGAATGGATACGTTTGATCTTCTTGCAGTCCATGGGACTCTCAAGAGTCTCCTCCAGCACCATAATTCAAAAGCATCAATTCTTCGGCGATCAGTCTTCTTTATGGTCCAGCATCCCCATCTGTAAAGTGCATTCTTATCTAGGGCCTGGTTCGAGCCATTTTGACAACAAAAAAATTAACAAGTTGCCAAGTTCCTATAATGATACTTCTCTCCCCTCACCCTTTGTTCATTCATATTAAAGCTTTTTAAATATTTTAGACCTTAATTTTTTATTTTTTTTTAAAGGTGAAGTTAAAATCAAATCTTCCCCAGCTCCCTCTTGGAGTCAATGAAGGCAGCTGCATAAAATACCAAGGAATCGGGTATCACTTGTGAGGAAGCAGCTAGGGATGTGAGATTCCATTACACGAGATGCATTTGTACCATTTTAGCTTGCACAGATGGAAATATAGTTCAATGTTTCAACATCATTTGACTTTCACATGTTAAAATATTGATAAGTGCTGCACAGGATAATGCCCCTATGGTTTGAAGTAGTAACTGGAGCATGATGTTTATTGAAGTGAGATACAGCAAAAGCCTTTAACGAGCATTTAAAAACACTGGGAATAATTCTCGCCTTGGTTCCCCCCCCCCCCCCTTTTCCTGGCTATCCTTAGCTAAGCTTTATTTTAGAATTTGGGGGAGGAAAGCATGAAAATGGAAATTGGATGAATGATTAACTCAGGGACCTGAGAGGGTGATTGTGGGGGAGAGTTTGCATTTAAAAAAAATGGAAAATGCTGCAGGGGGGAAAAAAGTTGAATATCCAAGCTCAATAGAGAGGAAGCAGTGAGATAAGCCTGAATAGGCCACATAAAAACCTCCATGCTAAATATTTATGGGGTTCTTATTCTGAAAAAGGAGCGTCTGGAAACTTAAACAACAACAAAAAGACCCTGCGTCGTCCAGATTGTTCAAAGCAATCTGTTTTTTGCCTGGCACCCATGTGCCATTTCTGTGATAAATGATGTCTTACATGTTATTTTGATTCAGTAGGAATACATTATCTCCAATGAGGAAGCCAGAAAAGGCGGTATAATGTCTGGTTTACATATTTCAAAGGGGAAGAAAGGCTTGAAACACTCCCCGCAAATGTATATGCAGATGCAAAGACTGGCAGCCATTCAGAATCTGTCTCCCTAGTTGGAATCACCCGCTTTAAACCAGAGGCAATTTGATCCCAAGTAAAATTGCTTCTTCCTTATATCATTTCCTTGATGCATTCCTTCCTCAAGCGGCTGAGAGTCTGAAATACCAAGAGTGGGGGCAAAGTTATGCAGGTGAGTGCTTTGGAAACACTGGGGAGCTTCTAAAAACAGAGAGAAAATGTCACAAAATCGGGGGGGGCAGGGGGGGCTGTCCGACGGGCTTCCAGGTGGGGCTGTCCGACGGGCTTTAGCTGAGATTCTTGCATTGAAGGGGGTTCGACTAGATATCTCTTGGGGTCCCTTCCAACTGTAAGATTCTATGATTTTATGCCGATTCAGAAACATGTTTGCTTAATCTCCACAGTCCTTCCTCTGTTCTAGTGGGCGTGGGCACAATAGGAGTCAAATATACCGTACATGTGTACACACCCGTGTGGCATGCTGGAGTGCACATGGTTATCAGCCAACAGGTCCATCGCCTTCTTCCTGTGTGATGGGATTTTTGGCCAATCATAAGGAGCACATGAGACAATAGGTCAGCCTCCCACATCCTGGTACTTTGGGCTGCAAATCCTAACAGCCCCAGCCAGCATGGCAGTGCTAGCTAGCAGACACGGATGGAAGTCTATTGATTTGTTACATTCCTATCCTACATTTCCTCCAAGCATCTTATGATGGCGTTCATGATTCTTCTTCCTCCCTTCATAACAACCCTATGAGATAGGTTAGGCTGAGAGTGAGTGATGACCCAGTGAGCTTCATGGCTGAGTGGGGATTCAAACCCTGGTTTCCCAGGTCAACATTCAAACCATTATGCAACACTAGCTACATCTGAAATGTTCATTGGAGAATTCTACTGCAATTTACATAGTGGTCTATGCTTGTAATTCCTCAAGGACCTTGGCTTGCATCTTGTGTATAACTTTATACCTATGTCATTTTAATTGGGTTCCTGTGGCTTGGCCCTTACATACTGAGTCAGATCATTGGTCCATTGAACCCAGTGTGGTCTACACTGGCTGGCAGCAGCTATTCGGGGTTTCAGACAGGGTTCTCTCCCAGCCCTACCTGGTGGTGCCAGGGGTGAACCTGGGATGTTCTACATGCAAAGCAGAAGCTTTGCCACTGAGCTACAGCCGCTCCCAGTGGGAGGGAGCTGGGCAATGGGAGTTAGAGTCCATCAACAATGCTCGGAAATTATAGGAGTTGTACCAGCAACATCTGGAGGGAACCAGGTTGGTTTCAAAGTGTAACCTGGTTCATGTTAGTCAAAGGGGCAGAAAGGCAGCTTTAAGAATGGACATTTCCCTTCTGAGCCTTTGTAAGTGTCACAGTTCAACCATGCCTGTCAACATCTTTACATTTGATTCATAAATACTAACGGAGAGGTGACTCCGAACTCCCTTGACTACAGTGTCCTTCTGCCTCGGCCAGATGTTAAATTGTTAAGAAAGGCGCATAATCGTCTCACCTGGCTCCTGCTGGAGCTGTCATACTATCTCCAGCTACAACCTCAAGAAGACACTTCTGGTGCAGAGACTGTGTCGGCAGCTCCACTCTGGGATGAAGTGTCCTCTTAGAGACTGTGGCCTTCAGGAATCCTGCGTGCTTTCTAGAAGATTGGCATCCAAGCTGGCTTTTCTATGGACTCATGTCCACCAAAAACATTTGTAAGAAAGGGTAGAAGAAGAAGAAGAGTTTGGATTTGATATCCCGCTTTATCACTACCCGAAGGAGTCTCAAAACGGCTAACATTCTCCTTTCCCTTCCTCCCCCCCAACAAACACTCTGTGAGGTGAGTAGGGCTGAGAGACTTCAGAGAAGTGTGACTAGCCCAAGGTCACCCAGCAGCTGCATGTGGAGGAGCAGAGACGCGAACCCGGTTCACTAGATTACAAGTCTACCGCTCTTAACCACTACACCACACTGGAAGGGCATTTACCCACCGATATTATAGATCAGCTGGCTATCTGTTTATCCTGAGAGGGATGGGAAATCGTAAGTTAAAAGCACATTGGGGGGGGGGGTGGAAATCCCCTGTAGCACATATCCGTAGTGGCTCATAATGGATTAGTGCATTTGGCAAGTGCAAGCAGAAATGGCAATCAGGATGCACTCAGAATGGTCATGTGTCCCAGCAGACTCCCACATATCATGTTCCTAAAGTAGCATGTCTAAAGCACCAAATAAATTCCATTGATTTGCCAGCGAGAGAAGTTCATTTCCCTTCGATCCCCCGCCTTTTGTTTTTGCAGTTGGGCTTGGCTAGAGCCAAAAGATGCCTGATGCCAGGATCCAAACAATGAAAGTCAGTGAGTCCGGTGGTCTGTAATAACTAAGATGTGCTACACTTACATGGTTAATTCTGCAAAGCTTTATATGCAAGACCTACAGCCTGATCAGGCTGCCTTGTTTCACTGAGGTCCAGCCACACTCTGGCGCTGCAGCCACATCTTAGGATCTTTGTTGATCTTGTACAAATACCAACAAGGAACCTTGGAGGATTCATCTGCACCATCTGAGTTTCTCGCATCAGCACCAGTCCAAGAGCTGGTCCACACAGGCAGGCCCATCAGCTGATGACTCTAACACAGCCTTTCTCAACCTGTGGGTCCCCAGATGTTGTTGAGCTACAACTCCCATCATCCCTAGCTAGCAAGGCCAGAGCTCAGGGATGATGGGAGTTGTAGTCCAACAACATCTCACAGGTTGAGAACTGCTGCTCTAACACAAAAGGAAGATTTACATGTATGAATGAACCATTATAGATTGAACACCAGAAACTGAATTTCTCTATCTCATCATCAGTGTTGGAGGCCCTGCTCTTGGACCTGTTAGTAAGAGATATTTGGTTAGTGGGCACTTGGGACAGAGCCTTTTTAGTGGTGGTGCTACATCTTTGGAGGTTATGCAGGGAGTTGTAGCCCAATAATATCTGGAGGGCCACAAGTTCTTTCACCCTGATCTATATAGCACTTCATATAGGGCTTCATGTACACGATTCTGTGCAACAATCACATGTAGCGTATCGCTACCCTGCGATACTTTCCCCAATAATCAGTCCCCACATTCCACCACCAGCTAATCATATTATAATCATAGCTGTTAACTTTTCCCTTTTCTTGTGACTCTTCCAAAACCTTATTCACATTGGAGAGGTAGGAGCACGAAAAAAGCTCTGGGTTGTGTCTCTAGGAGGGAGGCTGAAATCAGTGCTGGATTTACGTCTAAGCTAAACTAGCTAAAGCTTAGGGCCCCACTCTCTTGGAGGCCCCCAAAAAAATTAGAGAAAAAAACTGGATTACTTTGATAAAATACATATTTTGTTATGTGCAAATGGCTTTAGATACCTATTAGGTCCATAAGTTACCATGTAGCATATATTCAACACAAAAAACAGTGACAATTTGTCAACAACAACAATAACAACAACTGTTGTCAACAACAACAACAACTGACAAAGGACAGCTGGACATATAAAGGGACCCATTACCTTCAGTAGCTTAGGGCCTCATCAAACCTAAATCCAGCCCTGGCTGAAATGTACCTCTTTCCCTTTCAACAGCAAGGAAATGGACAGGAAGACCATGGGAGGGGGAGGGGGAGAGAACTAATATCCAGAGACTGTCAGTTCCCTTTCCCCATCCTGTAGATATGCAACCCATTTTGTTCTGTTGGTCCAACTTTGCTACACAGCCATCACCCAACATTCCTCCTCAACAACCCAACCTAGAGTATGGTGTCCAGTTCTGGGCACTGCACTTAAAGAAGGTTTGGCAAAATGGAATGTGTTCAAGTGAGGCAGTAAAGATGCTGTGGGACCTGAAGACCAAGTGCTTACAGGAATGGTCTTCGAGTATGTTTACCCTAAAGAAGGCAGTGAGGGATTTTACTTTCTTGGGCTCCATGATCACTGCAGATGGTGACAGCAGTCACGAAATTAAAAGACGCCTGCTTCTTGGGAGAAAAGCTATGACAAACCAAGACAGCATCTTAAAAAGCAGAGACATCACCCTGCCAACAAAGGCCCGTATAGTTAAAGCTATGGTTTTCCCAGTAGTGATGTATGGAAGTGAGAGCTGGACCATAAAGAAGGCTGATCTCAGAAGAATCGATGCTTTTGAATTATGGTGCTGGAGGAGACTCTTGAGGGTCCCATGGACTGCAAGAAGATCAAACCTATCCATTCTTAAGGAAATGAGCCCTGAGTGCTCACTGGAAGGACAGATCCTGAAGCTGAGGCTCCAATACTTTGGCCACCTCATGAGAAGAGAGGACTCCCTGGAAAAGACCCTGATGTTGGGAAAGATGGAGGGCACAAGGGGACGACAGAGGACGAGATGGTTGGACAGTGTTCTCAAAGCTACCAGCATGAGTTTGACCAAACTGCAGGAGGCAGTGGAAGACAGGAGTGCCTGGCATGCTCTGGTCCAGGGGGTCATGAAGAGTCGGACACGACTAAATAACTAAACAACAACAACAACCCTAAAGAAGAGATGATAAAGATAAGGATGTGATCTTCAAATATTTGAAGGGCCGTCTCATGGATGATAGAGATTTTTTTGTTTTCTATTGTTTGAGGGGATTGGACCTCATACAATTAGAAGAAATTTCAAGAGAAGGGATCAAGGCTGAATGTTAGGAACAGTGTCCTATCAATAAGAGCTGTTTGGCAATGGAACAGGTGGACTCAGAATATACTGCTGTCTTATTCATCTCTTTTAATGACATTACAAAGCTCAGTGATGGTGGGTATCCATTGAACTGGTAAGGCACAAGGCAGTAGACCAATAGTAGACGGGAACAGAGCAAACAAAGTCTAGTTTTTGCCCCATCTTCCTCCCTGCTGAGTCCCACAAGGAGACTAAGGAAGAAGAAACTGACAGCCAGTATAACTCCCTGGATTTGTAAGTAAGAAGGCAGGCAGGTGGGAGCTGGCTGACAGCAGATAGAGACAGGTGGAGTCCCCATACACCCATATGAATCAGCATCCACTGACACAGCCATGTGGTGGACCCTCCTTCATTAGAGGTTTTGAAGAATAAGGCTATCAATGGCTACTGGACATGTTGGCTAAGTTCTGCCTCTACCGCCAGAGGCAATATGCCTCTGACTGCCAGGTGCTGGGGAATGCTATTGCCCTTAGGTTCTGCTTTTGGGCTTCCCATGGGCTTCTAGTTAGCCATAGCAAGAAAAGGGTCTAGATAACTCATTCTCCTGAACCAGAAGGTTCTTCCTATGTTCTTACTGATAACATATTGAGGTGATAGGCATCAATGGAAGCTTGAACTTCTGCACCGAGTTAGCCTTGATGAAGACTTGATGTTTTCACCCCCAAAAAAGCTTTTGAGTTTCTGCTGAAATGAGGCTGCATTTTAATGTTGTATTTTAATCTTGTTTTTAAGTTGTATTTCAATCAACTTGTTTTATATTTGGTGTTAGCCGCCCTGAGCCCTGTCTTGACTGGGAAGGGCAGGGTATAAATAAAAATTATTATTATTATTATTATTATTATTATTATTGGAGGAACATGACTTCATTTGCAAGCAACCACACTGAGACTTAACTGGAAAATAAGGAAACTTACTTTTATTATTGGAAATGCATAATACTTGGGTAGAAAAGAGTTCCTGGCCTAGCTAATAAGCTGGCGGTCCAAGGGGCCATGCTTACTTCTTTATCTCAGCAGAGATAGAGCCCAAAAGAATGACCTCTCACCCTGAGGGTCCAAAGGAGAAAGAGAGAGAGAGAATCACAACCTGAGCAACTGAAATTCTAAGGAAGGCCAGCACAGAAATCAAAGGACAGAGAGACAGTTTGTGAATATTGGAGGGTCCCTACTCTATCTGCTTTAACCCCACACCAACCCCTCAGAATAATACAAACTGAGTTGTATCTCAACACATACAGCACTTACGAAGCAAAGGCTGAATGGCCACTTACCAAGCCTGGTGTATTAGTAGATTTCTTGCATCAACCAGGGCAGGCATAGGCAAACTCCAGCCCTCCAGGTATTTGGGACTACAATTCCCATCATCCCTGACCACTGGTCCTGTTAGCTAGGGATGATGGGAATTGTAGTCCCAAACATCTGGAGGGCCAGAGTTTGCCTCCGCCTGAACCAGGGGATTGAACTAGATCCCTTTCAGCTCTGTGGTTCTATTCAAAAGAGAATCATAGAAGTTTATTAATATTAGGCAGGCACCCTCAGTGTACTGTTCTCGATGCCTGCTTTAAAAAAAACTTTTATTTTTATTATTTCAACGATCCTACCAAGACAATTTAGTTATGCAAATAAAATATAGCTGAAAACCTAAAATCGTGGTTCTTTATACAGCATGATAGGGCCATCTCTAATTAGTTAACTCATTTACATTTATTGAAAGTAGAATTCTAATTAATGATTTTGACATTTTTTCAGGGTTTGAACAAAGATTATGGGGTATGTTGGTTCCCCTGTTGTTTTGTGCTCTGTCAATCAGGGCATCAGAATTCATTTTCTTTGTTTATGCTTGCAATTGTTAAAAGTGCTGGGAACTGTAGTTCTGGGTGGGGAAGAAAGACTAGTGTTCCAAAGAATCTTTGGGGAAGTTGTGTTCTGTAAACCTGTGTTGAAGGTGCTTTAAATATCTGGTGTGGACCTTCTCATTTCGTCTCTTCACCCATTCCTTAGGTTAATCGCTCCCAAATTTTATGCAACGGTGGGACCCACATTAAGGGAAAGTTTCAGGAACGTCGAACTCTCCTTGGTTTTTTGACCAGTAGATGGCAGCAAAAACACGTGGAATAGGTTTTCATGGACCACCGTGGATAAACCGAGAAGTGATACAACTTTGACCAGATCCAATATTTGCCTTTCCCTGTTTGGAGAGGGAAAGGTGCAGATGCCAATTAGAGAGTAATACAATATCCTAATATAAACAAAAGGATGAAATGACTATGTAACCGCTGAAGGGCTTTAATAGATCTGTAATGTCTCAACTTCTGGGTAAATGCAAACTGACTTCCTGGGGACTCCCGAGATTGGCTTTTTTTAAATTCGGCCAGATTCATTTCCTGGAGTGTGGCTTTGGCACAATAGTCCAACCCCAAAACGCTCAGCTGATCCGCTATCTATCCAAGTTAAAGGGGGTGTAAACTGAGCCACTCTTGCTTTGGCCAGTTGCATTCCACATCGGATTGAATTTGAATCTGGATTCATAGAGGAGAGACGCTTCGTTTCATTGAGACTTCAGGAGAACTGCCCGCCGTAAATTGTATCCATAAAGGACTAGGTTATGATCTATCGTCATCATTCCTATCAAAGAAGACTGGAAGCAATCGTCTATATTAAGACCTGGAGTAACAATAAGCAATGAGTTTTGGGTGTAGAAAGGAACATTTAGACGGCGTACACCCCCATGCATACTTCTAGGAAGCAAATGGCCCTGAAATCTGTAGTACTTCTTTCCCAGCGACCTTGCAACAGAACCGGGCTGCAATTATGAGGAAGGAACATTAAAGGATTACGTGCCAAGGTAGAATCTCACTCCCCTGAAAGCGCCTCGGTTACAAGAGACGAGGGTTCAGGACGAGGGTTGACAAAATGCTCGGTTAAGTGGTTTCACACGTGCACGTCCATCACCGGGTTTCTGATCACTTCAGGTTGCTCAGCACTGGGTGACGCAAGACTGCGTGTATGGAATGCATCCTTTCTCTGCGTCATCTTCTCTGCGAGACGATGTGAAAGCTCGCAGGTGTTAGATCCGCGTTGGCGCATTTCCACGTGCAAATAAGTCACTTGGCGCTGTAGTCATACTCTTACACACCCCCCCTCCTCGTACTCGACTGCTCTCTTTTCGGGTCATGATGACTGGTCTCGCTCATTCTGGGATCCCAAAGCTACCTCCCGAAAAGGCGAACCGCGCGCGAGAGAGAAAGAGGCGCACGCCAGAGAAAGGTTGGAAAACTGAAATATGCTCAGGTGGGAGAAGTAAGTTGCTGATAAATGGCAGGGACCCTGCCTGAACAAGAGCCCTGAAGGGCTGCTCGCCCCTCCGCTAGGAAAGCAGCTGCGACGCTTCTTTTTACTGGAACACCTATTTACATATAAATATTTTCCCCAGCCTGATTTGGTTGAAGAGTTCCTGTGAAATGACCTTTGCTTAATTCCTTCGTTTCGTTTCTCTGCACAGGACGACGTGCGAGGCAGGGAGGGAGGAAGGAGACGGGAAAAAGAGGGGCAGGAGCCGCGAGAGCCAGGTTCTGCCATGATGAACGGATAGAGGGGTTAAAGAGAGAGATTAATAAACGCGCCAACGCATAGTTGGATACTCGACATCTCCCTAATCGGTTAGGAAAGGATAAACAGACATTCTTCATATTCTGTATCTGCAGTATAGAATTGTATAAAATAGATCCGATGATGGGGTGATGGCTCAGACAGACAGACATCGCTTAGGAGCAGCTCAGAGCATGATTTGAGCATCAGATCTGCGTCCCAGGGGGCATAAGATAGTGTCTCGAGGGGGCCACTCGCGTCGCGTGCCTCCCCCACAGCCATGGGCAGACCTCGCGGATCTAGAATTAGGGGCAAGGACTTCCGGGTCAAAGGTTGCGACTGCCAGGCAGGGGTTAAAGAGCCCCAGCAGCTTCCGCTTGGGGACTTCAGTGCGCGCTTGGGTAGGTCAAGTGGGTTCCACCCTCGCGCGCCCTGGGCGCACGGCCCGGTTCAAGGGGACGGCGCTGCGGCGCGCTCTGAGCGGCTGCTGAGCGGATCCGATCCAGCTTCCCTGCTTCTCTCTAGGAAGCTTGCCAAGAGCGGGCGGGTCTTGGCTCTGAGCCTGCAAATCTCCCCCTTCCCCGCTCCGGGGTGGCACGGGAGCCACCCGGGATGACTTGCAAGAGCGCATGTCTCCTTACATGCACAGAAAGGAAGACACAGAGAAAGTCCTGTTCGTGCTTACTCGGAAGTAAGCCCTTTTGGGATAGTTCAGTCGGTGGTGCATCTCCGGGTCATAGGTTCGAGCCTTGGGCGTAGCCAGGATTGATGTTAGGGCGGCGGGCTTTATGTTGGGGGTGAGGGCAGAACCTCAGTTCGTTAAGTATTTTTCATTATTTACTTGATTGGCTACGCCCATGGTTCGAGCCCCACATTGGGCGAAAGATTCCTGCATTGCTGGGGGTTGGACTAGACGACCCTTCCAACTCAGTTCTATTATTCTAAGGACTTCGGCCAGGTTTACTTCTAAATAAGTGCGCTGAGGATTTGGGAATTTATTTATTTCCATGCAATTTTTTGTTTGTTTGTTTCAAGCATTTCTGTGCCGCGTCACCTCGTCGTTTCTAGGCGGTGTTGTTTGTTTGTTTGTTTGTTTGTTTGTTTAATTTCTTTACCTCTCCATTGTCCTCTCCATTTCATCCTCACGACCACCCTGTGAGGTAGATCAGGCTAAGAGATGGTGACTGGTGCAAGGTCACCCAGTGAGCCTTATGGCTGAGTGGGGATTCGAACCCTGCTCCCCAAGGTCGTAGTCCAACAACGCTAACCATTATGCCACGCTGGCTCAGGGTGCAATGAAGGTGCAAAAGGATGGCAACTGTGCATTTGAGGGGAGGCGTAGCTCTTAGTAGCAGAGCGCAAGCTTTGCGTGATGAGACCCTGAAGAGCAGCCTTCGCCAACTTGGTGCCCTCCAGCTCTTTTGGACTACAGTGTCCAGTTAGGCTGTATGGACTATTGCTTACAAAGCAGCAGCTTCTCTTCCTAGCCGGATCCCAGGCACGTTTACTCGGAAGCAAGGATTGCTGGTTTCAGTGGGACTTCCTGCCAAAGAAGTTCTGAATGCATCGCACACGTGCTTTGTTACTCTTGAGACAAACTTCCCTGCGTGTTTACACAGAAGGATGTCTTCCCCTCCACACGCACACTTTGCTCAATAGGGCTTACTCTCAGGTAAGTGGGCATAGGGGTGCAATTTCTCTGATGAACCCCAGAGCCTGGAGATATAGGGGGTCAGCGCGATCCTCAAAAGCGCTGAAGTGGGTTTATCCTGCGGCGTTTGCTTTGCAGAGGGATCAGGACCCACCTAGTGCTAAATTAAATATCCAAGCCTTCTTAGCTCAGAAATCTTAAGTGCCTCGTCTGTCCCTCCCTCAGCTTCAAGGGTTCAATCCTCCAGCCGACTGCTCCCGCATCTGCCCGTGATAGCTGCATAATTTCTGCATTTCGGGCACACTCGCCACCGTAGCTCCTGCTGTGGCGTTTGGGGACACCGTGAATTCTTCGGGAGTGCGGAAAATGGAACGGAAACTGATGCGTATCAAACCAGGCCCCACGGTCGCCCTCTCTCGACAGGCGCCTGCCTGGAGCCTGCATTGGGTTGGGCAATCCGGACTCGTCAAGCTCGTACCAGTCGCTTTGCAAAGAGGGAGAAGGTTTTGCTATGAAAACTGTACGAGGGCGGAGTGGGCAAAGCGTAAGAAGAGAGAGCAGGAGAGAGGGAAAAGGAGAAGGAATCTCCATTGCTTAGAAACCCACACCACTCCGACAGCTGAATATGAAAATGTTTGAAATAAAAGCACCAAGCGTTTGGAAGGAAAGACTGGTTCCAGAAACGGAAGTGACAGCACTAGTTACAATGAGAGCGAATTTAATTTAATTTATTTATTTCCATTGCTGGCCCACGGAGTTCAGAAAGACTTATGAATTAAGCTAACTAGTATTGTAACAAAAGAGGTGTCTTGGGTGCGTGTTGGGGGGGGGGGTGCTGTACGGTGAGGGTGGCGATAATTAGTAGGGAATGTCACCCAACTCAGAATCGACCCGAACAACATCACTACAAAGCAAGGGGAGGGAGGAAGGAAGGAACCTCTCAGCAAAACTCCGAGTGTGTCCATTTGTTAGTTAAAGCCTTTCCCCCACCCTAATTAACACCATACATAATAGGCTTAGGAAAGGGCGTGGGGACCATGGCTAATACCTTAAAAACAACAACACCCCCCCCCCAGTCGATGTTATTATTTATAAGCGAATTGTGTGTGTTTTTTGTGGTGGTGTTTATTTTATTTATCAGATTTCTCTGATGTTATTTATCATTCGTCGTTATTTTATCAGCAGGCACAATAGCCACGATCCTCAAGCCACTTTGCCCCGTAAGCAAATGGTGCTGCTCCTGCGGTTCATCATTATCTTTGCAGTTCTTATTAGTAACGAAACGGCAGCAGCGACGGCGTTGTTATCGGACTCATTATTATGCACACACAGGAGAAGCTCCTTCCACCAGCCGTCATTCATCGCTCCCAACGCAAATCTGCCGGGGGAGTAAGGAGACTGGTCTGGCGGAGAATCCGAAGTGGTGAAGTCAGCCCAGCGGGTACCCGCACTTTCTGGAGAAGCGGGGCTCCCCTGCCTGCCCCGGCGAGAGGTTTTGGAAAAGGCTCGGCGATTTCGAGACACTCTGAAGGGTAGGGAATATCAGACGAGCAGGAGAGGAGGGACCAGCGAGCGCCCGTGGCAACAGCCAAGGGAAGTTAACCAAGGAGATAATCCACCTCTTCACCCTTCCTCCAAGTTGTAAATTGTTTTAACTGATTTTGAGTTTGCGTTTTCAGATTGTTGTAAGCCGCCCTGGGACGAAAGGCGGCAAAGGAATAATAATAATAATAATAATAATAATAATAATAATAATAATATAGCCAAACAAATAAGTGAGCTGCGCTTCCACTTCCAGAGCGGAAAGTCATTTCCATTCTAATCAATGCAAGTCGCTCTTAAATAAATAACCCTATGTGGCCCCGGGTCAGTGGGATGGGAGAAATTCGCCTCCATCCCTGTCTTACTGTGTGGCCTTGGGCAATGACTTTGTCTTGACTTCAGTCCCCGCTATCTGTAAAACGGGAACCACATTAACTCAGCTCAGGGGAGAGAGCCAGTCCGTCAGAAGGGGGTGTACACCAAACTGGGCACCGTGTGGAAAACGCGTTAGGATATGGACAACCCAAATCTCGACGCGCTTCGGTGAGAGCCTTGCAGTGTGAGGAGATATAAGAAGCCCGCCCCCTCTCCAAACGCGACAATAGGTTTAAGGTGACAGTAATTGTGTGGAATGGGCGTAGCCAGGATTTATTTTGGGGGGCCGGCTTTATGTTAGGGGGCAGAACCGACTTATCTGCCACGCAACTGGTCAGTTAGTTAAGCATTTTTATTTATTTGCTTGATTTAGGGGGGCAGCTGCACCCCGCAGGCTATGCCTGTGGACTGTGCGGGCATCCCTCGAGGGCGCGCGAAAGTTAGGCTGAGAACATGAATCTAGAGGCGTTGTGCATTATTCTAGCTCCTCGGAAAAGGATGGTCGTCCGCCAATTTCCAGTAAATGCTGTGGAAAGCCTGTTGAAAGCAAGTTCCACCGCAATCCACGGGGGCGACATTGCTAAGAACCTGTTCAAGCGAGCATTCGCATCCCTCGCTGCACGTGAGAACCGACTCCCACCTGAAAGTCAGGCGCTCGGAAGCCAGGTGCAAGGAGATAGAAACGCTCGCGTCAGCTTTCGCGCTGTGATAGCTCGTTCACACAGTCAAATCTTATATTGACGTTGCCCTAATCGAGTGATCAATGAAGGATCCTCCTCTTAGAACTGGGATTCACTTTAGACCCAAGTCTCTTGATTACAAAGGGACCAACTTACAACCAAAACCTGATCTTAGAAACCCCTGTGCTCGAGGTTTGATTTAATTTTTTCCTTCTTTCGACGACACTTTTAAGTAAATGTACTTCGGAACCGCACAGACAGCTTAAGCATCTCTGTTAATTTCCCCAACAATATGGATCCGTTTTAGCCGCCATAGAACAATAAAATCAAATAACTACCGGTGGAACCCCTGCCTTGTCAGATTCAGACGTTCTTTGCCTTCTGACTTTTTCTGAGCCTTGGGGAAAAAATCCTTGGGGAAAAGGAAGGCTATCAAACATCGCATCTTTGTGACAGAAATGCCTTTCTGTGTCTTTCCCTGTGGTCTGGATCCTGCATCCATTGCGTGGAAGTAAATGCCATTGAGCTCAACGAGACACCGTCAAGATAAATTGCTTTGGACCTCGGGTGCCGTTTAGACAAACAGTTACATAAATACAGATTTGCGTTTCAGCTGTCTGCATAAGCACGGATATGACTGCGCGGATAGGCGTGTTGGCTGCTGTCTTGAGACAGCGTATACTCTCGGTGTCCCGGCCTCCTCCGGTAGAACAGTTTACCTGTGCTATGAAGGGTTTTCATTCGGATTCTTGGGTTTTGGTATGTGTTTTTAAGCATTAAAATACGGGAGCAATTTTCAGATAATGAATCTGAGAGTCAGGAATAGAATAGAATAGAATAGAATAGAATAGAATAGAATAGAATAGAATAGAATAGAATAGAATAGAATAGAATAGAATAGAATCTATGTGCTTTCTTTGATGTTTAATGAGAATACAGCTTAGTTTTCTCCGCCTGGCCTAATTTCGAAGACGGTCCACTTATTTCCCCTCTAGAATCCGTTTCCTCGGAAGTCAATTCCGCGGACTCGCTGTCCCTTCCGACGTTCTTCCCAAGCAAGCGCGCTCCGGATCAGTCCGCGCGCGGTGTGAAACCAGGGCGAGTCTCCGACGCTTCTCCTCGCCCGTCGACTCCCCGGAGCCTTGGCTGCTCTTTCCTCGCTCCGGGGTGGGGGCGGGCGGGCGGGCGGGAGCCGAGGCTGCCTGTGCGCGTTGCTCAACCTCCGCTCTCCTCCGCCTCCTCCCCGGTCGCCTCCCGGCAGGCAAGCAGCTGCCGCCTCTGCGCCCGCGACTTCGACTGGCGAAGTGGCAGCTCTGGGCTGCGCCTTTTGTTCCAAACCCCGAGGCTCCTTTCCGGGGGAGCTGTGCGGGAAGAGAGTAAAATCAAGGGGTCGCGTTCACCCCGGGGCAGGTACTTTTCGGGGTACTTTTGTCAGAGGATGGGAAGGGGAGGCAGGGCGGAGGGTTGACTCAGGAACCAGGAGTGCGAACTTGAATAAAATATTTGGGGGCCCAGGTTAGCCCCGCCCCGCATAATCGATCACACGACGAGGTGCACGCGCACCATTTGAATGACAATACCCATAAACTTTTGAGGAGCCTAGTCCCCGCAAATATTTTATTGATGGAGCGAAGACCCCACGGACTCTAGGAGTTGGTTCCTATGTCAAGAACCTTCGGGGTTTAAGTCTAAAGAACATGCCAAGATCCCGCTGGAGCCGACCAACCATGCTTCTAATCCTCATTAGTGGCCGACTAAATGCCTCTGGGTAACCCACAAGCAGGAAGCGCCAAGGCAATCGAGCTCCTTCGCGCTGGTTCTCTGTTGGTCTGTAGAAGTTGTTGGACTCCCAACTCCGATCAGCCCTAGCTAGTATGGCCAATGGTCAGGGATGATGAGAGTCGCAGTCCCGCACAATCCGGAGAGCCACGAGTTTCGCACCCCAGCTACTGGGGAATAAAACCTGCCCTAAACCGCTGAGACCCCTTACTTGGACTTTGGGGTCCAAGATCTCTCCTGGAGCCATTACTGTGGGGTGGTGGCTAGAGTACTGGACCTTGAGAACACCACGCCTTGGGATCCAATTATCAGTCACGATGCAGGCTGGGTGAGCTGGAGCCAAATGCCCACCTCGCAGAGCTGTCCTTTAATCTTGCCCACCTCTCAAGGTTGGTGTGAAGATCAATGTTTGGTAAGGAGGATCATGTGTGCCACCTTGAGCTCCTTGTAGGAAGCAGAGGCGCTCACTTGAATAAAATATGGGGGGCAGCCCTGCCCCACATAATCGATCACATGATGTGGCACACTCACAACATTTGAATGGCAATGCCCATCAACTCGGGGGCGGGGCTGGACCCCTCAAATATTTTATTGGGGGTGGCAAGGGGACCTCGGAGCCTAGGAGTTGGTTCCTATGGTAGGAAGGGTGCGATAAGCATTTTAAAGGAATATATAATAACAATAATAAATGGTAATCCTGGAGGGCGTGCGGTGTGTCTCCGCGCGCAGAGCCCCAGGCGTTCCTTCCACACACCGGGCAAAATCAATCCTTCGCCTTTACACAAAGTCTCAAGCGCTTCGCACGTGCAGGGTTTCCACCAACTTGCTGGGATGCGTGGCGAGAGTTGAGCCGGGGACATCCTTGTTCACAGCTACTGTATTACAACAAGAGTTCTCTCTTGAGCTCCTTGGGCTCCATCGCGAAACTGCTGGGATATAATAATACTGTACCATCAAGAAGTTCAACTCTGTTCGTTGGGGTCTGAGGTGAGACGCTTTCCCGTTGCCAAATGTACCCATCAACGCTGTTTTAAAGTATCACTGTGCCTGGTTTGCATAGGTGCTGGTTGTTGGAAGTGCGCGCAGCTCAGTTTGCTGAGAGAAGAGTTTGCGTGGCGTTAGAGGAGACCGAGTTTGTTCCTTGAGTCTTGCGCTGACCTTTGATGAAAAATGGAGATCACAGGTTTCATCTTCTCTCACTTCCACTTTCCCTCCTCGCTTCTCTTTTTAGACCTCCAGCCTGTGGTCATCTTGGATCTCTCTTCTGAGAACAAAGGAGCAAGCATGGCTGCCTTTGTTTCTCCAACCGAGTCAGCTAGACTAGTAGTAGGCTTTCCTACCCAGTTATATACTTCTTATTCTGAACAGAAGCTCTCTCACTTCATACTACTCATAATGGTTTGTTTGTTTCTCAGTTGAATGTGCGCTCCAAACAAGGATTTGTACACTATGGTTAACTTCCGCTGTTGCATATGAACTCCATAAGCTAACACTAATGAATCTCTGTACTCCTTGAATTTCATTTCCCTCTGACTCCAGTGCTTACAATCTCCATCTTTTTCACCTGCAACTGAGGGATACACTTCATGTATCTACTGAAGTGGGTTTTAGTACCCGCAGTTTTATGACATCATACCAGTTGTTAGTCTCCAAGCTTCATGAGCCATAGTTCTGGCGAAAGTCTCCGGGGAGAAGAAACTAGTTTCTCCTGATCAGCCACCTACAGAGGCAGGAAAGAAGACGCGGAATGGGGCGGGCTGTGAGTACAGTACTGGGAGCTCTGCACAGGCTCAGAAGCCCTGCCGTTCTTCCTTGTTTCTCTACTCTGGGACTCAGAACACTCAGACCTGATGAAGAAAAACCTTGGCTCCAAGGAAGCCTCGCTGCCGGCCCCTCCCTCTCCTGCCCTCCAAAGCCCCCTCCCCCCAATGATCCTGGCAGACACCCTCTTGAGCGAAAACAATAGAAGATTAGGAGGGGGGAGTTTCTTTCCTGCGCGCCCAGAAGGCAATTAGCAATTCATGGAGAGAGGAGGTGTCGCCCAAGTGTGGCTGAGAAGAAGATAACCTGACTTCTGCTTCGATGGCTTCTGGCTGATCTGAACTCCGATGGAAGGTGGCTTGGGGGCGGGGCGGGGGTTCCATGACTCTCTCTGCAAAAAGAGGCCAACTCTCGACGCTTCTCTGAACGCTGGAGGTAGTCGCAGATCCGTTGACAGCAAGGACCCAGTGGGATAAATAGTAATCATAAATAATTCCTATGCAGAGACGAATATGAATATGAGATGTGGAGGGAGAGGTGTGCCAGACTCACACCGGAATGGTGTGGTGCAGTCTTCCCCAACCTTGTGCCCTTTAGATCCTGCCGGAGCTGATGGGAGCTGTACTCCAAAACAGCTGAAGGGCACCAGCTTGGGGAAGGCTGATGTAGTGGTTCAGGGGTGCCAACTTGAATAAAACATTTGGGGGAGGCAGGTATGCCCCGCCCTGCATAATAGATCACATCCCCCATTTGAATGACAATGAGCATCAAATTTGGGGGGGTAGCACCCTCAAATATTTTATGTGTGTGTGTGAGAAGGGACCTCACACCTAGCAGTTGGTTCCTATGTAGTAGTTAGATTGTTGGGGACTTTGAGCTCATCCCTCTCTACTCAGAGGAAAGTCCCATTGAGTTTAGAGGGGTGGATATAGGATTGCAGTGTTTGACCCATGTTCAGTCTCTCTATTCATCCACAAACCTTCCTGGGTTACTTTGGGCCAGTCACTTATCTCTCAACCTAACCTACCTCACAGGAGGAGGAATTATGTGTGACAGATTCTTGGAGGAAAAGCCAGGTTATTAGTCCCTTGGAGTAATAAATAAATCAGGTGCAGGGATCCTCCAGGTGTTGCTTTTAGAAAAGAAGATGAAATACTGTAAATATTTCTCACAAGGAAGAACACCTTAGAGTTAGGCTTCATCAGAAAATGTAGGGCTAGCTGGGGATATATATGACCCAATGGTGTCTGCCCCAATGGTAAAGGTTCTTCCTCATTCCTGCTGTCTGAGATCTTGATGTCAATACTAGGACAGCCTGCTAGCTATGGAAGTCAGATTCCAACAACATGGGTGGTGGAGGCCTCCCATCCTTGTAAGTGCCAATAGGAGGGACTGAACCTGAGATCCTCTATCTACATCAAAGGTAAGGACTTTTTGTCAAGAGCTGTATGCCCTAGCAGTGATTCTCAACCTGTGGGTCCCCAGATGTTGTTGGACTACAACTCCCACCATCCCTGAGCTCTGGCCTTTCTAGCTAGGGGTGATGGGAGTTGTAGTTCAACAACATCTGGGGACCCACAGGTTGAGAAAGGCTGCCGGGCCTAGAGGGTGATACTCTGTTGGGTCAACCAGAGCTGGCAGTGGGTAGAGCTGAGGGCAGTGGTGGGTGAAAGCAAGGCCAGACGTGTGGGGGGCTGAAGCTTCCTTCTCCCCCCTCTCCCCTACTTGCTTTCGCCCTGTTCCTCCGACCGACTGCCGACTTATCACCCACAACAAGTAGACCCACATGGTCTCATGAAATTAAGCTGAGGGAGTTGGGCACAGATTGCCCCTTCTTGTTCTATATGCAAAGTAAGTATTGTGCCTCTGAGCTACAGCTCTTCCCATGATACCTCAGTGCTGCCCCCGCCTTCCCAGCTTCCATCTCTCCATTCCTAGAGCTGGAGACTGAGGAGCAATGCTGGACCATGTTTACCGTTCCTCTTCTATTGTTCTGTATCCTGCCTGGATCTCATTGGCTTCTGAGAGCAAATTTTGGGAAGCTTCCGATCCAATTTATGCTCAGATATTTTCTCTAAATATGGCTGCTCTTGGACACTCATCCTCTCTGCAAGATGGTTTATGTCTTACTGAGTGATATATTCCTTCAACAGGTAATTGAGGGCCAGGAGTTCCCAAACAAAGTCATCCCAATGTTTATTTTCAGGTATTTGCTTTGGTATTATTGTAATGTCATTGTGCTAAATATATACAGTATATATGCTGTACACAACAAAGCAGATCTACCTGATTCTGCAGATTTAAAAGGACCAGCTGATTTGCCGAAGCTTGAATGTAGATTAAAATCTAAGGCTACAATTCTATACATACCTGGGAGTAAGATCCATTTAATTCAATGGAGTTGCCCAATAGACATGTACAAGATTGCCCTATAATTCTCTATCTGTTCCTTTGTCTAAGTTCTTGTGGCTCTTTGACTTCTACCAGCATATAATTTAAGAAAAAGGTTAATTACTCACATCAGTTTCCCCCCAAAGCTTTTTCCAGGAGAGATGTGCTATATAGAGTTCCCTGTCTTTATTAAATCCAGTCACCTCTGTGAATCGAAAGCAATACTTTTATTAGTGCCAACTAAAAAGTTAATCAGAGAATCAAAGAATTGGAAGGGACCCCAATAAACCAGTACAGGTTTGTTGATCATAATACAAGTGTTCCTTTCCTCCATCCCTGAATGGACTGCCATGGCTACCTGAAATTGCTGTTTACCTGTGAGTTTCTGGGGGGGGGGTGCCTTATTTTTATCCTGGGAAACCAAAGATGGTCTGAGCATAATTTACAATGCTGCACCTGTTTATATACATACATATTTTAACGTAAAATAAATGTAATGCACAATTTGTTTCCAATGTGATATGCTTTATTTAAAGTGAAATTTTTGTGACCAGGAATCTTGGCCTCCAAGGGCCTTTGGAAGTGTATCCAGTAAATTAATTAAAGTCCTCTTGGTGTTTTGCCTGGAGGTTCCAAATATTGGTCATGTCTCTTACATACCACTAGTCTGACACTCCTTGCTGGTTCTGCAGAATTTTAAAGACTGGTATGAAGAGTTCGGGACGCGGGTGGTGCTGTGTGTTAAACCACAGAGCCTAGGACTTACCGATCAGAAGGTCGGCGATTCGAATCCCCATGACGGGGTGAGCTCCCATTGCTCGGTCCCTGCTCCTGCCAACCTAGCAGTTCACAAGCACGTCAAAGTGCAAGTAGATATATAGGTACCGCTCCGGCAGGAAGGTAAACGGCGTTTCCGTGCACTGCTCTGGTTCACCAGAAGCGGCTTAGTCATGCTGGCCACATGACCCGGAAGCTGAACGCCGGCTCCCTCGGCCAATAAAGCAAGTTGAGCACCACAACCCCAGAGTCAGTCACGACTGGACCTAATGGTCAGGGGTCCCTTTACCTTTACCTTATGAAGAGTTCACTCGTGTTACAAAACAAGAGGCTAGCACTTCCAAGCAATTTTCTCTCTGTGTTTTGACAGTTCTCACAGCTTAAAAAAGGGGTTGCTGTGGGTGGGTTGTTTTTTTTTACTGGTATTGAAATATCCCACTGGTATGGATAGATATACTTAGATGTCCTTGCCTCTTCAATTAAATCCATGACTCTTAAGTCTGAGAGAAGAATTGCCTTGATCCTATCACACTTGCAAATCATGTCCAGTGTCATGAGCACTCCCAGAAAAGATCATCAGAAGCAAGAAAAACCAACCCTTCCTTAGAAGTGGAGTGGCTGTGGGCTGGGAATCTCTGGTTCCAATCTCAGATTCCTCATGAAGAGAAAGGCCAGGTGGCCTTTGCCAGTTTACACTTGGCCAACTTCAGTTTCCCATCTGCAGTCTCTGAGGATAATAACGTACTGCTGTTTTGAGGATTTGCTGAGATGCACAAAGTCATTTATACGTTTAAGGTAAAGGGACCCCTGACCATTAGGTCCAGCTGTGGCCAACTCTGGGGTTGTGGCGCTCATCTCGCTTTATTGGCCGAGGGAGCCGGCGTACAGCTTCCGGGTCATGTGGCCAGCATGAATAAGCCGCTTCTGGCAGACCAGAGCAGCGCACGGAAACGCTGTTTACCTTCCCGCTGGAATGGTACCTATTTATCTACTTGCACTTAGATGTGCTTTCGAACTGCTAGGTTGGCAGGAGCAGGGACCGAGCAACGGGAGCTCACCCCATCGTGGGGATTCAAACCGCCAACCTTCTGATCAGCAAGTCCTAGGCTCTGTGGTTTAACCCACAGCGTCACCCACGTCCCTTTTATATGTTTAGGGAATTGAATAATAGATGCTAGGAGTACTTTGGTTATTATTAACTGTAGCCAATGTGTTGGAAAGAAGAACCAATTCATTGAGACTCCATTCCTTTTTAAATTATCATCACTGTCTAGTACCCCACACTTCTCTGATGCCTTTCTGTGCAGTGTGTGAACCCTCTTGTGCTGAATGAAATCAGGATCAAGTGGCGAGTTGTTCAGTTACTTCCAAAAAGTGCAACCCTATGTTTATTCAAGAGCAAGTCCCTTTGAATTCAGCTAGGCTTACTCTCATCTAACTGGGATTCGAACTGCAACCTTGGTTAGTTTGTGCCCTTTGCAGGCTCACACATTAGAGTCCTCTGCAGACCTTTGCTGTTGTGACCTTGTGACCCTGTTTTCAGGGGTTAGGCTAGATTGCCTCTGGGAAGCCTTTTACATCCTTTGTGTGCCTCAGATTCATTGAGGTCTCTGAGAGCTAAGCACCCCTCTACTAGACCATTTTGGATGCTACAGCATTTGCCAACCCGATGCCCTCCATGTGTTTTGTGGGATTTGTAGCCCAACAGATCTGGAGGAAACAGAGTTGGAGCAGCCTATGCTACTACAACAACTGAGGCCAAAACTAAGACATGGGGAAACCAAGCGATAGAATGTAAACTTCAAAAGAGGGTGTTGAGGATGATCAGAACTTGATGATATTGTTCCCTCCCAGATATTGATTCCAGCCCTATTGAATCACATAGCTCTGAAGAGCAACGGGGGCGGTCTGTTTTGTGCTGGTATCAGCCACGGAATGCATTTCCGGTTCCAACGCTGCGTCTTGAAAGGCCGCGACTCAACCCAGGAGCCACGGCAGCTGGCGAAGGAATAAAGAAAATCTTCCAGAGCGCCTCTGAGCGTGTGCAGAGAGCCCCTCTCTTAATCACCGACTTGCCGCAGCCAAGGGAAATTGAAGGGCAAACTTGGATGTGATAACCAGAACTTTCCCTTTTTTAAAGTGCGCGGAGCTCCAATAGTTCCCCAGCGGAAGGTTTGGCTGGAAGAGCTGGTTCGCTTCTGACTTGTTTGCGTCCCAGGTTATGCAGGCGGGGCGGGGCAGAAGCCCGGCGCCTCTTCTGGGAAGCTCTGTGGACCCAAAGACGCCCTTTGTTTGGATAGAGAGGAGGGAGATATGTGTGCGCTTCTGTTCCCTTCTGACACTTGGAGATGAAGGAGGGGATCGAGGGAGAGTCTCCAAGGCTCAGATTAAAAAAAAAAAAAGTGAGAGAAGAAAAACAAGGCTTTGCCCTAACGCCCAAGTGCACACGCTACGCTAACAAGGAGTGAACTCTCTCCCTCTGTTCACACCGCAAACAGGTTGAGAGCAACACAGGACGGCGGAGAGGAAGTTGCATGACACTTAAAAGGGGGGTTGGTGGAGGGAAAGGCCCCAGAGAACACAGGCCAGATTTCTTCCCAGTGGCATTCCGTGTTATTTAACAAAACACACACACAGCCCGCACTGCAACACAGAAAGAGACAAAAGCGAGAGGCTCCGGAATTCAACTGAGCACGTGCGCATGTTATTGTTGGACTGGGAGGAGCAGGCCATCCCAGGGGGGCTTCCTTAGAGAACCCAAGTCTCTGGAGCAACGTCACGTGTCATATTTTAGTTTTATATGGTGTTTTTTTAAAAAAAGAAACATACTCCAATTAACTCAGGGTGGCATATTTCATTTCCCCGCTGTTTTATCTTCACAACAACCCTGTGAGATAGACCAATCTGGTAGAAGGTGACCCAATAAGCTTCAGGACTGATGTGAAGCTGGATCCCTGATCCTCTCTGTCCGTTATGGTCAGCGGTGGGCAGAAGAGAGAGTAGGATCTACTGACAGATCTCTGGGTGATTTGCAATGGTTTCTGACTTGACAAGGGCAACAGGTACAAAGTGTTTCCCCTCCGAAATAGGGTTGTTGAAAAAGAGCTATTGGGAGTAGATTTATATGTGAAGGGACTTGTTGATCATAATTTCCTGAGCCGAGCATGTTCCTTAATTCTTAGTGAACGTCTGCCCAGTTGAGTCACTACGTATTTTGCACCTGACCTCAGGGTTCTGGTAGAAAAAATAAAAAATAAAGCAAATCCCACAAGTCTGAAGTCTGTCTAGTGTCTGCCATGCTCGTTCTTGCAGTGCTCAGGCACACATCTAAGATAGTTTAAGTTTACGTCTCAGCGTGTAACATGTATTTGCATCAGTAAGCCAGAACCGGCTGCAGCAACTCCCTTATGGATGGATGGATAGTTGATAGATACTGTGGGAATCCAGGGTTGCCTCTTCACCCATATTGGGTGGTGCCCATTGGGAGTTGAGAGGACAGAAGGCAGGGAGCCCAGCGAGCCAACTAATTATAGTTTTGTCCCCATCCTTTTCCTTGCTGAGTTCAACAAGGGCAACACTGAGACTATGGAGGAGGAAGGCAGCCAAATAGGACTAGTTGTAAGAAGGAAAGCGGGGAAGTGGGAGCTGGCTGAGGGCAGACCGAGGCTTGTGGGGCAGTGCCAACTCTGCTGTTCACTAGGGGTGACGATCTTGGAATCCTACATACACAACGGGCTGTCTCTCTGCTTTGGAGGGGTGTTGGAAGGAAACTCTTAGGTATGTGTGCTTAAGCCTTCTCTTTCATTTTTTTTTAAAAGATGAATGAATGGATGCATGAATGAGTGAGCAGATTAGAGCTGAGTCTATAACCCTTACAAGTAAAATGTCTTACCATTATCATCTACCACAGCCAGGAGCCGCCACTGCAGACCTAGGAGGAGTGGCAGGGTTCTTTAGGCCAAAGATGGCACAGCTGGCAGGCCAACGTGGCCCTGAAACCCCATTAGAACAGGAAATAGAGAACATCTTTGGGTAGTTTGCTTCCTGCTCCTTTGTTCCAGAGGACTTGGCCACCATGGGTTGCAGAGATTTTACCACTGATACAGGTTTCTTTTTTAACCGAGAAGAAAAGACAAATTCGGGAAGATAATGGACATGACAGAGCTTTATTAAATTTATGCATGAGCGGGAGAAATAATTTGCCACGCCCTTCTCGCATCAGCAGAACTCCAGACCATCCAATGGAACTGATCGGCAGGTGGTTCAGAACAGGCATTCTGCACACGCTGCGGGATAAATTTGTGGAATTTGTTCTCATAAGATATGGTTAAGGCCACATGGTTTAGCCTATAAAGGAGGGTGACACGGAGGGCAGATCTTTCAGCAGCTATTGGCCAGGTCAGCTAAATGGAACCTCCAGCAGGAGAGGCAGTATACCTCTGAATGCCAGGTGCTGTGAATCAACAATAGAGGAGAGCAATACATGCCCTTCTTAGGGACATCCTGTTTGGCCACCATGGGAAGGTTGGAGTAGATTGACCTTTGCTCTGATCCAACAGGGCTCCTCTTCCGTTCCAACATCATAGATTCATGGCTGGCTGTATGCCCCAGCTTTTCACAGTTGTAACCATTAGGTATAAATAAGCCACTGGCTTTCATAACCTGTGATACTAGGGGTAATGTACAACATGCCACAGGGACGTGGGTGGCGCTGTGGGTTAAACCACAGAGCCTAGGACTTGCCGATCAGAAGGTTGGCGGTTCAAATCCCCACAATGGGGTGAGCTCCCGTTGCTCGGTCCCTGCTCCTGCCAACCTAGCAGTTCGAAAGCACGTCAAAGTGCAAGTAGATAAATAGGTACCGCTCCAGTGGGAAGGTAAACAGCGTTTCCATGCACTCCTCTGGTTCGCCAGAAGCGGCTTAGTCATGCTGGCCACATGACCCGAAAGCTGTACACTGGCTCCCTCGGCCAATAAAGCGAGATGAGCGCCGCAACCTCAGAGTCAGTCACGACTGGACCTAATGGTCAGGGGTCCCTTTACCTTTACAACCTGGCACATTACCAAGTGTTACCTGTTATACCAGGGGTCAGCAAACTTTTTCAGCAGAGGGGCAGTCCACTGTCCCTCAGACCTTGTGGGGGGCTGGACTATATTTTTTTGGGGGGGAAATGAACAAATTCCTATGCCCCACAAATAACACAGAGATGCATTTTAAATAAAAGGACACATTCTATTCATGTTAAAAACACGCTGATTCCTAGACTGTCCGCGGGCCAGATTTAGAAGGTGATTGAGCCGGATCAGGCCCCTGGGTCTTAGTTGGCTTACCCATGTGTTATACCCTGAAACAGTATGAAAATGGTTGCAGTGGTTACCATCACTCAGAAAGGTCAAACACCTGCCAGGTAACCTTTTTGTTACCTTTGTATTCCTCTTCCTTAGTGATGGGAGACAGACGCTCAGCAAGTCTATGCTATCTTGGATGCAGTTCAGACTGACACAAGCAGCGTGTTTTGAGAGTGTTCGTTGCAGTTTCATTTGTAGACCGCATAATAGCAGTGTTAGCAACACAGATCAAAATGTCACCCTATTCAATAGGTTTTTTTTCTTATAATTGTTTCACACAAAGGAATTCGTGCACTTGGCAAATCCATCTTCCACATAGAGAAATACTACATTGGCCAGAAAAGTGCATTGGTATTTGTTTGTTTTTAAATTGCTATGTATATACCATCTTTCTGTGAAAGAATTCAAGGTGGTTCACAGATGGGAAGATTAAGGTAGGGCCCTCCAGATTATGTTGGATTATAACCTCTATCAACCCCAGCCAGTGTGGTGGCCAATGGTTAAGGATGATGGGAGTTGGTTTTCACCAACTTCTAGAAGACCATGGGTTACCCTGTCCCTGATCTAAAGGCATCATTTCCCACAACAATCATTCTGCCTGAGCTGGCCATTGTCTAACTTTACTACGCACCAGTACAAAATAATTCATATATCTACAAAAGAAAGTATCCTCCAGACCAGTAAAAATGGCACCTGCCCACCCTATCCTCACCCTTAGTGCTCAGAGCAGGTTTGGCTTCTCACATAAAACACTGTGAGGTGCATTATGCTGAACAAGGCCACCCAGAGATGTTCACATCTAGAGGGCAGTTTGAGCTTTCCCTTCCAATGCTCAATGTCACCACTGAAGCAACTGCACTAGGCATGATGCTACACAGAGACAGCTGTTCATGTGGCACCAAACCCAGAGGTGGACATAAAATGGGATCTCCTGGTAGACCTCAGAGTGATTTGCAGCAGATCAGCATAGATTCTGAAGTTGTGTACACACTATACCAGGATTTCCCAAACTTGGGTCTCCAGCTGTTTTGGGACTACAACTCCCATCATCCCTAGCTAGCAGGACCAGTGGTCCGGGATGATGGGAAATGTAGTCCGAAAACAGCTCGAGGTCAAACCGGGCACTTTAAAGCACATTCAAATTGTGTTCTTTCCCTCAAAGAATTCTGGGCAGCCACTGGAGCCAATTCCTAGGGCCTGAGGGCCCTTTGCCCCCCCATAATTTATTGAACCCCCCCAAGTTAATGGCCATTGCCATTCTAATGGTGTGTGTGTGCCACATCTTGTGATTGATTATGCAGGGCAGGGCTTTACCCCCCCCCCAAAAAAAAAATTATTTTGTTCAGGTTAGCACCCCTTCTGGGCATGGTAGTTTGCCTCTCACAGAATTACAATTCTCAGCAACCCTTAACGAACTACAGTGCCTGTAATTCTATGAGGGGAGGGGGGAAATGTGCTTCAAATGTCTTTGAATGTATACACAGCCTGATTCCCATTTATTTAACATGAGCAACAAAAACCCCACTCCCTGTTAGGCTGTTGCATAGAAGAAAGTTGGGGTTGGGAAATCAAGAGTAGGTATGTGTGCGTGTATGTGCGTGCGTGTGTGTGCGTGTGTGTGCGTGTGTGTGTGTGTGTGTGTGTGTGCTTTAGGACCGTGAGCTCAGTTTTAGAACTGAAAATAAATTCCTGGGCTGCACACTGTTCTCTTTATGTCCCACACCCCACGACACATAAATCCATTTAGTGGGCTGCAGGGTTCTAGCAAACAAACAAGACATATCCCACAAGCCTGAAGTCTGACCTGCCCCATGCAGTGCCCCATTCAAACAATTTGTGCATTATTAGTAATAGATATTGTGGGGCTATAGTCAACCACTTATCTACACTAGTGCTTGCTTTATTTATTTATTTATTTATTTATTTATTCATTCATTCAAGAAAATCTCCTTGAATCGAAAGGGACCCTGAGGGTCATCTAGTCCAACCCCCTGCAATGCAGGAATATGCAGCTGTCCAATATGGGGGTCAAACCTGGAATCTTGCTGTTATCACCACCATGCTCTAACCAACTGAACATGGTGTTATTATTAGGTGAGGATATTAATAGACAGGGTGTTAAATTGTTCTTATATGCAACAACAGCGGCAAGAGTATTGTTGGCTCAGAAATGGAAGCAAGAAGAAATACTGACGAAAGAAGAATGGCGGACAAAATTAACGGACTACACAGAACTGGATAAAATGACAGGAAGGATTCGAAACCTGCGGGACCAGAGATTTACAGAAGATTGGAAGAAATATACGAACTATTTGAAGAGCATTTGTAATCAACAAATTACGCTAGTAGGACTACACTAAGAAGTTTTGTAAGGAGAAATATATGAAATATTGCATAGAAGAGAGAGAAGAGAGACATTAGTTATGACATTTAAATGTAATAGTGAAAGTAAGAAATGTATATTAAGTGAAAAGATTGGAAAATTTTCAGATGTGATTGATGGAAGTCAAAAAAATTGTATAAGATATCAAAGTATGTTTAATAATTGTTGAAAATGATATATTAAAAAACTATTAAAAAAAAGAACATGGTGTTATTATTATTATTATTACATTTACACCCCTCCTTTCCTCCAAGGAGTTCAACGTGGCGATTATCTCCCCACCTCCATTCTACCCCAAGGACAATCTTGTGAGGCAGGTGAGGCTTGAGAAAGAGTGACTTGTGGGCCCAGGTCACCCAGCTGGCTTGACGGCTGAGTGGCGACTTGACAGCTGGTCTCCCAGGTCCTGGTCCGACACTCTAAAACCATTCCACTGGGCAATCAAGTTACCTTGGGCTTAAGTTGATGATCTGAAAGGGCTCTTTCTAAGCAGAAAAAGACTTGACTTTTGCAACCTGTGGGACACCATGGATAGCTTATGATTACAAACAGTAGTTGCGGTAGAGAGGGATATCTTATTATTGTAAGGTATGATTACAATGTAAGGTATTATTGTAAGGTAAAGGGACCCCTGACCATTAGGTCCAGTCGTGGCCGACTCTGGGGTTGCGGCACTCATCTCAATTTATTGGCCGAGGGAGCCGGCGTACAGCTTCCAGGTCATGTGGGCAGCATGACTAAGCCGCTTCTGATGAACCAGAGCAGTGCACGGAAATGCCGTTTACCTTCCCACTGGAGCAGTACCTATTTATCTACTTGCACTTTGACGTGTTTATGCAGGGACCGAGCAACGGGAACTCACCCCGTTGCGGGGATTCAAACTGCCGACCTTCCGAATCAGCAAGTCCTAGGCTCTGTGGTTTAACCCACAGCACCACCCACATCCCTTGTAAGGTATGATAGCTGTTGATAAATGCCTAAGTTAGTATCCGAACTCCTCCTGCTTTTAGGTGTTCAGCAGAAAGCACCGTCCTGGAATCTCTTGATGAAGGGTGTAATATTAACTTAATCAAACAGTTTTGAAACCTAAGTTAAAGTTAGTAGGGTCCAAGGCAGGTTCACCTGGGCCTCAACATCATTTGCTTTCTCATCAACATTTTATAATCCCCAGCTAAACGTGTGGGCTGGGTCTTCACATGCAACAGAAGGGAAGGTGGGTTTATAGGGGTAGCAGTATTCTGAGGAAGACAGACTGCACCACTTCAGGTGTAGGGGGGTAGGGTTCTTCTATTTTCAATACCCGCACATAGAACTCTCTGCAAACAGAAATTGGGGAAGGGTGTTGGGGACTGTGACACATGCACACAGGTACGTTGTTCCACTCCCACTTCCATTAGTACCAGCCATCATTGCTAATGGTCAGAGATTATGGGAGTTGTAGTACATGACCACCACCTCTCTCACCCAACACCGGGTTGGAGAAGGCTTTGCTAACCCAACTCCGTGCTGGCTATCTATCTGCAAGCCTTTTTCCGCATAAGGAAGCATTCCAGACTGGCATTCCCCACTTCCGTCTCAAGTAGTGCAGTCCATTCTATGACCTCATTCTGCTGTAGACCGGAACTGGGATGGCTTATTCCTGCCAACAAGACCCCGGTGTCCTTTCGCTGATAACCTCACTGCAGACGGAAACGTATTAAACTACCAAGGTTTCGTCATTTCGGTCCCTCCATGCTGCGCTAGCTTTCTGCGTACACAGAGACTTGGTTTGGGTTGTTGTTCTGCTCTTAACTAGGATGACATGATTGCTGAGAGCGTGGTGCTGATGACACTAATAAAATAATAATAATAATAATAATAATAATAATAATAATAATAATAATAATAATAATAATAATTTATTTATACCCTGCCCATCTGGTTGAGCTTCCCCAGCCACTCTGGGCGGCTTCCAAAAAACATTAAATTACAGTAATGCATCAAACATTAAAAGCTTCCCTAAACAGGGCTGCCTTTAGATGTCTTCTGAAAGTCTGGTAGTTGTTGTTCTCTTTGACATCTGGTGGGAGGGCGTTCCACAGAGAAGGCGCCACTACCAAGAAGGCCCTCTGCCTGGTTCCCTGTAACTTGCCTTCTCGCAGTGAGGGAACCGCCTGAAGGCCCTCGGTGCTGGACCTCAACCTACAAGGTTGTAGGTTCTCTCCCCACATGGGGCAGCTGCATTTTAATTCCTGTATTGGAGGGGGTTGGACTAGATGATCCTCAGGGTCCCTTCCAGCTCCTATGATTCTATTTCATTTTTAAAAAACGTGATGCCCCACCTGCACACATTCTCAAGTCAAAGAGCGAGTCATCTAACCACGCATTGGAGTTTAACATGAGATCACACAGGCAGTACCAAGGCGCTCTGGCTGAAGGTTGTGGTTTTTGTAACAAATCTGGCCCTAAAAAGACCGGGCAAGATAGCAGATAGGCGTTTCCCGTCCCTCTGCAGTCCCGGTGATGCGTGCTCGTGTGAATGTAACACGAAGCCGACGGTGCTTCGTGTTACCTCGCGCTGCTGCGGAGATAAGGCGAGCCTCGCCTGTCTCTCTAATCATACGATTGCAATGTTCAGGCTTGGTGGGTTTGCTCATTCCAGCCTCGCCCCCCGCCCCATCTCGCTCGCTCCCTCCCTCCCTCCCTGCTTGGTAATCCAGCCTTTGCATGCCGAGCACACCCCCATCACTCTAGACCGCCTCGCCAAAACAGAGCGTAAACTCTCTAATTAGCAACGTGTTCCATCATTAAGGAGCCCTGCTGAGAATTTCTATTTAATAATGGTCTTAAATTAGTTATGATGGTAAATACTCATCGGAAAATTCAACATCTAAAACCATCTACGATCTGGAAAGGCTCCAGCCCGTAATCTCCTGGAACTCACAAACGACCCCAAAGCGGAGCATTTTTTTAAAAAAAGAAGAAAAACCCGACACTCCCCCCCCCCCGCCTCGCCCCCGCTCTTTTTGCGCCAGGGATTGCGCAGACGATTCGCGCTGGATGAGCTGGGGGAAGGGGGGGTGTTAATTAGGTTAGCCTCTAAACTGACTGCTTTGGCAAATATTTAGAAATAAACAAGAGCAGGGGGCAGAGTTGTCGAAGGGAGATGTTAAATGCGCGGAACAAAGGGCGGAGAGTGAAGGTACAGGGGTGATACCCCAAATCTTGCCACTGTTTGTGGTGGGAGGAATATTTCTCCCCCTCCCGCCAAAAAAGAAACACACCAGGACGCAATTCGTTGATCCTGGCCTTAGTCTCAGAAGCAGATCTGGGCGCGAAATTCTATCAGCCATCTGAGCATGTGCAGAGTTTATTTTTCTCTTCCCACCCCCACCCCCGCCGTTGAAAAATATCACAGCCAGCCCATCCAATAGCACTGGGGGGCGGGAGGTAGAGGGATCCAGATGAACAAAGGAACACAGGAAAGCTGCCTCTCAGACAGAGTCAGAACATTGACCCATCTAGCTCAATATGCTTTACACGGACTGGCAGCAGCTCTCCAGGGTTCTCTCTCTGTCCCAGCCGAAATCACCGCGGATTGAACGTGGAGCGGGTGCTCTAAAGATGGTTGTGACCGCAGGCATCTCTCTCCTTACATTCATTAAGAACTTGATTGGTCGTGGGTGTTGTGGATAAAGGGTTGCGCTTCCATAGGGAGAGACTCTGCCTTATACATTCCCTTAGCTATGAAGTCTCCGGGGCCTACTTTGTCACTGAAGTGTGTGGCCAGCCTGCCCGGGCAAAACTTTTATAACTGAACCTCCACGCAAAAATAACGCCGTTTGCACAGAAAGCGAAGGGCTTAAGCCCTACTTAGAGTAGACCCATTGAAATGAATGAACCCAATTTGGTCGTGTCTGAAATCTTCAGTGGGTCTACTCTGAGTAGGACTAGAGCTGAATAACAGAATAAGAGCGCAAATATACACGTGTCTACTCAGAAGTAATCTCCACCGAGTTCAATAAGACTTATTCCCCAGGAAAGTGCTCTAGGGGTTGCAGATTCTGTCTTCAGAGATTTATGATCATTACCATTTGGCTGCATTTAGGCTGCGATCCTATCCACATCTCCCTGGGCGCGAACTCGATGGGTCTTACTTTTTGAGTAGAGACACACGTGAAGAAGCGCAACCGCTAAGGAAAATCGTGGTGCAAATGCTATAAAGATAAACAAAACCTTTGCCAGGCTTAGGCGTCATCAGCGTTGAAACAATACAGAGCGCACCCAAACCCTCTGTGCGCTTCTGCCCTGAAAAATGTCGACTGTGAAAATGATCGCTTTTCTTTCGGGAGATTAGGATTTCTCGTCTTTGACTTTTGAAGGCGGGCACCTTAGGGATAGCACTCTCTTTTTCACGCAGGAAATTCTGCTAGGCGTGTCGTCCCACTGCAATGAACGCATCGCCTGCCTCCGCCGCGCAAGGAAGACGCCGAGTTTCTTCTGGTTCATCTCCCAAGCCGTTTCAGAAAGGGAGGCCGTTGTGCAAGAACAGTGCCCGGTGGATCGGGCGAATTACTTGAAAGCGAACACTGGAGAAGAGCCTTACTGGAGGCAACGCATCATTACCAGCACAGAGGTGAGGTGGAAGCTTTGTTTACTAAAGACAAGTAAAATAAATGCGCTAAATTAGATCACTTCCCGTCCCCCGGGCAAAATTTCCACTCTAGACCAGCGATTATAACCTGCGGACTTCCAGATGTTGGTCCACAGCTCTCATCCTTCCATTGACTATGCTGGCTGGAGCTGATGAGAGGTGGAGCCCATCAACATCTGCAGGGCCACAGGTTCACCATCCTTGGCTTCCATTCAGCCTGCTCTTGTTTATTTCATCTCCTTCCCTTCCTCCCAGGAACACCAAGCGGATCTCACAGTTCTGCCTCGCTCAATTTCTTCTCCAGAAGAACCCCGTGAGGTGGGTTAGGCTAGGGAAGCTGGCGCAAGCAAGGCCACCCAGTGAAGTTCATCATAGGGGGTTTGAACCCCTGTCTCCTCCAGCCCTAGTCTGTCCTACTATTCCACACTAGTTCTACACAAGCTTACGTCCAGGGCTGTTGATTGTCTTCAAAACATCAGAGTGCTGAGTAGACACCATACAGTTAAAACCTATAGCTTTCCCCAAAGGATCCAGAGCTGTAGTTCCCAGCACCCTGAGCAAACGACAGCCCCCAGGTCAGATTCTTTAGGGAAAGTCAGGTATCCCGAGCCTGCTTTTAAATTTATGGTGTGTCTAACCATCGCCTCTGAAGATGGAACTTCAACCAGCCCTGTCTAGGCCTGTCCTCCAGGAGTTTGCTTCCTCTAAGTTCTTCCTGACCTTTCCAACTAGTGACCACAGACAACCATCATGACCATAGTAGCCAACACCCAATAAAATATTTGAGGGGGCCGGGACACCCCCCCCCCAAGTTGATGGGCATTGCCATTCAAATTGTGTCATGTGATCGATTATGCACCGCTGGGCTTACCTGCCCCCACCCCACCCCAATATTTCATTCAAGTTGGCACCCCTGATTCTGACTACATCAGAACCCGCGAGACTTTCCTCTGAGTAGACACATCTGAGAGAGGATTGCACAACTGGGAGTTGCGGACCAGGTTGTTCCAGGACCAGCGAGTCATCACGTTGCTTTGATGCGACAGGGGCATGGAAGAAGCGACACTCGCGTGAAAGATGCAGAGATAAAACACGGAGCCAAACAAAAACCAGGGTATAAGTCATCTCCGTGGAGGTCCCAGCCGGAGTTATTTATAATAGCAGCTGAAAAGCAGTAAGCGAGACAGTTGGAAGGGAGGTGTGCGATGGAAGGGGGGGAGAGAGAGAGAATATTCCGGCTTCCACCTAAACGTCTAAACGTTTCTCCTCTCTTGCACTAACCTTTCATGTTTAATGAATGAATCTGCATTGCAGTCTCTCTCTCTCTCTCCTTCCCCCCTCCCTTTCCCGGGCCGGCTAGTTTTAAATCTGCAAGCATCATATAAAGAGGCCGTGATCCCATCTGCCTATGATTCCAAATTAAAGTTCAAACGGCCGGCTTACACGCTGCTGATCCTGTATCATAGCCTCTCGCGACCCTTCAATTACTATTTAATAGAATTACAGTTTTAAATCCCAATAGTCTTAAAGAATGGTTGTTTTTTTTATCACACAGACTGAAGAGAGAGAGAGAGAATATATACAGGCACCTTCAATGTTATTGAACTATTGCAGTTGACCCAGTTTAGACTTTCAAAAGAATGTTGGGTGTTCAAACAAGATATTACAAGAGGTACTTGTAATCTTCACGTAGTGGTGTGTGTGTGGGGTGTCTGTCTATATGCGCAACAAGCCTGTTAGGCACTAGTCCGCAATTCATATATAGCGGAGAAATCATAGAGACTTTAATAAGAACGGTGCGGAGTAAATAGGTCACACACACAGAGACCCCGTAGATGACAGCAAATCCTACGAAGCAAACCAAGCATAGTCCATTTGAACCGACTGACTAAAGAGCCGATCTAGTCCCACGGATCTGAATCAGCTGAAATGCATGTCCGGCTCTTTGCCCGGATGTCGGCTTGATCTGAGAGGCCTTATTACACTGTGGGTAAGATTTGCTAGGAGAGGACCCGTCTTATTTTCCTTCGCCGGAGGGGTGGGAAGAAAAATATAATGCCCGCTATTTAAATCTGATGCATCTTCCCTCAAGAAGTTGGAAGGAGAAGCCAAGTCCCCATTTCTGTTCATTTGGAAGCAAGTTCTGCGGGTTCAATGGGGCTTCCTTCCCAGGGCTGCAACCTAACATCTCCATCGTGCGTCCGCCTACTCAGAAGCAAGTCCCATTCCTCCTCGCTCCCAGGGAAATGGGCGCAGGATTGGAACCCCGATTGCCTTTCTGACCTGCCTTTCAAGGGCCTGTTTCCTGAAGGAAAAGTTGCCTTCCAAGCTGTTCTTTGTCCTGGGCTTCAAGACTGAGACAAAGGTGCCAAGGCTGGTGTGACCACTTCACCGCCATTCTTAAAATCCCATTCCTCATCCCCCCCACCCCCACCCTGTTTGGAATACAGCCCTTCAGGGCCTCTTCCTCAAAGGAAGCTCATAAGAGCCTGCTGGATGAGGCCAATGGTCCATATAGTCCAGCATCCTGTTCCCACAGTGGCCAACTAGATGCCCGTGAGAAACCGACAAGCACGATCCGAGCACAAAAGCCCTCCAGCCCTCCTATGGTCTCCAGTAACTGGTATTCCGAAGCCTTGCTCCCTCCTGATGCTTAAAGCAGCTTTCCGCACAAAGTCCAGCTCCCACTTCCTTCCAGGAGCGTTTGGATCTATGTCTGCTGGTGTTTGACTGCTTCTTTCTGGAGTTGCGCTCCCCGAGGTAACATTTCTCCTGGAATATGATTCCTCAGCAACTCCTCTCCCTCTCTCCTCCCCTGTTAATCTGTGGGTGCTGCTGGGTTATACCACCGCCGCAGCTGGCCCCGCTCCCCCTTTCTACATTTGCTAACTTCTTTCTAATTGGACTTGTGTGGGTGGGTGGACATCGCGGGTGGAGAGGAGGTGCGGAAGGCCGAGGCTTCCACCGGGCGCGTGAAGTGGGCCTCTGAGTTTGCGTTGGGCGCACGAAGTCGAGAGGGCTAAGAGAGCGCCATACATTTAAAGCACATTCTCACGCCCACCCCCAGCATGAGGCGTAAACTGTAGTTCCCAGAATTATTGGGAGGCTGGTTTAAGAGTGTGTGAGAGTGAGTGAGAGAGATATGGGTGGATGATATTTGGGAGGGGCAGGGCTGTGTGAGTTTGGGTCTACTTGCATGGTATAAGCCTTTGTGTTTGGGGTAGTCGGCTGGGGGGTGGGTGGAATACAGTGGTACCTCGGGTTAAGTACTTAATTCGCTCCGGAGGTCCGTACTTAACCTGAAACTGTTCTTAACCTGAAGCACCACTTTAGCTAATGGAGCCTCCTGCTGCTGCCGCGCCACCGGAGCACAATTTCTGTTCTCATCCTGAAGCAAAGTTCTTAACCTGAAGCAATATTTCTGTGTTAGCGGAGTCTGTAACCTGAAGCGTATGTAACCTGAAGCGTATGTAACCTGAGGTACCACTGTACTGTACTGATATAATGGGACAGGCGTGGAGGAGAAGGAAAATGGAGTTCTCCTTGCTATAACGAGGGGTGTGTGTAGGAGAGAGGGGATCTATGCGTGGTGGGGCCTCTCTCTCTCTCTCTCTCTCTCTCTCTCTCTCTCTCTCTCTCTCTCTGTGTGTGTGTGTGTGTGTGTGTGTGTGTGTGTGTGTTCCCCAGCGTTTGCTGCGGCTGCGCTTCCCATCTCCTTCCCCACACGCTGAATCCAGGGCAGCGCAGCGCAGTGTGGAGCTCAATGAGGGCCTGCATGAATAAACACGAATAGAAAAGTTGTGCTCAGCTAACCGAGGAAATCAGAGCCATGCCAGGGCACCAACGTCCCCGTTTCTTTTCACTGCAGCAGGCCGAGGCTCTAACCTTCCTCGGCGAGGCTGGAGACGGAGGGAGCCAAAACGGGCAAGGCGAGGCCAGCTCCGTCGCAACAGCCAGCTGTAATTGATCAGGCCGAGAGAGGGAGAGGATCGAAAACCGATCCTGAGCCGGAAGCGCGGCCGCCCCCCCCCCCACGTCAATAGGGAGTGGATGGGGGTTGGGGTGTGTGCGCGGAGGCCGGATAGAGGCACACAAAGAGAGCTCCCAACGCGGCTGGGGGAAATTCAAGGGGGAGGGGGGGCTTTCCAGGTGACACCCACGCTCGCCAAACAAAGGGCTTTACATATCTACTTGGATAGGTGTGCATACACAAAGCACCGCTAGCACCTACCCGGACACCTGCATTAATCTGCCTGTATAAATAAAGACCTTTATAAGAACAACAACAACAAAAAAAAACAAAAAAAAAGGCATCGCCCATTGAAGTGCGAAGAAAAGCTCCCATTGAGCTTGAACGATGGAGAATTTACTGTAACACTAACAAACACACAGACGAATGGAGCAGACTCGGGGCCAGGCAGAAGAACTGGCCCTGAAGCGGATTATCTCCCTCAACCTGTAGGGAAAAGCCGAAGATGGGGGAAATGATGATGATGATGATGATGATGATGATGATGATGATGATATTTTCCCTGGGCACCAGCCCGCTGTGATCCTGTCTTCTCTGCCATTAGGTCGGACCTAATCTCGGGTTTGGGTTTCTTCATATTGACGTTATTGCTCCCCCCCCCCCACACTTCTTCAACCGCCACTCCGAATTCAGTATTAAATTGTGAAAGAAAAAAATCCCGATCCAAACGACAAGATGGCGAAACAGTGGTTGAAGCAGGTAGTTGTTCCTGAAGTTCGCCTGAGAATATTTTTGTGTATTCTAAAAATTTAAACCACCAACTCTTTCTGAAGCCTTGGCGGAAAGGCGGTATGCAAGAGAAGTAAGTTGCCAATAAATTTTCGACCAAGCCCCGTCGAAAATTTCTCATACATTCGCCTTAGGTAGACTATGCCGCCTTAAACCCCCCACCCCATAGGAAGCAGCAAGATTTTGGGTCGGTGGGGCAACATCGACTTAAATCCACATACTCAGGCTTAACTTTCTTGGGCGTAGGAGGACCTTGAGCCATCTGAGAGACCAAGCGGGGAGATCGGATAGACCTGACAACCGAATCTAGCCGAAGTCTGGACTTAAAAAAAATAAATTAAAATCCTATCCTATTCATTTTCAATTCCACAAGTCATCTCCAAGTAAGTGCATATAGAAATCTATAGCCATAAACCGGTTTAATCGACTAGTTTGGTGGAGACATTTGGTGTCAGTCCAGACATGGGAACGTGCCTTCGCGAGCAGAGCGGGGGTTTTTTTCCGACGCAGCAACAGAAATCACACTCCGCACTGACACACGCACGAACCCAGACCCAAATTCCTAAGCCCGGAAACCTAGACTTCCGTCTAAGTCGTCCCCACCCCTCTCTGCAGCGCCCCCTAGTGCTTTTCTGCCGCTCTGCCCCGTCGGGGCTTTCTGGCGCTGCGCGCCTTGTCTGCCATCTGGCGCGCTAGGTCTTGTGGCTTCTCTCTTGCCTATTGATCAAACGCACTTCAGCTTCCGAGTAATTTCATCTTAATCAACAGTCCAGCTTGTCCCGGATAATAAACTAATATAGGAGAAGGGGTTTGTCGATAACGATCGGCCAAATCAAGGAGATGCGGGGAGGGGGGGAAGAGGTAAGCCCCCCAGTTTGGAGTTTTTCGATAGGCCCTATCTTCCCAGGGCAGATGGCTTTAGTTGGGGGTGGGGAGAGCAAAGCGGGGGCCGGAGAGAGAAGGCTTTAATGCAGATTTTCATAGATTTACACCTCAATCAACCATTTAGGTTTCGAATGCAAATCCTAAAGCAACTTCGTTTATCAGCTTGGTGGGGGGAAACTAACGTTTGCAGGAGGGGGGAAATGTTCATTAACTTGAGCGATGTCTGGGATCGGGGGCTAAAAAGCACCCAAATCCTCCAGGCCGCACTTGGTGGTGCTACTTCGGAGTAAGGCGCTTGTGTCTTGCAAGAAGCAGAGAAGGAAGAAAAAAGCGGGCGAGCGGAGAAAGAAGAAGACGCAGCCTAGCAACCCAATCCTAAGTGCATTTACCTGGAAGTAAGTTACATCGATTTCAAGAGCATTTGCTTCCTTCCAGCCATCCATCCACCCCCGAGCAAGGTTTGGAGTCCAAGGCGGCCTTGCTTTGGACTAAGCCACGGTGAACACAGTGGGGCTTACTTCCGAGTAAACACGCAAAGGCTTGGGGCTCGGTAGGAAACCTTTGCGCGGCCTCTGCATCCAACGGCACAAAGCAACAAAGAAAAGAGACAGAAATTCGTTTCTGAAAGGCAACTCAAAACAACAATTCCGTCGCTTCTGATAAAGGAGCCGGCGGCTGTAATACAGTACTTGCAAGAGGACTCCAGATGGTTGTTCTGTCTGCGGAGGGGCTCTGCTTTTAGGGCACAGAGTCTCCGCCTGAACTATTATTCTTAAATAATAATTTATATCCCGCCTTATGGTGAAAACAAAATAGGCGACTCACAATAAAAAGGGGAGGGAAACATTTCGCACCGTCTTGCCTGGTCCTAAGACTGTTCCAGAGATGGAAATGGTCTCCGAGCGCCGAAATAAAAAGGTTGGGGGGACGGGACGGGGACGGCGTTAGTCTAGAAACGTAAACTCTGTTTAATAAAATTACCTCCAAACGCACCAGGGAAAATAATTCCTGGCAACAGGAGGAGTAGGTCCTAATTAAGACCCATTACGTGAACATGCTTTGATTCGCATTAACTTTCTTTGGATTCCAAATGTGCTTCGGATCAAGCACCCGGTTGGCTAAAAGGCGCCTAAACATTCATACCTGGAAGGAAGCCAGAGACTGACTTCAAGACAAACGTGGTTAGTCTCAGGCCGCAGACCCCAAACATCCGAAATAGAACGTGAGAACAGGATCTCTGCGATCCGAGGAGGCCCCCTTTCACATCTTGTGATAATTTCAAGCTACTTCTCACGCAAAAAACCACGAGGCTTCCAGTAATGAAAGCAAAATCTCAGGACGTCCCCACAAAGAAGTTTGGGTCAAGACACTAGTCTTGCGGGTTTGACTCCCGCGAATGCCCAAATTTGTTAAAACGTTGTGGGACCCAGAAAACCGCCATCCCTTGCGACTTTTGTTCCTTTGATGAGACTGCAGGGGTCGGGGCCCTTCGCCTCGCCCTCCGATTTCTCCTGGTCTTCGGGGCTACTTGAGGGACAAAGCGGCGTGCCCCCAACTTACTTCAGTGGGTTCACTCTTGGAAAGGGGCGAAATAAAATCCTGTGCATGAAATGTAGCGGCCTTGACTGGTTCGGCCAACACATTTAACACAGACCTTGCCCTTGGCTTGCGAGCTGGTATGATCTCAGCCTCCGCTTTTCCTACAATGAAAATAAGAGGCGGCGAGGAGAGGAGGGTGCGGTAAGTGATCCTGACCTGACGTTAGCTCAAGTTTACCGTCCCAATTCAGAACCCAGCTAAGGGCCAGCAGCAAATCCATTTCGGCTGATTTAGTCCCCTGGAAGTGAATGCGACCCAAGGCTACACTTCCGCGCGCGCTTACAAGGGCTCAAGCCCCATTGAAGTCAATGGGACGAACTTCCCAGGCATAATTTCGGGCTGTTGTTCTACTTGTACTTACCTGGGAGTAAGTCCCATGGAACACAGAGAGATTTAAGCATGCGTGGATCGGGAGCCCTCCTAGCTTACGCCAATGTCTGAGGGCAGGGGGAAGTATCGTTATATCCGAGAGCTTGGATTTGAGCAGATCCTGAGCACGCGGACAGAATCGCTTTCCAAGGAGAAGCATTTAGGATCAAGGGGTTACTCGTCCCTGCTGCTGGTTCTAACCTGCCTGAACTGCAGGTAATTCGATTTAACCGGGAAAATGGGTGTCTGTTGTGGTTTTACCAAAACAAAACAAAACAAAAAAAATCCAACACTAAACCAGTTTGGTAGTGGAACAGGACTTTGGATGAACCACTGCAAGGTGGCGATAGGCTGAAATATACCTTCATAAGCATCATGCACTTGGCAGATAGGTTCCTGTTTAAACATTTTTAAAGATCCAGGGTCCAAATCTTTCAAGAACCAGAGTTATTCCGCCTCTCGCCTGATTCCTCCCCCTCTCTCAATATTCCAATAAGTTTCGTGAATTGCTTTACTATTTCTGCAACATACCAACTTTTCTGTCTTTTAGAAACCTTTCCTACCTCGGTTAAGCTCGAAATCATGGTATTCCTAACAAACGGATAAGTCAATCAAAGTAAGTAGATTTCTCTCTCCCCTTTCTCTCTGTCTTTGATAGTCCTGTTTAAAAAACACGTTTACATAAGGCCCACATAAAACAGGGTCACGATCCAGACCAAGTCCCGTCAAAGAAAGAAGGAAGCACGTGCCTCGACCTCTTCTGCTGGAAATTAGTGGGGCTTCGCCGCCTTTCACGTCGGGTGGATCAAGTGCCAAGCCTGATCCCACGACCCCTTTCTTAAAAGTAAGTCCATCGGGGCTTACTCCCAAGCAAGCGGGCATAGGCTTGCAAGCCTTAATTTCGCGTGCGAGGTGGCGAGGGTCGGGGTTTCACTGGGAATGCGGATTACACCCCACCGTCAAACGCGCGCAAACGCTCCGCATTCTGCTTAGCAAGAAAAAAATAATACCCTAAATAAAAAAGTCCCATTTACACACACACACGCTCGCTTCCCCACCTCCTACGTCCGTTCACAACAAGCCACGGGAGCAATGTAATTCGGAAATCCCAAACGAGTTTGGAAATGGTCAAGAAAAATTCCAGGCACGTTGCTCCTTAATCCCAATCAAAGTTTCAAAATTGTATTTTCAAGTAAAAACAAGTTTAGAATTCACCTCTTCTTAATTCACGCCTGACTAACCTGCCCCGGGGCCAAGCGAAAACTTTTGAATGCGCCAAAGGTGACGCGGGACCCCTGTGCGCGAGGGCAGAGAAAGGCTCTTTTCAACACATTAACCATCTACTTAGGACTCGAGGGGAGGAGCCGACAACTGATTAGGGAAGAAGGGGTTTGTGAGGTGGCTTCGGACGGCTGCTTGGTTGTCACGTTTGCATTTAAAGCTATAGACACCCCTCATCCCCCCCAAACCCCCACCATCACCCCACACCCCAAAATACCCAAACACCCTAAAGTGTCCTAAACTGCACTCTGGAGTTTACTTAAGCAAAACAAATTAAAAAGTCGTCAAACTGATTTGGGAGGCGGGGAGGGAGAAGGAAATAAACACGATGGAGAAACCGTGTTGGAAAAGCCATTTCCTAATGGTGCAGAATTCAAGAGAGAAGTTCTGCCGATGATTCGAGGTCAATGCCCACTTTCCAGCCCAAGCGCCTAAGCAGAACCTCTCGACCCGTGCTTCTTCCGAAGTAAGGACCGCCAGTTAGGTCGATGCCACTTACTTGCAGGAAAATTGATTTGGTGTCACACAGTGAGGAAGAGTATCCGAGCAGCCTAGAGTTAGAAGGGAGCGCGGGCTAGGAATTATACGCACGCACATATGCCTACGTTTACGCACGCACTTCAGACCCTGCAAATCTCAGGTTATATTTTTGTCCGGAACGTGGGGCGTCCCAACGTTTTCTCACAGGTCCTTCATCAGTGAGCAACATGCCACACAGGAGAGAAAACACTAAGTAACCCCTCGCTTCAACTCACCCATCTACAGTGGTGCAGGCACCCGATTGTCTGGGTACAAACGTACATGCCCACTCTGCGCAATTTCGCACCCAGCACCTCAAGAATATTGACTAAGAAGAAAGCCTCACGGATTGCGATGGGGTTCTAGCGGGCTGCAAGCCTAACACCACTGACCAGCTAGTAAGCCCCATTGAATGCCATAGGACTTACTTCTAAGTAGACATGATTAGGGTTGCACTGTATAACAAGTAGCCTTGCATGCTTGCATCCCGATCCTTAAACATACACTCCTTTGGAAGAAATTACCATGGAAGTCAATGGAATTTATTTCCAAGTAAATTTGCATGAGGTTACAGGTTCGGGCAGCTTTCTTAGCCCTGTGCAAACCACAGGCACACTATATGGTCGACCAAGCTAGGCTCAGGGGCTTAACCTTTGCAGCTCAGAGAAGTCCTACCGGACTTAACGGGACTTACTTCAGAGAAAGCTCTTTTTTTCTTTTTCTTTTTTGAGAAGTTAAGGGAGCAAAAATTGGCTTAACTCCGAGTGCTTCGGCTTAACGGGCTTGCTAGCTTGCATAAAGGGGTGGAATCACTGAATCAACACGAGAAGAGATTTTTAAAAAACGAAACAGCTTTTCTTTGCGGCTGTTTCTACGTGCAGCAGAGGAAAAACACCAACGTCACTGAATAGATAAGAAAAATGGAATACTGTATTTGATTTTTTTTTAAGAAAGTTTGTACATATAGATAAACACGCAGTAAGGGAAACAGTGGTATAAGTGTCCTACGTGGAGTTTTAGAAGAGACCCCCAAAGCTGCTATTTAAATACTCAAAAATGCTTTTGCATAAGAGGAGGACAGTGGCGCTCTAAGCCTCGTTTCGTCTACCGTTGAGGTCCCTTTTGAAAACCTAGTCCATCACCTCTTGACAACTAAGTTTGTGCAAGGAACTCAAGTCAGGGAAAATGTTTTTCTTTAAAAAAAAAAAAGAGGAGGAGGAGGAAGAAGAAGAAGACGGAGGAGGGGGAGAAGAAAGAAAAGAAGAAAGGGAAAGAAAGAAAGAAAGAAAGAAAGAAAGAAAGAAAGAAAGAAAGAAAGAGGCAAGGGAGAAGAAGGCAAAGGGACAGAGAGAAGAAAAGTCAAAGAGAAGAGCAAATATAATATACAAGCAATTTTCTACACATATATTACAAACTGGGGGAAATGACCGCATCATTAAGATATACATAATTCATATAAAATTTTGAAATAAAAATAAAAATCTGTTACAGTCATAACTATTCTTTTTCCACATTTATAACCAGTACCCACACAGGCAGTGACAGACGTGTAGAAAAAAAGGTGCTTACGAAGAAAATGATTGTCTGTTGAACAAAAGAATAAAAATTCTTAAAAAATAAAAATAAAATAAAAACAACGACGGAGGGGGGGAAAAGGAGGAGGCGGAGCAGGAGAGGGGGGGATGCATTTAGATTAGACCATCGCTTGGACTTTGAGGGGGGGGTGGGATTACAGATCCAGAGAGACAAAGATTGATAAAAACCCAGCAAAAAAGGCGATAAACATTTGTTATTTCCCTCTTCAAAGAGTTCCTTTAAACGTTTTCCTTTTTAAAAAGCATCTCTCTCTCTCTCTCTTTGTACAAATTTGATCGGAGTTTTCCTCCCGTCCCACACCCCAGTCTTTTTTTTCTTTTTTGTTCATTTATTATAGAGAATAGCATATCCCCCCCCCCTTTCCCCAGATACAAATTGAATCATCGTCATGCAAAATGGGTGAGATGCTATCCATGGGAAAGCGCGAACAATAAAATCAAAACGAGGAAAAGAAAAGTAGAGCTGGAACGTGCTTTCGTCCTACAAAGAATACAAATGTCACCTTTCTTTCTTCCTTTCGCCATAATAATATTTATAATAGCAAAGTATGAGCATTAGCATTATTTTTCTCCCCCCCCCCTCCAGAATCAGCAACTGTCCAACTTGTGGTTTGCTCCTTTATGTTTTTATTTTTTTGCCTAAGTGGATGGTTTGTTTCTTATTTCAATCATTTGCTTGGTAAAGGTTTGGGTTTTTAATTCCTTTTTTTTAAAACAACAACAACAACAACTCTTTTAAAGGTCTTTTTGTAATTTTCTCTCTCGTTGTTTCGCTGCTCTGCCTACGAGTGTTCTGAAAGCGGCTCGTTGTTGCTTTCTTTCCTCGGAGGCCGGGGCAGTTCGGAGAGGGGGGCGGCTGCTCTCGCTCGCTCGGGGTAGGTAGGTGGGTGGGTGGAGAAAGGGGGGGCTTATTTTTGCCTTTTTTTCCTGATTGGTTTATTATTATTATTATTATTTATTTATTTCCTCCTTTAAGGGTTTGTTTGTTTTCCTCCTTTTTTATTTGTTATTTTTTTTTGTAGTATTCTGTTTTGTTTTTTGTTCCGTTATCATACATCACATTCTGAGTCGCTGGAGGTTACCGAGAGGATGGACGTGCCCGTCTCGGCTCGTTCCGTCAGGCTGGAGACGCTTGTGGTGGGGCTGGCCGCCGTGGACGGAGACTCCGCCGAGCTGTGGGTAGGGCAGCCCGGTTCTGACAAGGACCGCATGCCGCTCTGTCCGATCGCCTGGTGCTGGAGCCTGCAGGACGCGGGGTTGGGGGTTGGTGGGGAGACAAAGGAAGAGCACACAGATCCTTGCTCAGAAAGGAAAGCCACACAGAAAGGGAAAGAAGCGAGACTCCCCGAAAACGCGGCCCTCGAACGCAGCAATCCAGGCGCGTAAAAGCGCATGGCTAGGGAGGGGACCCGGATCCCAAAGGCGCTTGCCAAGAGGGCGCAACAATCCCGATCTAGCCGGAGACACCTTCCCTTTTTCTCCAGCAAACCCTTCGCTCAAACAACCGCTTAGCCTGGTTTATCGAGAATCTTTCCTTCCTCCCCTCTCTCTTTGCTTTCGGCCTGATCTCAAGCCAGCCACGGGGCCCGCTGCCGCCTTCTCTTTGCTGCCCAGCGCGGCGCTGCAAGCCAGCTTCCTGCCTGCAATGGCCCTCTCTCCCTCCGCAAAAAGTGTTTCAAATCAAAGGAGAGGGGGTGGGGGGTTGTTGTTGGGGGGGGGGGAGAGTTAAAAGCAAGCAAAGGGACTTCGGAGAGATAAGGTCGCTTGGAAAGCACAGAGTAAAAGAAACGCTGTAATTATATTTTTAAAAAGAGCGGGGTGGAGAAGACAGAGGGTTTGCGTAGGAAAGCAATTGGCACGTTCAGAAATGCACACACAGAGAGAGACGCCAAGGCAGGCACATAAACGCACAAACGGGCCGCTATCGTGTTGGTTTGCAAAATATTAGTCCGTTTCAAGCTAACGCTCCCCTTACTCACACTATCTCTATCCCTGTGGCCGGTTTCACTTGCGAGGAGCGGCCATCTGTGGGCCTCGATCTAACCTCTAGCGCATTTGCCGCCGCCGCCGCCGCCCCCATTGAGTGACAGTCCAGCCCTAACAACAAACGTGGACAGTCACAAACGGTGGTCTGTAGAAGCAAAGGGTGGCGCCTTCTCAGATAGCCCCCGTGAATCACTTAAATAAATGCGTACCTATATACGGACATACATACACACTTGCAACACTTTCAAAAAACCCCATAAATAAACAAGCACCCAAACCAAGTGAGGACACTGTTTTGTGGGGAGAGGGTGTCCGGAGAGCAGCATTTCCCAAGTCATCTGCATGCTCAATTTTCTCTCTCTTACACACACACACACACACACACACACACACGTGTATTTTCCAGCAATGCATTTATAGTTTTATTTATTTATTGCTTTTGTTGGGGCCGGCGGCCGAATTCTCAGACTGCCTTTGGAAACATACAGACCGCCAAGAGACAAAGGAATCTCGGCCGCTGCTCTTTATAACAGTCAACAACTAAGTGGATTTCTATAGGGTGGGTGGCTGGGGAAACCAAGCCCAGCGAAAAAACAATCTGCAACCGCAGCAGAATATTCTGAATACTAACACACAAGGCGCTGGACGGTTATGAACTCTTGAGCCGTTCAGATCAAGAGAGCTGGGGGTGGGGGGCGCTGAGTACACTGAGAAGTTGATTGCACACCCCCAAAGGCCAGTGCATTTTTTTAAAAAATGTGTAGGATCAGAGGCAAAAGAAAATAGCCAACAAATAAACAAAACAAACCTTGTGCCGAGCCCTGAAATCCTTTGTAAAATGTTTTGAAAGACAGCCTTCGGGCAACTGGGTCCTGTAAGATTTTAACCCCCCTCTTCACCTCCGCAGTGAAGTGATTTTAAATATATTACATATTTAAATTGCGTTTCTGCACTTTTTATTTCCATACTATTTACTTATTCCCCCCCCCCGTCCCTCCACCGCTGCCTTACAGTTCCTAGTCACCTACTGACAACTCGGTGAGTCAACCCAAACCTTTAGCAACTTTCCGGCTTCTCTGTTATGAGTCGATCTATTCTCCCTCCATTGATGAAGCTGAAAGGTGGTTTTTTATTTTATTTTTATGCTTTCTTGCTTCCCCCTCAACCCCCTGCTCTACGTTTCAGATTAAACTTTACCAAAATATACATTGCTATATAAACTGGGAAAGTCCAATTGGAGGAGGTAAAGTGCCACCCTTTGTTTATATTTTCTGCATTGTTTCATGGGACCCTTAAAATTCTTTGTGATCTTATTTATTTTCAAAGCTATTATTTAAACCCCAACATTCTTAAAGCCACGTTGAGCAATAAGGAATGGCAAGAAGATTCTGCGTGGCACACCGACACAATAAAATCACGCCTGCTCACACAAACCCCTGCATATTTATTTACATACTCATAAACATGCATAACTCAAACTAATGACATCCGGAAACAGAGATAGGAGAGGGCGGATAGCTTAAAAAAATGCTTTCCCTTCATTTTATTTTTATTTCCGCACCCCCGCCCTCTCGCCTGTCTTTCTTTCGGCAAATGAATTTGTTTTGTTTTTTTATATAATTAATAAGAACAATAGAGGAACAGCTGCCTTCTTTTCGCTCTGTGGAAGAACGCTTCGCATTATGATGTTTGTTTAAACTGTTTATAGCTTGGGCGGAGGGGAGAAAAGTTAAGTTGCCAAATACAGCTTTCACGGCACAAATAAAAAAAAATTACATCTAATCCGCACCCCTTCTGCATTTCTCTGCGAGGAGTTGTCCCTGTTGTTATTGTTGATGTAGCAATAACAATCATGGCGGTAAAAATAATAGGCAATCTATGAACAAAAAGAAAGAGGACGTGCGAAAAGGAGAATGAAATTTTTAATTAAATTAAGAGCTCCATCCAGAGCTAAGAGGGTTTACACCCATTCTTCTCAGTTGGTTCCACTGGGTGTGGGGACTCGGCTGCAGATAAAGTCCCTTTATTTTGTGGTTTTTGGATCCCTAGTTAGAGTAGGCACACACGCGCACGCATACACACAGAGAGACATACATTCTGCGTTCAGAAGACTGCAAAGCATTTTACTGAGAGACGGGCTGTCCTATTTAGAACTGTGAAGGAGAGTTTGGAAAGAATGTGAAACTTTGAACGGGTGGCGGAATCGAGTTGCTTCTGTTGAGCAGCCCATTCGGGAAGGGGAAGCGAGCCCTGTCTTTGGCTGTGCTCCCAGGTGGGGAGGGAACCCTCTAAGGGCCTCGTTTTGCTTTTTAACAGAGCCCGCTGACTTCCTTATCCCTGCTGTTGAAGCCAGCCAGCCGTCTAGGACAAGATTTAAGGTCCCCCATATCACACGCACACACACGCAGAACTGAACCCAAAGGCGGTTTTTCAAAGGGTGAAGGGTAGCCGCCCTTGCAAGGCGTTCTCACTCTTGGGAGACTTGCAGGAGGCGAGGCGTCCGATCTAGGCAAGGCAGGCCCCGCGTGGGATGGACGTGGGTTTGTGTCCTGGTTGTGTGAGCCCCGCACTCCCGCTGCCTACCCCCACCTTCAAGCCTCACCCCCTCACACACACACGCCCAGCTTCAGCCGGCTGGCACTGACCTGTTCTTGGCGGCGGCCGCCCGGTCTCTCTGCCTGCGGTTCTTGAACCAGTTGCCCACTTGCGTGGGGGTGAGGCCGGTGGCCTGCGCCAGTTCCCTTTTCTTGCTGGGGTTGGGATAGGGGTCCTGGAGGTACCACTCCCTCAGGAGGCTGCGAGTCCTCTCTTTGAAGCAGTGCGTCTTCTGCTCGCCGTCCCAGATGGTCCTGGGCAAGGGGAACTTCTTGCGCACGCGGTACTTGTCGACGGGGCCCAAAGGTCTCCCGCGGAGCTTCTCGGCTTCCTGGTAGTGCGCTTCCAGCCACATAGCCTGCAGCTTGCCGTGCGACTCCTTGGTGAACTTGTGGTTCTCCAGGATGTGGTAAAGGTCTCGAAAGTTGCCCGTGTGGAAGGCCACCACCGCCCGGGCGCGCAGGATGGATTCGTGCTTGTTGATCGCCTCGCATGCCCCCGGCGCTACCGGCAGCGACCACAAGAAGCGGCCCAGCCTCTCGATGTCGCCCGTCTCCTCCAGCGTCTCGCAGACGCTGGCCACTTGCTCCGGGGAGAAGTTGAGTGTGGGCAGCTGGAACATGGACAGTTCTTCCGGGGCTCCTCGAGAGGCGCCTCCTCCGCCGCCGCCGCCACCGGCGGATCCTCCGCTACAACCGGTGGCGGCACTGCCGCTGCCGCCGCTGCCACCGCCGCTGCCTCCTCCTCCTCCTCCAGGTCCGGAGCTGCTGCCACCGCTGGCCAGAAGGAGCGAGCGGTGGTGGTGGTGCGGGTCGCTGGGGAAGTTTGGCAGGAAGAAGTGGGTGGGATAGAGCTCTAGAGGGGACCTGAACACCATGGGACCCAGCCTGGCGGACGGGGAAGGGGGGTCGGAAAACGAGAGAGAGAAAGAGAAAGAGAAAGAGAGAGAAAGGAAGAGAGAGAGAAAGAGAGAGAGAGGAGCTGGATCAAAGCGAAAAGAAAGGAAGACAGGAAGACGGAGAAGGCGCAGAGAAAGAAGAAGAGGAAGAGGGGAGGGACAGGGGGATCACGCACCCCACGCGCATCCACACCCGCACCCGCACGCGCAGCCACATAGAGACCCTCATCCAAACGCACACACGCACTCAGCCGCGCGCGCGCACTCCCCTCTCTCTCTCATACACGCACACAAACACCCTCACTCACTCCCACCACCTTTCACACACACTCGCACACGGGCAGGCAGGCACCGGCTCGCTCGCTCACTCACACGCACACGCGTGCCCAGGCGGGCGGGCAGGCAGGCATCCGCGCGCTGCTGCGGGCTCTCTCCACACACACACACCTCCCGACCCGGGCGCCGCTGCCGCCGCCGCCGCCGCCGCCGAGGCGCAAAGCGATTCAGTGATTCGGCCGCGATCGCCCTAATGACAACAGACTCATAATATCTCTCCTAAATCCACCGTGAGTGCAGCGCCGAAGCATTTTGTTTCGCTTTTCTATTGGCCCGCCGGGTGTCGTTGTGGCGTCGCCATGGCAGCGCCCTGCCAATCACTGTCAGGCCTGCCAATCATGGGGGACTACGTAAGAAAAAGGGCTCTTACCACGGCGCCCAAAGGCGAAGGGGAGGGGAGTTGGGAAGGAAGAAGCCAGCCAGCCAGCCAGCCGGGAGGAGGGGCGGGGGGGGGAGGGCATCGGAGGAAAGCTTGTGTATGTGTGTTAATCTTTGCAACTCCTAATCTTAGCACTTCCACTTCTCTCGCTGCGTCTCTCGTCCCCCCCCCCCCTCCAACACTCCCCACCATTCCATTCCCTAAATAAAAATGGTTTTTAAATAAATTCTTTGGTGGGAGGCGGATGCGCAAGGCAGTGCGCAGCGCCTCGTTTGAATGGGATCAGCAATTACACGCGGAATATGACCGCCGCCTTTCAGAAGAACCCCCCCTTTGAGCTAAAGGAAGCGAGAGGAAAGCGGGGAGAAAGTAGAGAAAACCAAGAGACCTGGGCCAACCAGCCCGCCCTGAGCTGGGTCTTCGAGAGAAAGGGCTCCGAACGGAGACCATTTACACATGATTTGCACGTAGTTGCGCTTCATTCTGCCTATCTGAGCACTAATAGCGCCGGGGAAGAAAAGCTAGATGAGATCATTAGGCCCATCCTCAGGCCGCTGACCCTGCCAGGAGCAGCATCTAAATGCAGGGGAGGCGCGGGGAGGGTGGGGTGGAGTGGAGGGAGAAGGAGGAGAGGGTGAGCTTGCTATGTACCGTATTTCCTCTCTCCTTCTCCCTCTCTCCCCCCTGCCCTCCACCCCACCCCGCTCTGAGTTTCTGAGAGGCTGGCCTCACAAGACAAAACTTTGCCAAACTCGTTTTTTTCCCCTTGGATCGCCGGGATCTGGTGCTGGGAGAGTCCCAAGAAGGAACCGCGGGAAACTGAGGCCGACGGGACTGAGTTCCAAATCGGGCTGCGAACTCCCACGCGCCTTTCACCCGGGAGAAAACGCCCCACGCAGCCAGTGGAGCTCTGGCTTCCGAATGTGGCCACCACAGGCCACCCTCCGCAGTCTTGACGCGCGGGGCCACAGGAGACTCCAATCCAGCCTTCTTTCTTTGTTTATTTGTTTGTTTGTTTGAGGATTGTGGCAGACATAATTACGCTCTGGTGAATTCTTTTTCAGGGGCCGGGTGGGTGGGCTCGGATTGCAGCCCAGAACTTCCCCCAAACTGGTCCTCATTCCCTCCCCCGCGCGCCCCTGGACGCTGCTCACGGATTTTCTTCCCGCAGACCTTTCGCCCTACCCAAGCGAGTTTCGTAAACCCACCGGAGATATTGCCCTGATATAATATCCTCAGGATTGGTTGCATCTCTTCGTAGGTTTCTCACCCGTCTCAATTCTTTCTTTCTTTTTTAAAGGTCGAAGAGTAATCAAAATATTCGGGGAGGGCGGAGTCTGGTGGAAACCCCATATTTACACCTATATCTATAGGTGAAAACAAATCGCTGCATGCTTATCTCTGGCCCTAAAGCTAAGCCGGCCTTTTCCGTCCAGCCGCCTGCCTCCATTTATCCTTTAGGTGCGTTCCTTTTAAGGCGATTTTAATCGGCATCTTGAGCTGGTAACTCCTTTTGTTTGGTAGCTGCGGCTATGGAAGTGTGATTTACAGAGATTTGTACGGGTCATGGATGTCTTTCCAGCCTTACTGTGTATATTTAGACAGGACTTTGGTTGGTGTTAAAAAGTGTATATTTTGAATGGGTTCACACACAGTAGCAAAACAATGCGGACATTGTCAAGGCATGTAGAACGCGTATTGAAACGCAGCATCCAGACTTTTCCTAATCTGCCCTCAATAAAGCTGAAATAATTATCCTAAGCCGTCTTTCTAGAAGAAGGGGGGGGGGAATCATTGAGGAATTCAAAACTTTTTTTAAAAAAAAACCTTGGGGGGGGGGGAGAAACTTTGCTCTGCATTCCGATGCAGATCTAGTAGTACGAGGGGAGGGCTAGGGGGGGTGAGACATGGAGCCCAAACTCCTTGCAGACATCAATGGGAGCGGAGAGGGAAGAGGTGGGGGCAGATGTACAATTAAAATGGGGAAACATCGCGTGACTTGGCTTATTCGGGGGGGATAATCATCATCATAATTCGCAATGCTGCAATGAGAGAGTGAGAGAGAGAGAGTCTTTAACCGGACTCCCAAACTGGTCGGGATCTTTTCACTGCGCAGCCCCCATGAAATAAATGCCAAGTGGCAGATGAATAGGTCCAGTTGGAATAGCTATTGGACTGGAAGATCCTGGCTGGATTATGTATTCATCACTTCTCTAGCAAACTGTCAACGGGGGTGTGCTACGTTGGTTCATATTCCTAATGAAAACAACTCACCCTCTTAATTTTTAGTGATGTACTTAAACACTTCTGTTAACATATTTGCCGGGAGGGGTGGGCTGGGGTGGGAGCCGAGGAATCCTTCCCTCGCCATCCTCAGTCCCTTGACCCAGCTCAAATTTCAGCCCTACGCGGTGCTGATGCGCGGTCGGTTTTATGAAAGCCAGGAATTGCCCACCGTCGTGTTCAGCAAAAAAAGAGGGAGGGAGTAGGGTTATACAGAGCACCTCATCATTACAAGCATTCTCTTATAGGTAAAGGATTATAGACAAGGGGGAGAAATGAGGTTAATGATTCGGGAAATGGGAAAGCGGGGCAAGAGTTCTTTCTTCGCTCTGTTCGTCTTACACGATTAGGAAGAAAGCAATTGGGGAGAAAAACTACCACTAGTCTCCAAACTGTTCCTTCTTCCAACCCAGACGTTGCCTGCTCCCAAGAACCTTTCGTGCCCGTCCGTGTCTTTCAGCGGGACAGCTTCGTAACAGCTGGATCCTACACGTGTCTGCTCCGGAGTTAAGGCCTGTTGAGATCCACGGGCCTTCCTTCGGAGTAAACGGGCCTGGGCCGCAGCCACCCTTCGAATCCTGCCTCTCTTGAGCAAAAGGTTTCCATACACTTTAAACGTGGGGTTCACGGATGGGTTTGACTTCGACGTAAGGCGTTTGGGGTTGCGGGGATAGAGATAGGGGACCCACACAGAAGTTGTATTTCTCTCTCCCGCTAACTTTCACCCAGCCCCTTCAGGCGCTTAATCGACAAACTATGGGGAAAAGACGGGGTTTATTACACTTCTCAGCTGAGCTCCGATTCTCTCCTAGCGCAGAAACATCCTGAAAAGAATAAATGCCCATATCTTTCTCTTGAGTCTTCACGAATCGGATGGAACAAGCTTTTGCCCTCCCTAGCTGATGCGTCCCACAAGCAGTGGGGGCTTCCTTTTCCCATACTAGACACTAAGATGGATAAGGGGCAAAATATGAAAGGACATCTCAGCAGGTGGAAACAAGCCCGGGTCTTCTTCTGACTAAGACGTGTTGATTCTTAGCTCGGCCGTCCCCAAGGCGACTTTCTGCAGACAACCCCGGACTTCTGTTTCTAACGCAGCGTCAGCCATCTCCCCAATGCCGACCCCAACCTCGTTTCTGGATACCGGTGCCTTTGTGGCCCCTGCCGCGGTTATCCTCCCCAAACACCCGAGCGCGCACACAAGCGCACGGACAAACTTTGGGCATTGTTACCGGGTATCGGGTGGGAGAGGGGGGGGGGCGGACAGCGAGGATAGGCTTTGCCCTAAGCAGGGCGATTGGAGCTCTCCATCTCCCCTCGCCTAAGCCTGTTAGGGACACATTCTCCTGTCCTTAAACGTACAAGCAGATAATTGTTGGCGCGCTATCTTTGTACGGATGAGGCCAGGGTGTAAATGCCTTTTAATGACTGCAGCTGCTGGCTGAAAACTGTCAATGGAATTGGCGAACACAGAGCCCCCGGAAAAGAAAAAGAGAGAGAGAGAGAGAGGAGAGGCGCTTTTTTCCTTTTTCCTTTTTTTTTTTTTTTTTTTTTTGCAAGCAAACTGCTGAGCCTGAGAGCCGCTGGAGCCGGAGAGCGAGCGAGCGAGCGAGAGAAAGAGACAGACAGAAAGGAAGGAGGAGGAGGAGGAGGAGGTGAAAAGAGAAAGAGTGATCGGAGGAAAGATCCCAGCAGCCGAGCCGTCCGCTCTTCCGCCTCTTCACCCGGGCCAAAGACATCAAGCCATGCTGACCTTGAAAATCCTTTCCGGATCCTGTAAGTGGCGGTTTGTTTGGGGGGGTGATTTTTTTTTTAAAAAAATATTCATACGCTCAGGTCCCACTGGAAAAGCTCCTGCTCTTTTTTGTTTGTTTGTTAGGGGTTATGTTTTCTTTCTTTTTAAGGATCCATTCCCACCCCCACCCCGCATCTCACTTCCGTGACCCGATGGCTTAAGAACTCGGGGATAGAGTTCGATCCCCATCTTTGCTAAGGAGCCCGGGAGGGGAGGAGAAGGGAGGGAGGGAGGGAGAGAGAGAGAGAGAGAGAGGAGAAGAGAGAGGTCGTAGCGGGTACAACGCCTCTGCTCGCAGCCTGCTTGTCTTTTCTTCGACATGCTTGCTCCTTCCTTGGGGCTCTGCATTTCTTTACCCGCCCCCCAATCCCTTTCACCAAAGGGCATTTTGCACCCTGATTTTGAACAGGCTAAGAGGAACAGAAGTCAATTCCCCGGGAGAGATCAGTGGGGCTTGCTTCCCAAATAATGTGCTTTGGACAGGATGGCGGGGCGCGCTGAGTGGGGGGAGCCGGAGACGATTTCACCAGTGCTGGAACTACCTGGAACACCTAATTTGAGGGAAGCGGGTTCCCAAGTAATTGTCTTCCTCGGAAGTCAGTCCCTTTGAATTCAATGGGGCTTCCTTCCAGGTCCTTCAGGGTCCGGGGAGGAGGCGGCGCTCCTCTTGCGCGTGTTTGCTTTAAAATCCAGTCTCTCTTTGGGCAACTCGGTGGATGCCATCGCGCGCCACCGAGAAGCAAATCCCATTTGTGTGAATGGAGCTTGATACCATAAGTGCGGATCCTGAAAGCGTCATCTTAACACTTAGCATCTCCACCGCGCCTTGTCTTGGGACTCCAAGCGCCTTTGGTTCAAATGTAATAACTGAGGGATGGGGGGGGGTTGTCTCTCCTTGTCTGCGGGATTGCTTTCTTTTGTGCTTCCCAGTTTATCCCTCTTTCCTGCAGCCCCCACCTTCCTTTAATCCTGATTCTGTCCGGAACGACCTACCAGGCGGGTCAGATTCTCTCCCCTGCTTTTATGTATGTGCTCAGATTGTGTGCTCAGTACAATTCTGGGCTTCCTCTGGAAATTAAAAAAATGTTGGGAAGAACAGGGAAGAATTAAGAAAGGGAAACCGGAATAAAAGGAAAAGGAAAGGAGAACTCAGATCAGTCACAATTACACACACCCCCCTAGACACAACCACCACCACCAACAACAACAGGGTTTTCATTGAATTACTTAATAGCAAGCAGTGATTATGCCCTGCTACAATTATATCCTTTTAAAAAAAAAGAAGGCTCCCTTCCCCATTTCAGAATAAATAAGAAACGAATACATATGTTAGACGTCCTCTTAAGTTTGACCCACTCGGCAGCTGTAATTCAATCCTGTTGATGTGAAGGGTGTGTTGTGCACGCGGGTGTAAAAACCGAAGGCAAAGGACTCTGGCGGGGCGGGGGGGGGCTAGTGGGGATAAGTTTGTATTAACTGGCTCAAAGCCACTTCCAAAGGTTCAAGGTGAAACTTTATATATATATTTCACTATTTCTTTTCTGCTGGTAACATCGACGTTAAGGCTGTAGCCTTAAACTCCTTTATCTAGTGGTTGAATCCAGCGAGGTTTTCTTCTAAGCAGACAAACGTGTAGGACTGTGCTGTTCAGAGTGACAAAGAAACCGAATTGGTTTCGGTTAGGAAGAGTGCAGAACGTGTGTGTATGCCTAGTTTTGAAGCCAATAAATTCTGTGTGGAAGAAAAAGTTGTTCTTCTGTTAAAAGGAATAGTTGAGTTTCTAAAGTAGCCCTCTCCAATCCCCTTGCAACGAGTTTGTTGCAGGGATTCAGAGCTCTCCTTTTCAAAAAGGTCTCTCTGGTTGCAAATCCTGTTTCTCTGACTCGAAAACGAACCCTCTCTCCTATAGTTTGTCCTGGTAGTTCCTTTTTCCAGTTCCTGACAAGGGCACTCTAATTCCAAGTGGAATGTCTTTTGCTTCGAGTCTACCGATTTCTGCACTATTTTCAACCAGCCACCCAACTTTTCCCACGGGGTCCTTGGGTTTGCTTGTCTGAAGGTTTGCACTTTCCCCCGGTTGCTCGGGATCCCAAACCATTTATGCTCCGCAATAATTCCCTCACATTTCAGAGGACTGTATCTCAAGTAACAATACCCCCTGATTAAATGCAGGTACTTAGAAATTCAGTCCCAAGTGACTAACAGTCAGGCGCTCAGACTGATCTTATGCAAACGAGGCTACTCCAAAGTAAGTGTTGATCCTTATTTACTTGTAATTACGCCCAGGTAAGTGTATATAAAATTGTAGACTTATCCGCACCCTACGGCTTCAATTTAGAGTTAGGAGCGGCCCAATTATTTCAGTGGAACTTAAACTGGCTTCAGGCTACAGTCCCATTATACGTGGGAGGGGGGGGAGCAGCATTGGTCTCAGTGGCACTTACTCCCGAGTAAACAATCCTGGGATCGAGCTTCACCTGCCCACTGGGTTATGGCCCCATGTGCCCAGTCCTGCGGGCAAAATCCTGATTGTGTAAATCCCACTGAGTCCGGTGGAACTGATCTCCTAAGTCACTGTGTTTCAAACTGCAGCCATAACCTGGAAATCGTTTCCTTGCACGGTCTTGAATACCGTTAAATTTTGTTATTGAACATACACACATGCGTGCATGCATATATCAGTGCAGGCGTAAACTTTAAAGAATAGTTACAGTTACTGGAAGACAGTACCTATTGCTTACTCCAAAGAAAACGTGCTTTAAGGATGCTATTGTTATACGCATCCTCGGTAGTAAATATCGCCAGGTACAGCGGGGCTTTACTTCTGAGTGGCTCCGGATCAGGCCGCACCAATCGGTGCAAGGGAGATCCTTAATCTAATTTAGAAGCTGTAATTTAGCTATGTTAAGTAGAAGACACCCTCGGGCTTCTTGGCAAGGGCTGACAAGGGCCAGCCAGGCCGTTGGGACTGATAGCCGCCTCATGACTTAGCCATCAGGGAGGAGGAGAAATGTTAACGTTCCCATGCAAAAACGCAGGGGACAGTGTTAGCCGGATCCTACGCTGGGCTTTAAACAGAAACAAGCCCTTCCGCGCTCAGCAAGCCCAAGGAAAGACGCACAACGTATGGCAGCCCAGCGAAGTTTCTTCCGTCCACAGGCCTGAAAAGGAGGACGCCGAGAGAGCGCAGGCAAAGCACAGGCATGGCTGAAGTCCGATTCTCCACTTTTCAAAACAAGAACTAAACAAGAAAAACCAGAGTACTACGATTTCCATTCCAAATTGTTCTCTCTCTTTTAATTCCCAAATTCCTGGCGCGAGGAGGAGAAGGGAGGAGTGGGGGGGGGGGGAAACCCTGAATATCTTATCAATCTCTGGCAGTGACCCTCATTAGGGGGGCATCCTGCTCGAGGCCCCGCCGTTGGAAGAAGGCTGCCCAATCAGAGCGATTGCACGCCTTGTTAGTGATGGCTGTAATGAAGCTTCGCCATACACTCGAAGAAAAGCTCCCTCAATGCCGATTTACCTAATGTCAACTCGTTACTTCTAATGAATCGCATCAAAACCCGGCCCTGAATGGGAAGCGGGGAGCAGGCGCTGAACCTGCAGCCCCTCCGCCCTCTGCTACAACCACCCTGGGCTGCCTGCTCCCACCTCATCCAACCATCGCCACCTCCTTCCCTTCTGCGCCTTTGAAGAGGAACGTTTACGCAGCTCTGGGGTCTCGGGGAGGGGGGTGGGAGACGACGCTCGGTGGGTCCGATCCACCTAAAGCAATCCGTGACTGGCAGTGCAATTTGGCCCTCACAACGACCCTGTGAGGTAGGCTCAAACACAGAGGGTGCCTGTCCCGAAGCGCGTCATTGCTGGGCAGAGATTTGAACCCACCATCTCCGTAGGCAGCGCTTGTCTCTAGCCCCGACGCCACCCCTGATTTTTCTTTTCAGTGGGAATTCCGGCCCAGGCTTATCCACATTAAACCAGAAGTGCGTTTGTTAAGTACCTACATTGGAGTTTAAGGCAGGGCGGCCGCCAGGCCATATTGCGTCACGGGTGAGACAAGGCAGAAATACTCCCCTACATTTCGAAGGGACTGATCTCCCCAACTCCCGCCAAAAAGGATTGAAACCACCTTCCCTGGATTGGGACCAGCGCCCTTAGGGGGACGGGGCCGTCGCGTGGTGCCTGCTGCGTCGGCCAAAAAAAGGGACGTGGCCCCTTTAAATCCGGGGCTCCAACATTCCGTAAGGGAACTTTGCAGCAGTTAAGAGTCTTTGCGCTGCGTTTTCGCTTTTCTCCGAAGGGGCGGGCGCGCCGCCCTTTAAAATCAATTAGTATTTTTCTATTCTGGAGGTAAATTATTCAAACAAATGTTTGGAAAGACCCCGAGGGGGGAATTTGGCCATGACAAAAGGTTTGATTAGCCTGATTTCCTCCTCCCCCTCGGCTCCCCCCTTCCTCCAATACACACACCTCCCCAAAAGTAACAAAGCACAGAGGAGCTCCAAGCCACTAGAAGAGGGCAGCGCCAATTAAACGCCCGCCATTCTCTTCCTCGCCCGAAAGTACCCCCAAACTGGGGGTGGGAGCTCGCGGGTCTGGGTGTATGTTTGTTTGGGGGGGGGGATTTATGGCCTTGGATTTGCCAAAGTACAACAAGCAAAGAAAGCAACTACTGTACCACAAATATCAGAAAAGCAGCAAAGTGCTAATGGTGTGTGTGTGTGTGTGTGTGTGTGTGTGTGTGTGTGTGTGTCGGAGAGCGGGGAGAGCTCGATCCAAACAATAGCAAGCCCTAAATGCAGATTATTACATCCACCGATCCTCGTCCATTATCTGCCCTCCGTACTGTCTATATATTGATTTCCATATCCGCGTTTCATGTCTGTGAAGAGAAAGGGCGAACCAACAGAGTCCAGGGGCTGAACTGCAGTTCCCCTTTGGTCCTTGCAAGCATGGCGAGTGTGATTTTTTTGTTTGGGGGGGGGGGTTGTTCCTTAACTTGTCCACCTGGCTCGCCTTTCCCATTTCACCTAGGCACAACCAGCCTCTGCAAACAAACCCAAGAGTGCTTTGGCAGGCAGGCTGTCCGTGTTCTATATAAGCGCAGCTTGGCCTCTCAACCCTCTCCCCAAACCTTTCCAACGCAAGGAAAAGTACAATCCTGAAAGACTGGTAGATTGGCAAAAAGGTAACATAAACATTTTCCGGGGGTGGGGTGGGGGTGGGGTACCGCCAGCGGATCAATCAAGGCCCAGAACGAGAGTGCAGCGCGTAAACCTCCACACACCCCTCCTGACACCCCGCTTAAAATCAGCTGGGTTTTTTTTTGTTTCCTCCACCAGAAAGCTTTACGAAAAGAGAACAGTACCCAACAAGAGAGAAGAGGGAAAGTGCGGATTTGAGAAGCTTTTGCAAATACCGGTTGCCCCGATGCCAAAAATCCTTACTCCGAAGTAAGTCATGTTGATTTCACTAGGAGGGGCACCCTTATTAAACGCGCACAGAATGGCGCTGTTATGTCGGAGCACCGGGGAGTCGCCGTACAGTATAAATGCTACTCAATCTGCTTCGGAGTAAGGAGTTTCTGGATCGTGGCAAGTCCCGTAACTGCAAGATATTTCAAAGGAAGGTTACAAAGTGTGGCTGGAGTAAGTGTGAAATTATTCAAGATAGGTCTACACAAGCCAATATAACCGCTCTAGAGTGGGGTGGATTCTGATTTCCTCTCTGGCACCAGCCTGTCTTGGTGCCGCACTGAACTCCACGCAGACACCACGCGTGAATGTGTGAATTTCTTGGAGGGCGCCGGAATAACGCGATGAGCACGCAGGTGTGTCGCCTCTCTCCGCACCATCCCTGTATTTATTTTAATCAGCAGTGCTGTGGAAGGTCAAAACTAAATGAAAATATCTTCCAATTTGCAAGTAACCCTGCCAGCCAAGATAATGCCTCCGTTGCTTTCCATACACCTCTCTCCTGCTACAGCACATTTAAGCTGAGACGGTCACTGTGTTACAGAATCAATTGACATCGGCTCAAGTGAGTTGTGGATGTCACTGCGATCTTTCACAAGCACTGGAGCTTCCAGCTCAGCGGGTGAAAGCATGGCTTTCCTACCCCCATATATAAACTAGTGTTCCCACGAAACTTGAAAATAAACATTTTATTATTATGTTTGATTAACAACCACCGCCGCTACCCCAGGGCAGGACTCAGCCAAAGGAAAGCACTTTTCAGTCCCATTGATTTCAAAGGAAAAGGCATGAATAGTATTGGCTAAGTTCTTCCATTGAGGTAAATGGGGATGACTCGTGATTCACTTTGGCTCACTGTCAAGGAGCGTCCAAGGTTCTTCAAAATCTTAACACTCCTAACACATGCAAGGATTTGGGGGAGAAGGAAACTGGGTGACGCATGATCAATTGATGATGATGATTTCTTCCTACAAGTGTTCAAATTCTCGCTGACGACGGCCCAAGTGTAACAGTTCCACCCAGAACAAAATGGGCTGCCCTCTTTATCATGTAAATTGCCATTCACTTGACACCGCACACCCGTTTAGCGGATCAAGCTCGGTCCTGGATTACTGGGAAACTTTTGTAAGGCTCTTACTCAGGACTAAACAAATATTTGACAAAACTCCCCAAAGAGAACGCTGATCATCTTCGGCTGTGTCAGAGAAATGACCATTCATGAAACGTAGGGGAAATTTCAGGCATAAAGATACTGCCATAGGCAGTCTTGCTGGTCAGTAAGTCAGTTCCGTATTTATAATCAGGAGTCCCTTATGCTTCAAAGTCAATGTGTTGAGGATGTGGTATTAATATATATGCATTTTAAATTCAGGATCCATATGCCCACACATATTAGTTCAGTCAGGCTAGATTAATGAGAATATTATGTTAAAATAAAATAGGGAAAAAACAAGAAAAGGCGTGTTTGTGTGCCTGATTTATATCTGTACGATAGAGATAATTGATACATGTGCATGTCTACACACTCCAAACTCCAAAAAAACTGTTCCACAAAAAATATATATATAAAAAAATAGCAGGCTCTAAACCGATCTGAGATGCCATAGCTTTTAGTGGTATAATTTTCTCCCGGGAAATCTGTTGAGAGCAAGGGAAGTCACGAGTCTGCATGTGGATCCGGTGATAATCATAACAATAAGACACGGATCGCACCCTGCATGTAGCAAAAGCATTGCTCTCGCTGTGCACACTGCGTGCGTCTTTACCAAAGGTCCTAAATAATCACATACACACGCATTCCCAGTTAAAGGTGCATTTCTGTGAAATTTCATTTCTGTCTTCTGAAACCGCTAATTGCTCTGTACTCTACTTGCTTTTTAAAAAAGATGTGTACACATCATCAGCAAGGGAGTGAGAGAAAGAGCGCAGGGAAATTGGATTTTTTTTTCCTTAAGGAAAGAGAACGGTGGGGAGGGGAATTTCATATATGAAGAGGAAATATCTCCAGGAATTTCTCTCTCCCTCTTACGCGTTCTAAAGCAGTCAAAGGAAAGAAAGGTCTTTAAAAAGTTGTGAACCGCTGAAAGGTGCTTCAGAACGTTGCGTCAAGAGGCGCAGCCCACAATTCCTGTTTGGATTCAACAAATAGGGTTGGGCCGGGAAGTCAGGTGCAATTTTCTTTGAGTTTTCAAATGAAAAAAAGCGCTCCCGAGACACTGATCTAGATAAACAGAGGAGGCGGCTTCGATTTCATTACAAATTAGTCGCTATGAATTCAGGGGGGGCGCGGGGGGGGAAGCAACCCTGATAATTCCTATCTGAGAAGAATACACGGGTTGACTGCAAAAGAGGTCACGCTCGGAGAAGGACCCATCGAAAGCAATGGACTTAAGAGAGGTTGGTTTGGCGGGACGTTGGTTTCAGAGGGTCTTCTTCTCTGAGCGTGACTGAATCGGCTACAGCATGTAAATAGGGAGACAAATAGACAATCCGAATGCAGTTAGGCAGCCATAAAATACAGCAATTCGAATCTAGGGAGATGGATTTAATTTATTTATTGGGTAACCCCCTCCAACTTCCTTCCTTCCTTCCTTCCTTCCTTCCTTCCTTCCTTCCTTCCTTCCTTCCTTCCTTCCTTCCTGAAGAACCACAAAGTACCATGCACGGACCCCTGGGAAGACTGAGTGTCTTTCGTGACGCTCCAGCTTCTCTGCTATAAACTTTTTAAGGCGGGCCTCAGCGGGCTAACAAACAGGCTGGGTGCATGAAAGGCCAGGGGTTGCGAGAATCGCTCTTGACTTCTTAGCAGTCGCCGAGAAAGGAGCCGGAGCGGCTTAATATGAGGGGCTCAGTCAGCAGAGAAGAAGACAAAGTTTGGGCCTGCGGGAGGAAGAGCCAAACAAAACGCAGAATCGAGGGGTGGCGGGGAGCGGGGTGCAGGGGAGAGAGGAGGAGGAGGAGAGGACGAAAGTTGCGTTTCACACGTGCACGTTTGCTTGGCCCTTTTGACTGAGCCCTGGTGGGAGAAACACAATAACAACTCCACTGCCTTCCATAGGAACCTCCCTCTCCCCCCCCCCCCACATTTTCCCCTCCAGGGTATCCGGAAATCCATAGGAGCTTTCACCTCCATCTCCATCGATCCACCTTCTTCCACACCCCAGATCCAAGCCAGGGAAGGGGCAGGTTGAATCTTTCCGAAGCGATCTGGCTGTTTCCTTTATTTGCAAAAGGCCATTATCCCCCAGGGCGCACCAATAGTTCTTTCCGTGTGCCTTTGCCTTGCGCACATCGATGGTGGCAGGCAGCTTTTGAGGCAGACAAGAGGCACGGACCCGCGCGCGACAGAGAGATCGTACAGCAGGGGCGTGCGGGTCCATTCAGAAGTTAACAGGGCCTAGAGGCCACCATGGCTGTGCTTCTGAGTAACAGGTGCTGCTTGCAGATTTCCCAGAGCAGGGGTACCAACTTGAATAAAATATTGGGGGGAGCCAGATAAGCCCCGCCCCACATAATCAATCATATGACGTGATGCACGCATACCATTTGAATGGCAATACCCATCAACCTTTTTTGGGGGGGTGGCCCCCTCGGAGTTGGCTCCTATATCCCAGAGGCACCCAGCTGGCTACTGTAGGAACAGGATGCTGAGCCTAATGTAACAGGCTCCTCTTATGTTCTTAACCTCCAGGGACTTTTAATTTCCAGGGAAGGATGCTCAAGGCTGGAGGGTGAAGCTGGGAACCAGGGGAGATTCAGTCTCATCCAACTCACTCAGAGGACTTGTCTCCTTCTTGTCTAAGTAGGTGTATGTGGGAGACTATAGACAAACTGACAAGAGCAAACAGCATTTTTTGACCACTTTCACATGTGGTCTCTTCTCCTGTCTTGGCGTTCACTGTTCGCAAAACATACAGGGATCCTTTAAGCGATTTCCCACACACTTCTAGATGTTTTAGTCCCAATGGATCTGACTGGAGTTACTCTCATGTAAAAGTGCAACCCTATGAGGCTGCTACCCTGAGAAGAAGTTCCGTTGAAGTCAGCACAGCTTACTTCTGAGTTGACATGCATGTTAAGTATCCTTAGACTCACACCCATGTAGTCTGATATATATACTGCATGTGTATCAGTTTCCATAAACCGGCCGTGCTTATGCCCAAATTTTAATTTTACAGGTATTTGCACAGGTGTATGATTTAACATGTCCCTACATGCACACAGAATTCTTTCACATATCTATAGATTGCCTGCATGTAATACCCTTACACGTAGCTATTTAAGTAAATGTAAAATTGGATTTTTGAAGTACAGCTGTGTAGATTTTGTATACAGAGGAACCCATATTGTGTTTAGTATCACACAAGACTGGATATCAGAAATCGATATCCAGAGAAGACAGCTTGAAATAAGGTAGCTTTGCTAGACTAGTTTTAGCCTTTTAGTTTAAGTAATCCGGGATGCTCTAACACATAGTAGATTCTCCTGGTATTTCCCCCTTTAAAGCAATAACCACACAAAGTCTTGTAAAAGCTAAAAACAACATTTACTCACTCAGAATACTCGTTGAAGAGCAACAGATACAGCAGCTGGGACTTCAAGAAAAGAAATAAGATGTTCCAGGTCTGAAGGCATTGTGTCTTGGAACCTTTCAGATTAGAGTTAGGTTCCTGCGACTCTATACACCCTTACTTGGGGGAAAACCCTGTTAAGGACTTGTTAATAACTTCCTTACTTCTGAGTACTTCTGAGTACCTAGGATTGGCTGTTGAGCACTATTCAAGCAGGCCTATGGTGAATGACATTTAGTTCTAAGTAGCATTGGATGCCCTTACACAGAAAATAGTCCCATTCAGAACCTGAACCAAGTCTGATTACCGTATTTCACCCATATGGTCCCGCACATGTACTTGGAGGCCAGCTCCCAACAGCCCCAGCCATTACTGCAGATGGTTATGGACGATGGGAGTTGTAGTGCAACAACAATACCTAGAGATTAACAGGTTAGCCATCCCTGGCCTAGCCCCTTATATTTGGCTTATCTTAAGCTAGAGAGCCAGGGTGTAAGCTGTGCTAAAAAATGACAGGTGCTGGGGCTGGTTGGTAGTAACACCACAAATGGTGTTACTGGTAAGGTTGGCCAGGGAAGTGTCTTAAGGCACAAAATGGTAAGAGAGAACAACAACAACAACAACAACAACAACAACAAAATCAGCAGTCCTTGCTCCCACATATTCAGCAGGACTTGCTCCCAGCTTTTCATCCGTTAATTTTCCAACGTAATTTACTTCTGCTTACTGCATTTAGGTTCAAGAAGCACACCCATACCACATTTTTTACTGTAACCAGCAGCACTAACTTCATAACGATCAGCATCTTTTTGTCCAACAGCTGAAATCCATGCAGACCTCTTCTTAATCTATCTCCCCTTAATGGGAAAGCCCTATTCAGGTAGGGTTGAGCTGCTTGCACAAGGAGAATCAAGGAGGGACTATCAGGGATTTTAATGAAACAGCTGGATCCAGTATCCAGTTAAATCCTACAATGGGGTTCAACGGAGCTTACTCCCAGAAAAATTTGAATAGGTCTTAATCTGTAAAGTGCCCCAGAGCAAGGTGTTTTTGTTGGGAAGGGTCTTTGGCCCTCATGGAATACACAGTAGAAGTCAGTTAAATACTTCTGCCAGTAGATTAATGAGATACAAGCTACAAGAATAAGAAATGACAACATTCTCACGAACGCAATGCCTTTATTCAGTAGTGGTTGGTGCCCACTGAGAATGCAGTGGGGCCAAATGCAGGGAGCCCAAATAGTAGGCAGAGCCAAGCCAACTAATTCTAGTTCACACCCCTTCCTCCTCCCTGTTGAAGTCTACAAGGGCAACTGAGCCTAAGGAAGAGGAACCTGACAGGTAGCGCCACCACCCTCTGGACTGCTTATTAAGAAGGTAGATAGGTGGGAGATAGATGAGGAAGGCAGAGGTTGTTGGGACAGCGCCTCACATGCCCTAATAGACAACTCCATTGCCTCTCTTAGATCAGCCAAAATATCACAAAACATTAGTCATGTTTTTGAGTTCTCCAGACCTCTTCATCAGACTGGATGATGAGTAAAGCAGTGGGACAGGATGCACAATCTGCATCTGGTAAGGCTGGCCAGGGAAGTGTCTTAAGGCACAAAATGGTGAGAGATAACAACAACAACAATTCCCTGCCTTTTTCACTTATGGATTTCAGCTGTCTTTTAGGTATTATGCAGGTATCAGGCCTCATCAATGATGGAGATTGATTGAAGATTAAATTGGTAAATTTAAATTTAAATTTCCTGTCCCTGTGTGTGTGAGAAATTTGAGAATAAACAGACTGTGAACTGCTTTATAGCAGAATAAAAATACTTCTGCGCTTTGGCAACTTACTGAAAGATAGGAATTAGGCTATTATTTGTGGTCAGCTGATCTTTCACTTCTCTGTCCCCTTTACTAAGAATGAACCACTTTTTAGTAAAAACAAAAAGGTTTACTTACATTTCAATGTAGGCAGCAAATATGCAGGTAAAAATACTGATTAGTTACAAAGTACAAAATTAGTTTCCAAAATAGAATCTGAGCTCTAAGCAGAGCCCGGGCATGTATGTCTGCTCACATCACTGGCTTGAAAGGAAGAGAGAGACTGAGGCAAGGAGGAAGGAGAAAAGATTAAGATCCCTTGTCCTATTTCCCACCACAGGAAGTAGGGGATATGACATCACACAGACCTATCTTCTCTAGGAATACAGGAGCTCTGTGAGTCATAACCTTTGCACTTATCCAGCCGGGCTCTTCTTACAGGTGGCACTTCACTCTACTGCTCTCCAAATCCCAATCCAAGAGGGTCAACTTTCAGATACCAAGTATTTGGAATGTTTCACGACTTCCATTTAGCTGGTTTGTTGGGATCAGATCATAAACGTGAAACACAGGAAGGCAAATTGTATGGCATATGAACATAATATTGAGCAGAACTTCTGTCCAAAACTGGCAGTGATTTTGACTGCAGATACCTGGGATTGAATCTGGGAGATTTTGCTCTCAGAGCACACGCTCTGCTACTGAGCTAAGGACCCCACACACTTCTGTTGGGTAGACCGTATTTCTCCCCCTACCACCTTTATTCACATAGAGAGGCCCAAGTAACTTCCCCCTCTTGTTCAGCTTTTATTCTGCAAGTATCCTCCCCATCTGTAAAGGGAGAGCTGAAGAGATCAATGCCTACTAGCCAAGCTGACAATGTTCTACCTTCGCTGTTGGAGAAAGGACACTTCTGCAAGCCAATTACTGGGAGTCAAAAGTGAGGAGAGCACTGTTGCAATTAGGTCTTCCTGAAGGCATCTGGTTGGCTACTGTACTAGATGAGCCTTTGGTTTGACCCAGCAGGGCTCTTCTTATTTATTCTATTTAATTTATTTTTTGCACTTAGATCCCAACTTTCCTGCCAGGAAATCAAGGTGGCATACATAGCTCTCCTCCTGCCCATTTTTTTCATCACAAAAACCCTTTTTGGTAGGTTAGGCTGAGAAATAGTGACTGGCCCACGTTCACACAGTGAGCTTCATGGCTGCGTGGAGACCCTAGAACCCTGATCACTTAGGTTCTTGTCTGTCACTTTAATCACTAAAGTTAAAAGGGTATAAGACCCCTGGACAGTTAAGTCCAGTCAAAGGCGACTATGGGCTTGTGGCGCTCATCTCGCTTTCAGGCTGAGGGAGCCGGCGTTTGTCCACAGACAGCTTTCCGGGTCATGTGGCCAGCAGGACTAAACCACTTCTGGCGCAATGGAACTCCATGACGGAAACCAGACCGCACAGAAATGCCGTTTACCTTCCTGCCGCAGTGGTACCTATTTATCTACTTGCACTGGCGTGCTTTCAAACTGCTAGGTTGGCAGCAGCTGGGACAGAGCAATGGGAGCTCACCTCGTTGTGAGGATTCGAACCACCGACCTTGCGATCGGCAAGCCCAAGAGGCTCAGTGGACTTTAACCATTACACTATACTGACTCTCAGTCATTTAGGTGCAGAACATTCAGTTTTCATAACACTTATTGAACTAGGACACTTAATAAGCACAAACAGAGTGCTAAATGTTGTGCAGGGCAGCAGCAATAATACATCATCTGTCCAGGCTTACCAATTGCAAGAGAAGAGGATTAAAGGGAAGAATCCTGGTCAGGAAGAAACAGATACAGAGAGAAATATATTCGACTGACTCAGCACCTAGAAAAACCGATCACTCCTTGCCTGCCAGTGAAGACAGAGCAATAATCTGGAGTAAGCTATGCCCTGGAAATGCTGGCCTAATTGCACCATTGAAGGGGTTCTACTCCAACATAATGGTTAGGTCAGAAAGTCTTGGTGTTGTTGTTTTTTAATTTGGATAGTGGCAGAGTTAGGACATTCCCTTTCAGAGTGAGGCACGCCCTCCCCTGGCCTGTGAGCAGGTTCACCCCTCCTCTCCCCAGCTGGTTCCCAAGCCCTGTTGAGATGCTATAGTCTGAGGAGAGGCAGGAAATCTCTGCATTGCCTTACATGCCTTTGAGGTGGTGGGTCCATTTCTTGGCAGCTTCCAGGAAAGTGGGGAGAATAATTTTCAGGATGAAGGGTAGGCGGTAGAGAACAGTTGTGGGGAAGACACTACTACTGTGATTTGATAGCTGAATGGACTTTACCCGATCTTTTCAGACTAACGACACAATCCCTTACTGGGAAAAGGAGCAGTTTTTTTCTTACAACACCTGCCTAATCAGAAGGAAGCCCCATGGAGTTCAGTGATGCTCGCTCCCAGCTAAGAGAGTATAGGATTGTTGCTGCAATTCACTTATCTAGGAGCCAGCTTCATTGAACTCAGTGGGACTTCCTTCTGAGTAGGCACATAAAGGATTGCATTGTACTTCCACTGTCTCCATGAAACCTGACTTTCAGCACCATATTATTCATGCTTGCTTAGAACAAAGTCTCTTTACATGTCCAATGGGGGCTTAGTCCCTAGCCAATATGCTTGGGGCAGAAGCCCTACCCTCACAATTTCTCTCCCTTTCCCCACCATTCAGTAACGCTTTCGCCTTCAAACTGTCATCTTTACCACACTGATCACTTTTCTTATGTAGTTTGGGGAACCTGTGGCTCAGTTGCTGAGAACATGGAGCTGATGATGTCAAAGTTTCAGGCTTGATCCCCATCAGGGAAAGCTACATATTCCTGCATTACAGGGGGCTGGACTAGATGATCCTCAAGGTCCCTTCCAACTCTGTGATTCTATGCTTCTATGTTAAAGGTAAAGGGACCCCTGACCATTAGGTCCAGTCCTGGCCGACTCTGGGGTTGTGGGGCTCATCTCGCTTTATTGGCCGAGGGAGCCGGCGTACAGCTTCCAGGTCACATGGCCAGCATGACTAAGCCGCTTCTGGTGAACCAGAGCAGCGCACGGAAACGCCGTTTACCTTCCCGCCGGAGCGGTACCTATTTATCTACTTGCACTTTGACATGATTTCGAACTGCTAGGTGGGCAGGAGCTGGGACAGAGCAACGGGATCTCACCCCGTCACGGGGATTCGAACCGCCGACCTTCTGATCGGCAAGCCCTAGGCTCTGTGGTTTAACCCACAGCTTCACCCGCATCCCTATGCTTCTATGTTACTGGACTCCAATTCCCAGCAGCTCCATACAGCAATGTCAATATCCAAGGATAGTGGGTGTCCTCATCCATCAAAATGATGGATGATAGTATCCAAATATAGACCAAAACTTCCCTTTAACTCTCAAGATTGGTAAGAGCTATTTGACATTGGCGGACTCTCTTTCATTGGAGGTTTTAAAGCAGAGGTTGGATGCTCATCTGCCATGGATGCTTTAGTTGAGATACCTGCATTTCAGGGGGGTGGATTAGATGATCCTTGGGGTCCCTTCTAACTCTACCATTCTAGGACTCTATAAGGTCACCCAATGAGCTTCATGACAAAGTTGGGCTTTGATCCCTGGCTCTCAAGATGCCCAGATCAGTTCTGTTTCAGCTGGGGATGAGGAAAAGGAAGCTGAGACAAAGACTTTGATGGAAAGGGTGGGTTTTCTGGTGGGGTATAAAGGAAGAGAGACCATCAAAGCAGCCAAATAGATAACAGCATAGGACATCGTTTTCTACCTGTCTAGACAGTCAAGAGATGTCATAGTTAGTAAATAGACACTGTATAACCTAGTGATTGTCTTTAGAGATCACACCACTTGGAAGCTTAACTGAGCACTGAATCATTGTTGGAGGAGCACCCTTTACCCTGGATATAATCACACTGAGACTCTGAGTTTAGGAATAATAAGAAATCTAAGTTCATTAAAGGAAATGCATACTTGATAAGGAAGTTACTGAGGTGGAGATACAAAGATCCATGCTTGCTCTTCTTTCTCAGCAGGAGACACACACAAAGATGTCTCCTCTTCCAAGGTGAAGGTGGAGAAGGAGGAAATGAAGTCAACAACCCTAAGGGTATCTGTCTAACACCTGAGAGAAGGTGTTAAACTGGACAGTGTAGGAAACTTGGAGCTTCCTCTATTTATTCTTTCCCATGCAGACTCCAATGCAAGTTGAGTTGCATCCCAACACTTTGAGCATAAAGGGTTTAACTCATTGTGAATACGCTGCCATGGATTTTCATAACAAAATACATCTCAGCTATGATGAGGTCTGTGAGCAGGAGCAGAGTACCTACTGATCCATTTGCCTATACTATTTAGTCTACAGATATCAACCACAATGTCTCAGTTGATGTTACTTTGAACAAGCCTTCCATCCTAACACCCACTGAACCCTTTTAGACTTCCTTCCAAAGAGATGCTCTCAGAATTTTGATGCCAAGCTGCACAAGATCCACAGTAAGCTCATTGAACTCACATGTGAGTCAAAAGTGCTGGGAAATGCAGCTAATGGAATAAAAGAGTGTAGAGCTGGTTTGTAATCCACTCGTTAACCCCTACCCAAAAGCTCACCAACAGTACAATCCTACACAAGTCAGCTCAGAAGGAAGTTTCATGGAGGAATGCAGCCTAGTGCTCATTCCCTCCTAAACACGTTGTTTCTTGGAACTTTGAAAGTATATCATCTGGAAATCACATTAACTTTCCAGTGAATGTTCAGAAATAGGGTTGACCAGATAGATCTTTCTTCAATGAAGAAAAATGATCATTTTAGACAAGCAGCCTGCTCCCACCAGTATATTTCTTGTGTACAATTTAAGGGTTATTAAAATATTGACCAACTCCTTCCCTTACCCACCCACCCCGCCACTTCAAAGCAAGTAGCAATATTAAGCCCTGTAAATCTCCATAGCCCTGCCTTTTGCAACATAGTTGGAAGTAAAAAACCCATTCATTTGAATGAACCTTGCTCTCACCAAGACACACTTAGAATGGAAGACTTTAAAGACCCTGATCCATGCACCCTCGACTTTAGCCGACACATTTGCATTTCCAACTACAAAGTCTAAAGGGGATAATCTTTTAACCATACAATTAGGCTACTTGAAAGGTGGAAGGAAGAGTGCTAATGCTATACAATATATATAATCATTTAACAAAGTGATCCCATAAACCTCAACCATAAAAGAGAGCAAATATGTTCTAGAACTGAAACATACACACCTTCACGTCCTTCTGGACTTCCTTTGGTTGTGGGAAGCAGTAAATAAACTCAATAAAGTAAATTAAAACTCAGATCAACTTAAATCTGTGTAGCCCAGTAGCTGAAAGGGGTTGTGTATAGGAAATCCAATTTGTGCCCACTGACTCGCAACCCAGTTAAGCTGTGGCAGTCCTTCGGTACTCACTCATGGGATCATTGCCTTGTATAGTGAGTGGGCTTGCACGTTCCTATGATCCTTGTGAGCGAAGCCGTCAAGGGTCTCATACTCCCAGTAGGGTCACCCAAGGCGGTATGGTCAAAGGGGAGGATCTAGACAAAGAATGATCCAAGAAGTCCTCAGCGGCAGAACAGGTGGAAGATAAGAAGTGGCGTGTTACAATGGCTGTGAAGGTGGATGAAGCCTGCAGCAGATAAGAAACTATCAATCGTAGAGATACTCATGCCATCGGAATAGAACCTTATTGCGAAGACTGTGTGTTGATCAGCATGCACTGATCTCCACACATAAAACAAATTCACACACAGGTGTCTTCCAAAAAGAAAAGTCCTTCGGTCACACAAACAGTCTTTTAAAATGTAAAAAATAACATTTACTCACTCAGAATACTTGTTGAAGAGTAACAGATACAGCAGCTTTGTCCAGGCAGGCTTAAAATGGTAATCCAGTTACAAAGACATACTTTAGTCTAGTTTAAAATGGAGTCTGAGCAATGGAGCTCAGCCATGCAGATGTTCTACATTGCTGAGATGAAGTTCAGAAAGCAGAGGGCAAAGGGCAAAGAGGAAGTGCCTAGCCAGGTGAGATTTTATGTATGTATAGTCCCTCCCCCTAACAGGGCATAGTGGGTGTGTCGCTCAGAGCCCTCTCTAGGAAACTTGCAGGAAAACTCTGTGAGCTTCAGCTCCTATCATGTGCCTATCTAGCAAGCATGCATTGTTGGTTTGACTGCACTGTAAATAACCCACAGTAAGCCCCATTGAATTCAATATGCCTTACTTCTGAGTAGACATGGTTAGGGTTGCAGCAGGTCAGTTTGAACCAAAGGAGATTTAAACAACAACAACATGCTTAGGACCGCATCATTGCAAGTGGAAATTGACTTTCAAGGAAGGAAGGGAGACATAGGCCCCCTCCCACAGCCTCCAATACATCCCTGTCATTGCTGCCCTTGTATCCAGAGTGCAGTTGCTGAAGGTCAACTAGAAAGGGTCATAGCTGTGCTTTCCCCTCTCGAAAGATTTTGCTATTTAGACAGCTACTGCTACTCAATACTAACTTACAGGATAATGGCGAGAGCCAGCGCAAGCACTGAACCTGTTATTCACGAGTGAGCAGCGTCTGTCCAATACAATTCTCATCTCTTCTCCCTGTTTGGATAGAGCGCAATCAATAGGGAGAAGGAAGGATGGATGACTCAGCTCAGAGAGAGGGTGTGTGTGTGTGTGTGTGTGTGAGAGAGAGAGAGAGAGAGAGAGAGAGAGAGAGAGAGAGAGAGAGAGAGAGAGAGATGTGCATTTAACACTCTGGAGTTAATGTGCTTGTGCTCCGCTCCCCTTTTTAGATACTAATGTATATTACTGCTGAGTTGGGTCCTGGACTTCTGTCCGAAACATAGCTGTCAACGTTTCACCTTTTTAAAGGGAAATTCCCTTATTCCGAATAGGATTCCTCGCAAGAAAAGGGAAAAGTTGACAGCTATGGTCCGAAAGTCCTGCTCTGATGCCACCATCGGAGGTGGAGCGGGACCTCAATTACTCTGCCGCAGAACAACAGATCCAGGAATGTGCGTAGCCAAGATTTGGGGGGGGGGGTGAACCTCAGTTAGCAAAGTATTTTTATTGATTTGCTTGATTGGGTGGGGGCAGCTGCGCCCCCCCCCCCTGGCTATGCCCATGGATCCAAAGCTGCAGCTATAACGAACTTTAATTCATGCCGGGAACGGAAGACATCCCCATAGCACAAAGGGTTAAACGGGACAAGGCCCGTAGTATAGCAGGTCCCACCACCTAAGGAACATCGGGAGTTGCTTTACACCGGTTGTCTATCGAGGCCAATATCGTCTACTCTGACTGGCAGCAACCCTGTGGTGGTCTCAGGCACAGGTCCTGCCCATCTCTTGACTCTGTTTAATTGGAGATGCTGAGAACTGGACCTGGGACGACCTTCAGCATGCAAGTTCTGCGCTCTAGCAATGAACCATCATCTCTTCCCAAGGCTTCAAAGATCCCGCCTATTCGTCGTCTTCAACCGAGTCAAACCAGCCCAGAACTGTCTGTCCATCAACATTTCACCTTTTCTAACTGGAGACGTGCCAAAGGTGGAACCTGGGACCATGCAAAGCACCACCGAGCTAGGACCCTACTGTAAGAAAATCGGCATATATACGTGTACGTGTTTATTCATACGATCAAACAGCCCAAGTTCGGCGGTGGTCACTTGTGGAGAAAGCGACCCAAATCCAGTTCACCGTCCAACGTCTTAGCCACGTGGGAAGAATCTTGTGTCTTCTTAAAGACCTACAGCAGCGCGATCCTAAGCCGGGAGGAGATGTATACTAACTTGAGTTCGTTGGAGGAAAGGTGGGATATAAATAATAATAGGCGGGATATAAATAATAATAAGCAATAGACAAACCACCCAGATAAGTGGGGGTTTGCTTTTATTTTGGACACGAGTTCCATCGAGCTCAATGGTCCTTTCTTCCGAGCGGATAGGTGTAGAATTGCCCTTCAAGTTCCATAGGAATGAATTATATTCACTTCCGGGTATGCAAGGATAGCACCTTCGGCGGATTTATACGGGATAAGCGCTCTGGACTCTTTGCACCAGATAAAGGGCGCTCTAGCTCTAGCCTACACACCCCAATCAAGACACGCGCCCTAAACACACGCGCGCTTACAAGGGAGTAAGCCCATTAAACACAACCAGACATACTTCCAAGGAAACATGCTTAGGATGGCAGAGCAAATCCACCCCTCTGTTGAAGTCGCCGCAAGACTTTTAAATGGAGAGGGAGGGACCATCCGTTCTCAAGGGACTTCGGATTCTGCAACCTTTCCTCGGCCGCTGCGCTCTCCGCTCTGAAATCGAGGATACACTTCTTTTTCGCAAGCAGGCAGGGGAGGCGAGAACAACCGGACCTTTTAAGGGTTGCGAGTCTTCTAAAAGCCCCAGCGGGAGTTCTGCCGAAATCCAAGGAGATTTAAGGCTGCAATCCTACACCCAATTACATGGGAACTTGAGTAGGATTGCAGAGTGTAGGATTACAGTGCAATCCTATACACATCTGGGCAGGAGGGTGGGGGCAGGAAACTGACTCCTGGGTGAGTAAATTAAGTGAATAAAAAGTTTGCAGCCTTACTTTGGAGTAAATGCACTTTTGAAGCTGCAATCCTAACCTCACGGAATTGGAAGTAAGAGTCACTGAATTCAATAGGACTTACTTCTGAGTAGGCACTGCGGACCCAGGGGCACAGGGATCGCCCTGCAAACGTGGGTAGCCCGTAGCTGACTATCAAAGGCGTTCATTGCAAAAAACCATTTCAAGAACGTCAGAATTCGCTATGTTCAGGGTGTTGCGACGTCGAGCTCAAAACCCACCCTCTACACTTACACCTAAAATCAACTTTTTCGACGACAGGCACAAACGGATAGCTGAATTTGGTTATTCTTTAACGTGTCCCCAAATCCTGTTTTTGCTGCAACAAGCTAATGTATGGTGGCCACACCTCCCGGATTCTTGTGAGTATGGCTTTCCTCGCCATCTGACTGTCCCTGTCCCTACGCGAGTGATTCAGTTTATACGCCGCCTTTCTGCATGTTGGGCGCAAGGCGGCCAACAACAGTTGGAATAACCGGAACGTATATGGGGTGCTGACTTACGCCAAGTCAGGCCAGTCTTGTCTAGACTAGCAGAGGCTCCCCAGGGTTTCAGACGTACGTCTAGCCCAAAGTGCCAGATATATAACTAATAAATTCATACGCAGCCAATCCTACGCGTCTCTTCTGGAAAGGAAATTCGGCCGAGCTCACTAGAGCTTATTCCCAAGTTATTACACGGAAGATTGTGGTTTAATTTGAGAGTAAACTCCATTCACTAACCATAGAGGGATTAACGTCGAAGTATGTTCTTAGACGGAGTGGGGGCTGTATTTTGGGGGGGGGGGGGAGGGGGTCGTTTTCCTCTCCTATTTTAGAACGCAAAAGGACTTGAACAAAGAACGCTTATTTTCTAAGTTTGAGTCTAACAGAGGAGTGCGGTGCAGTGGTTAGAGGGTCGGGCATCGGTCTGAAGGGGCGCAGGTCCGAATCACCCAGAGATCTTGGGCCACTCACCTGTCTCTCAGCCTAACCTGTCTCCCAGGTTTGTTGTGAGGATAATGAGGGTTAGGATGGAGAACTAAGAATGCCACCCTGCGCTCCTTTGAGGAGAGGTGATATATAAGTGCGATCAATCAACAGAGTGGCCATGATCCACTTCAACTTCCAGGAAGAGGATACCCTATGCAGCCTTATGCCTGATTAGGCTTGAGGTCCCAGACAGGCTTCAGGGATGCCCGATTTACCAGACGGGAAGCTACGGACCATAGCAGACAATTGAGTCCGTTTGGGAGGAAATTGGAAGGGGCGGGTTACTGGTTTCAGTCAAAGTGCTTGGCCTTAGCTGGGTTAGGGTCTGGCTGCTAGCTGACTCCCAAATCCTCCAGTTTAACGTATGCGGATGGAGATGTTCACCATATCTATGCCTCCTATACAAGCTGTCACTTAATCCGCTTTAAAACAATTGAGAGCCAATCCTCCTACTTAAATGGCTTGTGGATAGGGCTGCTCCCCTTGTTAATTGTCTCCTGTCTTTATAGGGTGATTATTTTGACCACCCTGTGACCAAACCTGTTTAGAGAAAACGCGTGGTTTCTTGGCAATATATAACTCTGCCTGTTCACCTTTCACATCCGTTTAACCAATGCGTTGCGGTAGGACCAGGGCAACCCGGACACCAATCCCACTTGGCCACGAATGAAGCTCACTGGGTGATATTGGTCAGTGCCTCTCAGCCCTACCTCACAGAGTGGTTGTGGGGATTAGATGAGGAAGGGGAAGCAATGTGCACCATCTTGAGCCCCTTGGAGAAAAAAAGTTGGAAATATACGCATTTTGAAAATCCCTCCTGATCTTAAATGCGTAATTCCGAAGCGCTTCAAAGAAAGATTAGAAGGTGTGAGAATGTGATGACATCAAAAAGCCACCTGGGTTGGACCGAGGGTCCACCTGGAAGAGGGTTAGCCAACGGGGCGCCCTCCAGAGATCAGACAGATTCCAACCAGTCTAGCCAATGGTCTCCGACGTTGGGAGTTGTCGTCCAGCAAAATCTGGAGGGCACCAGGTTGGCTACTCTGGATCTAGATTCTAGTCCATTTCCAGCAGCAGCCAGCCAGGGGCCCCTGGGAAGGCAACAAGCAGGCCATGGATAATACTTTTTAAAACTCACGCTTTTCCTTGCTCCCCGCAGGCGATTAGTATTCAAAGATAGACAGGCTTTGGACTTGGGTGGAGTCCGCTAGCAGCCGCGAGAGATCTGTATTGCATACCCGTTAAAGGCTACCGGTGCCAAAAGCTGTTACCGCCTCTTGTGGCAGGGAGTTCCGTAGGATAATTATGAGTCAGGCTAAGGAGTACATAACTTTGGTTTCGCTTAAATCTAACTGACCGTCCATTTCATAAATCCCCCCCCAGTTCTAGTATTATGTTATATTATTATATTCTCTCTATCTGCTTTCTCCACACTCTGCTTAATTTTAATAAACTTCCACAGAGATGTCCCTTCTTCCTAAAGCAAGAAGGAAAAGAACTTTCTCGTTTATCTATTTGGGTTGACTCGCTGAAAGCTAAAGACAAACGTTTGTACAGGAGGAGGGGAAGCCTTTTTCCCCATTCAGGATTTACATTTTCCAAATGAATAGAACCGTGAAACGGATCTTCCCCACTCGCATGAAAAAACACAATACCACACACACCATGCATTTAAATCCGCGCAAGCGCAATACATAGGGCACGTGAGAACGTTAGTGGGAGGCTTCGAGTGATTGACAGACAACCGGGGGTCAAGATTCAAGATGCTTTTTGCAGTTTAGGGTAATCGGGTATAGAGCTGGGCTGAAATGAATGATTGAAAGTAGGAGCAGACAAAGGAGAGGCCCGTTTACAACAGGGAGATTCTGTTTTGCAAATTCCCGTTAGCGAATATTAACGTGGTCACAGAGATTCGCGTCAATTTACAGATCAATTCTGTCTGCTCGCAAATAAACCCCATTGAACTCAATAGGGTTTACTCTCAGATTAACGTGCACATAGAAAGACTGTTGCCGGGAATCATTATTGACAAGTTCTTTCACAGCAACTTTCTGTGTCCTCTTGAAGAAAAATGTATATTTACGCACTTTAAGTAAACCCATCTCTGCGTGGGCTTATTTTCAATATGGATCCGACAAGGAACATAATTTCAAAGCAGGCCAAACCGCACTCGGGACCTGGAGTTGTGGAGAAAAGTCTGCTACCGTCTGCGTATTATTTATGTAGAAATACCAAGGGGCAGAATCTAGTTCAAATCAGTCCCCTTTCCAGGCTGCAACCCTAGACACACTTATTAGGGAATAAACCCTGTGAAAATCAGTGGGTAAATTGGTTTCGAACGAAGCTCTGAACCTCCGGCCGACTTTGAACGGGAAGATTTAATGCTTAACTTTCGCATTGAAATCCGTGGGATATTGAATTATTATTATTATTATTATTATTATTATTATTATTATTATTATTATTATTATTTTGGCAAGGCCGGGCCGAGTCTTGACTGAAACTAGGAGGTCTTGCTTCCAACCAGATGTGCATGGAACTAAGGGGTTTCCTTCCCAGATGTGCAAACAGGGATTCTAGAAGTGTAAAAAAACCCCACCTCTGGATATAAACATGAGGGTTTAGCAAGGAAATACCCCCCTAATGTGTCGATTTTGCCGTCTTTTTTTAATTATTAAAAAATGTTTTCTAAAGCTTTTCTTTAAAAACAAACAAACGCAAATCCCCATTTTACAGGCAAGGTATTTCCTCTCCATCTAACTGTAATTAAATTCTTTTGAGGACGCCGGGAAAAAAGAAAAGAAAAAGGAATCAAGAGTAAAGTATTTCTAAGAACGAGAACAAAATGAGCTAGTAAACCTGAGCTGGGCAGGTTGGACTGAAAGACGTACTTTTCCAGCAAGTTTCTCCCGCCCTAGATAAAAATGTAAGGGACGGGTTTAGGGTGCAGGCGCTGAAAGGTTGATTTAAGAAGCAGGAAAGCTCAGGGAGATCTTGAAAGTTATTCCCCATCCCCCCCTCTCTACCTTCATCCTGCATTTGACTTGCTCGCTTTATGGAGAATAGGCAACAGCTGTTACTTTAGGAAAAGTTTTCTTTAAAAAAAAAATAAGAAAAGGGATTAAGGACAGGAAATAGACACAAAAGAGTTTCGATTTAGCGGCGAAAGACACGGCGCCCCTTTCCTGAATGAAGGTATCGAAATACATTGGGAAGGACCCCGGACAAAACTACCCCGGGGTAGGCCTTAAGCTTAATCTTCAAGGAGCTTTTATTCGGCACAACAGGCTTGCGGATCGCTGCCCAAATGCCTCTCATTCCATTCTGCATTTGTATTCATGGCCTAAGAAAACAATGCTTTAACAACAACAACAACAACAAATAATAATAATAATAATAATAATAATAATAATAATAATAATAATAATAAATTTTGCTCTTTTTGGCAAGAGGTTTTGAATGGGTTGTTTTGGGAGGGCGAGGGCACCTTAGTTTCACACTGCGAAAGTTCGCCTGTGGAAGCGAAGTTGCTCTTGCCTCTCGCGTTCAGGCGCCGCATTATTTATCTTCCTCATTTCAGAGTTCAAGTGGGCGCATCCCGCTGCAAAAGGCTTCATTTTTCAAGCTCGGAACTGGCAGCCTCTTTTGGCAGCGAGCCGCCCGCAAGTCCAACCCGATATTACGATGATGCGATGATGCTCGCTCACTCGGGAGTAAGCCCCACTGAATAAAGAGGAAAACGTGTCCAGGATCTGTTTTCTAGGCCTCACTCAGTCCTATGGCGCACCTTTCCTTAAGTGTGCATAGAACTGAGGCCTAGCGGTCCATTCCAGCTGAGCTGGTGGGTAGAACCGGGCTGCCTGTAGGAGGAAACTAAACTGGAATAAAAAAAATCAGTGGGGATTTTATTTCGAAGTAAGCTTGGAAAGGGGGTGGTACACGCGGCTTTTCTTTGGAAGGCATATCCCTGTGGCTCAGAGTAGTCCATCCCGTGTGTTGTATTAATTCCTTTTAAAAACCTCACTGGCGTTCATTTGGTAGAAAAGGCAGGGTTTTTACTATTATTATTTTAAGCCCAAAATCTTTAAGTTCCATAAACGCCATTCTGTAAAGGAGAGGAAAAGGGGGGACCCGAATGTTCCCCAGACGTAAGCGGCCTTTTGGGTGGACCCCTCCGGCACCCCTGCGCACGCCGATCGGGAATCTGCTCCCGAGTAAACGTAGCTGGGATTCGGATTGACTGAAACCGCGAGAGCCGACATGCCGGGTAGATGGTGAAACTGGTTTTAAGTTCTAGTCCCCGAAGCGTTGACTTGGCTCTAAGCTCCATTGACTCCCAGCGAAACGGGCTTCCCGAGTGTTACGAGGCGCAGCGGGTCACCCGGATCCGAAACATATCCATTGAAATGGATGAATGGGGTATCCTCCGACGTAATGTGTTTTGGATGAGGTGTTAGTCCTGCAGAGGTCAGCTTGGGGGAGGGAAGAGGTCTCTAGGTCTCCCTCTTTGTGGTTTTCCTCTTTCTTCAGCTTTCTCGGAAGCGCCGGGCTGCGTCCAGCTGCCCTTTAGAAAAAGTGGAGAGAGCGGTGCAGTTAGAGGATTTCAGACTCCGGACTTAATGGGCCTCCTTTTATTTTTTAAAATTATTTCAGCATTTCTACGCCACCCGATCCGCTGGGTCTCCTGGTCGCTTGGCAATTTAAAATCAATAAAATAAAAATACAATCATCGGTGCTATAAAACAACCAGCCTATAAACAGAAAAGGCACTCTTTGCGTTAAAAAAAGAAAAGCCCTCTCTTTTGATGAGAGCATAGCTGTCAACGTTTCTCTTTTTTAAAGGGAAATTCTCTTATTCCGAATAGGATTCCTCGCAAGAAAAGGGAAAAGTTGACAGCTATGGATGAGAGCTCACGCTTTTTAGGTGGCAATGTGCGTATTTCGCGTACTTCGAAATGCGATTTTATGTTTTCTGTGTCTTCGCTGTCACGCTGAAGAACGCGTTTTGCTTTATTTATTATAGCTATTAATTACTGATTACATTTAGAGGTCTCCTCTCCGCCGAGGACCAAATGTCGGAGTGCATGGTTCTCTCCCCCCCCCCCCAATTGCATCTTCACAACAACCCTGGGGTGTTGTTAACGCAGAGAAATAGACCGGTGGGGATTTGAACCCAAATCCTAGCCCAGCTCTCTGACCACTGCACCACAAACGGTCTCCGTTTTGGTCAGAAATGAATTTAACCTGATTGTACGCCCCGCTGAATTCAAGAGGCTTTTGCTTCTGTGCGGACATGGTTTAGGATCGCGCTGCGTTACTCCCACGGCGCGCTTAGCCCCACGCAAACTGGGCGTGGACGTGCAGGCTTCCTCCCGGATCCATTCCCTGTTTATTCGGGGTTCAACTTCTACAGTTTAAGACCCCCGAGTCCATCTGCGTTAAACGGAGTGAACCATCCGAGAAGGGCGCATAGGATTGCAGACCAACGTGTGGTTGAAGTCTCTCCTCTCTCTCTCTCTCTCTCTCTCTCTCTCTCTCTCTCTCTCACACACACACACACACACACACACACACACAGGCGCGCGCGCACACACACATACACGTTTTCCATTTATTTTCCCAACTCCCGTGATTACTAAATTAATAGCAGGCACTAAGACAGATGTCAAAACGTCTCGAAAATGTTTATCTGGGAATAATTGAGAAGGTGGTGGGACGCATTATCTGATGGTGTAATGGAATATGTATGAGGAACAGCTGTTTGAAAGAGGCACCTCCCGTGGCTGCATTAAGTTTGGAGCCTCCCTCGCTTAAACAGGCCTTCCTGGAGGAAAGGCAAGCCAGGCGCTCTCTCACCACTTTGGGGACCTCGCCGTCGGACTGGAGACAGACACCGCTTGCCTCCAGCAGGGCTAGCCGAGCAGAAGCGATTCCCTCCTTGCCAACTGGGGGTCAGCGGGTTAAGGCACGGCTTCCCACGTGCACGTCTGGAGCAAAGAACCCGGGAAGACAAGGAGGGCGTAGACCCTCCAGGGAAAACCAGCGGGGCCCCCGTCGTCGCGCTAGCGACCTCAGGTGGGGATGCGCGCTGGGCAAGACTTGGGCAGCTAGGTTCCCGTCCACTGACCCTGGCGCGATTCCTTCCACTCGGTCTGCAGCCGGATCCTATCCACAGTCATTTCGGAATTAAGCCCAACTTCGTTGAAGGGGACTTAACGTCCAAGTGTTTCTCCAGCTTGGGTCCCCAGATGTTGGACTACAACTCCCATCAGCCTGACCACTGGTCCTGCTCGCTAGGGATGATGGGAGTTGTAGTCCAACAACAGCTGGGGACCCAAGTTTGAGGTGTTGTGAGACTGCAGCTCCCATGATCGCTGACCAATTGACCATCCTTGCTGAGGCTGATGGGAACCAGAACCCAACAACATCCATGGCATATAGGATGGAATCAGAGGGCCTGATTGCTAGGTCAACGTCTGTTAGAAAGGGTTGGGAAGAACTGCGGCCGACCTTCGGTGCGACTGCAACAGAAACCTCGCCCTGCCTGGCTGAACCCTGATGATGCTGGAGTATTGTTATTATTATTTATTAAATTTATATACCACCCTATATATACCCAGCGGTTCACAAGATAAAATTAAAATATAAAAACACAAAACGCATAATCAAAATATAAACAGAAACAGCTGAATAATCCCCCCAATGCATAAAAACAATTTTAAAAATTAAAAAACACAATTAAAAAGCAGTTACTTTATGAATTATTGTGATTATAAAATCTGAAAATATTTTTTTAAAAAAACAAATAAAAGAACGCTACAGCAATCCTTTTGTAGTCTATCAAGCCCTGCCCTAGGCCTGGTGGAGAGAGGCAGGAGCAGGACCCTCAAACTCTCAGCAGGAGCAGACGACAAGTGTCTACACATGACGCCTTTAAAGCACAGTGGAGTCTTAGTTTTTCCCTCAGAGAATCCTGGGTATTGTAGTTTGCTAAGGGCTGCTGGGAATTACAACTCTGTAAGGAGTAAACTACAGCGCCCAGAATTCTTTGAGGGGAAGAATGTGCTTCAAACAGGCCTGCAAAAACATTGTGTGTTTGTAACATTTTAATTGGCTGCTTTGGTTTTTCCCTATTTGGTTTATCTATAAATTCTTTTTCTTTTTTAAACAGAGTTTCCAGAATCTCTCTTTTTTCCTCCTCCCTCATTTTTTTTTTAATATGCATTTTGTTATATAAAAAAGCCCCTCGTCACCGCCTTACTGGCGTCCCATACTGTCTGGAGCTCTGTTCCTTGATTTACATTTAATTCAAAATAATCTTTCAATATTTTCTCTACTTTTTGTAATATGTTTTGATCTAATAGATCTTCATTTAACCTCCATCTGAAACTGGAGTTTTTTTTTCTTTTTGCATTTCTAAAGTTAATGAATTATGATCAGATAATGTTCTTGGAAAAATCAGTGATTTTTAAAATTCTTATTTCTAATTCTTTAGAGACCCATATCGCATTTATTCTTGCAGTACTTTGCAACTCTGTAAGGAGTAAACCGCAGTGCCCAGAATTCTTTGAGATGAACAATGCATTTCCGCTGGTGTAGGTTAAAGCCCATTCAAAGCACATTCTCCATCGCCCCCAAAAAAGAATTCTGGGCACTCCAAGCCTCATTTAAAGCACATGCATTTCCCCCAAAGAATCCTTGGAGCCGTGGTTTGTTAAGGATGCTGGGAATTGTAGCTCTGTAATGGGGGAAACTGCAGTTCCCAGGATTTAAATGTGGGCTTTAAATGCACATTGGATGTTGTTTAAAGATGTGGTGTGGATCTGCCCTAAGTTGTTTGTTTGTTTGTTTGTTTGTTGTTGTTTAGTTGTGTCCGACTCTTCGTGACCCCATGGACCAGAGCACGCCAGGCACTCCTGTCTTCCACTGCCTCCCGCAGTTTGGTCAGACTCGTGCTGGTAGCTTCGAGAACACTGTCCAACCATCTCGTCCTCTGTCGTCCCCTTCTCCTTGTGCCCTCAATCTCTCCCAACATCATGGTCTTTTCCAGGGAGTCTTCTCTTCTCATGAGGTGGCCAAAGTATTGGAGCCTCAGCTTCACGATCTGTACTTCCAGTGAGCACTCAAGGCTGATTTCCTTAAGAAGGGATAGGTTTGATCTTCTTGCAGTCCATGGGACTCTCAGGATGTTCGTTCTGGCATCAATGGGCATCAACACCCATTCCACTTGCTTCAAAATGTGACAAGCCATCCCTGCGGGGGGCGGGGAGTGGGGGCTCTGGACTTCTCCCCCAATGACCTTCCTCCATAACACCTTTGTTCAGAAGCTGGAATTAGGAGACATGGAGCCTCTGGGTTAGGCAGTTGTTCTTCCATGGGAGCGGATATTCTCCGCTCCCACCCATTGAGAAAGGCAGATCGCATCGCTTCCTAGTGGTGAGAGTATTGCAGGGGGTTGGTCTAGATGACCCTTGGGGTCCCCTTTCAACTCTATGGTTCTATGGATAACCCCTTACTAGGCGAATGACCTGTCAGAGGGCTGACAGGATACTTCATAGGTGAAGGTTACAGAGGTAGATCACAATCACAACCACCTTGCAGTGTACTAGCCCTCCTTTCCCATAGGGATCTGGAGAGGGTCCAAGACGCAAATTACACCAGATTCACTGAAAAGGTGACCTGGGACTGAGATGAGAATGGCTACTCTTGTTTCTGTGAACAGTTCTATGGTAAGCAGAAATCCCACAGACGATTGCGTTTCTGCACATCTGAGCTGGGAAAGGCTTTGTTTGTTGAACATCTGCCTGTTGTCAGCTTTCGAAAGCATAGGAGATAAGGGAGACTGTAGGCCATCTATACGTGTAAAGGTAAAGGGACCCCTGACCATTAGGTCCAGTAGTGGCCGACTCTGGGGTTGCGGTGCTCATCTCGCTTTATTGGCCGAGGGAGCCGGCGAACCAGAGCAGTGCACAGAAACGCTGTTTACTTTCCCACTGGAATGGTACCTATTTATCTACTTGAACTTTGACGTGCTTTCGAACTGCTAGGTTGGCAGGAGCAGGGACCGAGCAACGGGAGCTCACCCCCTCAAGGGGATTCGAACTGCCGACCTTCTGATCGGCAAGTCCTAGGCTCTGTGGTTTAACCCACAGCGCCACCCGCGTCCATATCTATAATTGTACGGAACGCAAAATAAAACGATAGCTGGATAGGTTGAACAGTTGAATATATATAACACCTGCTTTTAAAATTTTGCTGGGCAATCAACCCAAGTTGCAAAGGGTTTCACTAAACGGTTTTTTGTGATAATCCTGGCTTTAAAACGCATTCAGCGTGCATCCCTGCTCCCCAAAGAATCCTGGGAACTGTAGTTCGCGCTGGGAATCTTAGCTTGTGAGGAGTGAACTACAGGATGAGTGTGTGCTTTAAAGGTACGGTCTATACAGCGCATCTAAGACCTCAAACGGCTTCCACCTGCTCCTTCCCTGCAGCTCAGCAGAAGATGGAGGAATGAAAAAGATGGACCTCTGGGTCAAAAGGGGCCGATGGCATGAATCCCGAGCCCCCAGCTTTAGAAATTAACCCTTCCCCCTCCCCCATCGCCCGCCCAATTGCGCTTTTCAGTCCAGATGATCGGGGAGTGGCGAGGACGTGCGTAACCCCATCGGGGCATCTAAGAACAGGATCTAAGAACAGGAGGAGCCCAGTCTTGGCTGGCGTCCAAGCAGAGAGCCCTACGCCCGACGGAGGCAGTGGGAAGCCCTCCCAGGTCCACGGGGAGGCCGTCGGTTCACCAGGGGGTTAGGCGCCTCCTCCTTCCTCCTCGACCTCCTTTGTGTGCTCCCTTTGGGGACCCTGCTTCCTTCCTCCCGGAGGACGTGCCCGGCTCTCTTCCCCTCCCTTGCGCTCCCCGCCCTTCTCACGCCAGCGCGGCCTTGTTTGTTTTTCCAGTTTCCCCCCCGACGGCCCAAAAGGAGAAAACAAGCGCGGTGGTGGCGTCACCGGCCGGCCACCTCCTCCTGCTGCCCTCGGCCCGCTCTGCAAGGGCAGCGAGAGAGAGAGAGCGCCGTCCAGGGATTGTTTGGGGAGGATGGAGGCCACGCTGCCCGCCCAAGTTCATCTAAAAGTAGACGGGCTCGACCTTTGAAGAGGGGGCAAAATAACAAGCAGAGTTCATGACCAAGCCAGGCGGTCATCTCTCACGTCTCCTCCCGGGTCTTGGGTCCTTCTCTGGCTTTCTTTAGATCGGCGGCGCTAAGATGAATTGTTTGGCTCAACCTCCAACTCACCCCCCTCCTGTTCTTAGATGCCCCCACCACCACCATCCCCGACGGAAAGGGACGCCGGCAGCGGGAAAGGACAGCTCAAGAGTTCAGTACGTCAATCTTCAGGAGATCAAACGCCAGAGGCAAGACTCGCTAGCAAATCTCCCTCCCTCCCCCTTTCCCTTTCCCTCTCCCTCACCCACCCACACCAGCAGGGGTGCCAACTTGAATAAAATAGTGGGGTGGGGGGTGGGCTGGTAAGCCCTGCCCTGCACAATTGATCACATGATGCAGTGCACACACACCATTTGAATGGCAATGCCCATCAACTTTTTTTTGGGGGGTGGCCCCTTCAAATATTTTATTTGGGGGAAATCTAAGCCCCCTAGGAGTTGGCTCCTAGGGCTGCCAACCAGGGTGACTGTTCTCTACCTCTGCTGTCCATGGCATCATTTACTCATTCATTCATTCATTCATTATTTCATTTCATTTCATTTCATTTCATTTCTATCCCCACTCTCCTTTGTTTTTAAGCAGAGGTCGAATGGCTATCTGTCATATATGATCTCTAGCTGAGATGCCTGCATTGCAGAGTCATTTAGTCCAGCTCTTAAGTTTCTAGAATTCCGTCAGGAGCTCAAGGTGCTTATCTGACTCTCCCCACTTTATGCTATCAACAACCCTGTGAAGTAGGTTAGGCTGATAGACTGTGATTGGCTCAAAGTCACCCAGTAGATTCATGGCTGAGTGGGGGACTAGAAACTGCCCCCCCTCCAGCCCACCTCCCACATCTTGGGCCAACACTCTAACCATCACAAGACACTGGCTTTCAGTGGGTCCCTGAATCACAAGTGGGGACAGCACTGTTGTGCTCAGGTCCTGCTTTGGGGCATCTGGTCTGGTTGGCCAATGTAAGGACAGGATTCTGGACAAGAGGTGCCATTGGACTGATCCAGCAGGACCATTTCGTTCCTTTGTTCTTCCTTCCTTCTTTCCTGACACAAGAAAAATAATAATTATCTCCACCCCATTCAGACACAGTCCTACCATCATCTAGGAGGCAGTCCAGGCCTGAAATAGATTTGCCAGTTACAAAAATATGAACAGTTTTTATTTCGTTTCTTCTTTTTTTGAAAGGGGGGGGGGGATATATTCCCAGAAACAACAAACAGATAGTCCTGCCAGTTCCAGGGCTGCTACCATGTTCATCTTCTCTCTTTATAGCAGCTCCTCTCCACACCCAAAGGATGTTTACCCAGGAATAAATCCCACTGAGTTCAAGGGGACTCCCTTGTAAATGTGGAAGCCTATACAAACTCCCGCAGAAGCAAAGCCTTGTTGAAGACAATGTGACTTCTGAATAAAGGTGTTTAAGATTGTCGTGCACAAGGCTATATTATATTATTTTATTTCTTCATCTTTCAGGAAGGTGGAACTGGAGTTGTCGTTTTAACATTGTAGCATGGCGAACACTTTTCGTCAACAACCTTGAAGTATCTTTTTGATGTATTTTGAATTTTGCATTGTAAGCTGATTGGAGGCATTTTATGCCATAAGTGAGAGACGCGGGTGGCGCTGTGGGTTAAACCATAGAGCAGTGTTTCCCAACCTTTTTTGGGCAAAGGCACACTTGTTTCATGAAAAAAATCTTGAGGCACACCACCATTACAGCCCCGTGACATCAGCACGCAGCGTCACACCGGGAGGGACGCACGAAAGTGTAAGTTTCAATTTTTCCCCCTCCCCCTTGCCTTCCTTCTGTGCCAACCGCCAAAAAGCCAAGAAAAAAGCCAAGACTTTAGGGCAGCAGGTCGACACGGAAGAAGCTCCTACCTAAGGACAGGTGCGATGGCCGTGTCCTCTTCTGCCACACTTGGCAGCCCTGCCTCACGGTCGTGACTCCCACCCTGATTTCTCCCCGCAGGTTGAGCGGCACAGGCAGCCCAATGTGTCCAGCCCAGACACAAGCCCCGCTTCCCCACTCTAGATCCTGAATGCGACCAAGTGCTCTGGACTCCCGAGCAGGGTGGGAAAGAGGACTCGCATCTGGTAGCCTCCGGGCTCCTCGCCTGCTCGAGGGATGGCATTGCAGGCAAGCTGCCGGCCGTCGCCATCGCCGCCCCCTCATGCGAGTGGACCTGCCCGGAGTGGTGGGCCGGGGGAGGCTCGCTCTCTGTGGGGATGTGGCCCGCACGCGCGGCCCCGCTTCCTCCTGCCCAGGGCTGAGCTCCTTACCCGCAATCTCGGTCTCGCACACGCGGATCCCACTTATTCCGAAGCTCGCGCCACTAGCCGGGGCTCTCACACCGTGCCAGGGCGAGGCGGCGCGGCCCACTGAGGTCATCGCGGCTCGCCGCCGCCATCGACTTCCCTGTTCCCTCCCCTCCCTCGGGTCGCCGTGGTTACCGAGGACTGCAAGCTGCTCGGGCGAGCGTGGGGCATTAAGTGGGAGAAGGAAAATTAAAATTAAAACTCGCCTGAAGGCCGCCTCTCCGGATATCTTTCGAATTTTTAAATTTTTCCCGCGGCACACCAGGCAACGTCTCGCGGCACACTAGTGTGCTGCGGAACACCGGTTGGGAAACACTGCCATAGAGCCTAGGACTTGCTGATCAGAAGGTCAGCGGTTCGAATCCCCATGACGGGGTGAGCTCCCATTGCTCGGTCCCTGCTCCTGCCAACCTAGCAGTTCGAAAGCACGTCAAAGTGCAAGTAGATAAATAGGTAGCGCTCCGGCGGGAAGGTAAACAGTGTTTCCGTGCACTGCTCTGTTTCGCCAGAAGCGGCTTAGTCATGCTGGCCACATGACCCGGAAGCTGTACGCCGGCTCCCTCGGCCAATAAAGTGAGATGAGCACCACAACCCCAGAGTCGGCCACAACTGAACCTAATGGTCAGGGGTCCCTTTACCTTTACCTTTATGTCATAAGTGCGAAATAATAAATATTATTTAGGCTTTCTTTAAATAAGCAGCATATTAATAGGATGCCTCTTTGGGGGCAGGGAAAGATAATGCTATTTCATTTTCTCCATTCAAAATCCCTTCCTCTTTATTGACTGTAGGAACTGAGATCTGTCTCCCCAGCCTTTAGCCCCACTTTACTTATACCTCTTTGGGGTTTGGTGATGGTCAAGCTTCATTCCATGTGCTTCTGGTATGTCCCTGCCCTTAATCCATGGAGATAATCATTTCTAAATGATTCAAGTTTCATCAAGTTTGAGGGCTGGGAAGCAACTGAACCTCTCCTGTCTGCACGTTTAGAGGCAGATAGGACCACTTGCCTTTCCTCCATGGAAGCTTCAGATTGCCACTGCTGGTGTTGTTGCTCTCAGGTCGTCCTTGCAAGCTTCCCCAAAATGTCTGATTTACTATGTTGAGAACAGGAAGCTGAACTAGATGGGCCTTTGGCCTGATCCAGCTTGCAGGGTAACATCTTTATTCATTTTTAGGTACTAGGCAAAAACTCACCTCCCTCAGGCTTTTGGCCCTTAATCTGAAGAGTTTCAAGTCCTTGTGGCCTTTTTCAGTAGATCAGGTTCTGTAGAAACTGCTTTTTATATGTATAGATGTGATTTTAAAGGGGTTTGTCTGTTTGTTTTAATTGGTTTTGTGTTTATACTGTGTTGTAAGTGATTTGGGGTCACTTTTGTGAGTCATGCAAAATGCTGCTGCTGATAGCAATAAGAATAACAAAAATATCTTACTCTGTACACTTGTAATGATGTACTTTTTATCTTTCAATAATGATAACAACAACAACAACAACAACAACAACAACAACAACAACAACAACAACAACAACAACGGCATAGAGTAGTTTCCAGGAGTTCAGATTCCTCCCCCAAATCTAATTACTGCCAGCAGAGAAGTGTCCATATTTGGACATGGAAAAACACACACAACCTAAAGAAATGAACCAGCCTCAAAGGTAACCTAATCCAATCTCTTGTTGACGCAGAATATCTAGTGCTATGGTATCTGGATAGGTCTGTTCCACCATTGAACAGCTCACAATGTCAGGAATTTCTCCCTATTGCTTAGGCTAAAACCCTTTTCCTTGTCATTTGAACCCATTGGTTTGGTGTCCTAACCTCGAGAGCAACAGAGAACAAATATGCACTATCATCTATGAGGCAGCATTTCAAACATTTGAAGATGACGGTCATGTCACCTCTGAGTTGTCTCTTCCCCAGGTTAAGCATTTCCAGCTGATTCAACCTTTATTCAGAGGACTCGGTTTTCAGGCACTTCACCATCTTTTGCTCTCTGCATAGCCAGGCTGGGTCAGGTAAAGTTATCTAATCAGCTTCATAATTGGTGGGCCCTTGAAGCCCAGATTTCCAGTCCAGATCCAACACTAGTCATTATACCACACAGGGCATGTCCTTAGTATCAGACGCTGCTGTAACAAGTGGATGGAGATGTCCCTGTAGGCCACGCTGGATCTGCAAGCACTGATATATTCTGTTGTATCCTACTAAGTCTTGGGAGTCAACTCAGCTTACACTACAAATGGGAAGGGTATCTAGACCTTCAACCTTCCTAGACTGTCATTTTTGTGCTGATGTGTTAGAATGATACTCTAAGGTTGCTGACCTCATTTCCTACTTCCTGCTTCTTCATCCTCATCTTGGAAGAGGAGACATCTTTTTGGGTTATCTCGTGCTTCTGACAAAGTGCAAGTATGGCTCTTTGTATCTCCACCTCAGGAACTTTCCTATCAAGTATGTATTTCCTTTAATAAACTTAGCTCTCTTATTTTTACTACACTCCGAGTCTCAGTGTGATTATCTGAAGGATAAAGTGTGCTCCTCCAGCACAGATTCTCTGTTCCATTAAGCTTCCAAGTTAACTCCAAACACCACCACCAAGTCCTGCACAGAGTAGACCCATTGGAATTAATGGGCCTAAGTTCATCGTGTCCACTGATTCCAATGGGTCCATTATGAGCAACACTAACATTGGATACAACCCAGTGTGAGCTGCGAATCAGAAAACTTGGGTTTGAAACCCTTTGTGCATTTATCTGGGGGTAAGCCCCATTAAACAGGGACGCGGGTGGCACTGTGGGTTAAACCACAGAGCCTAGGATTGCTGATCAGATGGTCGGTGGTTCGAATCCCCGCGACGGAGTGAGCTGCTGTTGCTCTGTCCCAGCTCCTGCCAACCTAGCAGTTCGAAAGCACGTCAAAAGTACAAGTAGATAAATAGGTACCACTCTGGTGGGAAGGTAAACGGCGTTTCCCCGTGCTGCTCTGGTTCGCCAGAAGCGGCTTAGTCATGCTGGCCACATGACCTGGAAGCTGTACGCCGGCTCCTTGGCCAATAAAGTGAGATGAGCGCCGCAACCCCAGAGTCGGTCACGACTGGACCTAATGTTCAGGGGTCCCTTTACCTTTACCTTTAAGCCCCATTGAACACAGTGGAACTTCATCATCATCCTACCCAACCAACTGCAATAAGGGAATGAGGATTTTGCCCTCTAATTACAAGGAGGATTCTAACGTCTGAGATACATGCAATACCTCGAATACCTTGATGTGCCAGATAAACAGCAAGTGCAATAGTTTTCAGAGGAGGTAGTGCTGCTGATATCCCACATTGCCTTTTTGGAGAGGTACAAATACATGCATTATCCACAGCCCAATTAAGCAAAAGTACTTGGATTAAAGAAGATTAGTATACCCTGATCCCAGGCAGCTTGTTAACTTAGTTTATCCCTTAGGGTTTTCCCAACTTACCTTACGCAATTTTATACAGGTTTTCGGCTGGGAAAAACTCCTGCCACAGCAAAACAGGAGTCTATATGGCACTTTCCCCTCCTTCTTGCTCCAGATGTCATGTGGCTCCACACACTGCAGGAAGCGGAGCGGTACAAAGGAACGACTTGATGGCCCTACTATTTGACAGAGTAAGACAACTGCCTATGTACCCGCTAAACTTGTCTGCTGGCCTCAGGTAGGGGGGAAGACATGGCCAGGCATGGTCTCCCTGCTTTCCACCCCACCAGTCCCAACAGGCCCCAGCCACCACCAACGCTACCTCATTACCAACTGCCAAGTCAGCCACCTTCTGTGCATGGAATTTGGAGAGGAGGAGCCATCTTGTCCTTTGCCTCAGGTGGCAAAATGCCTTGGCCACCCGCCACAAACCTCCCTTATCATTGCACATTATCTGATTGCAGCCGCATCTTAATTTCTATTTTCTTCCCACATTGTTGGAACATATTTTCCTGTCAGCCAGATAACTCCCAAATAGCACACATCACCTGAGGAAAACACGTTAACAACCTCCATTAAGGCCAGCCTTGCTTTAGATCTTGAAGTTTTCAACAGTTTTACATGTTACAAGACAGTCCTTTGGAAATGCCCAAGCTACACACACACACACACACACACACACACACACACACACACACCATGAGCCCTAGAAATGTGCCTTTAGCCAATGCCTGCACAATATGTACTGGTTGTATCTGAGTTATTATTAACATTTCCCTCCCTTTGCACCTAATCCCTTATGCCTTTTATTATAATCCCACACATTACAGTTAATCTGTAATGATACTGCTTCAGAGGGACCTGTTGCTCACAGTGATGGTAATTTGTAACCTTGGTAACAATTTAAATAATGAATCTAACAATGATGTCTACCGTATTTCTACAGTAGGAGGAGCCTAAGAATTATTGCTTCTGTGAGAGAATGAATTTAAAGAAAACATCAAAGGCGGATTCGACATTCTGAGTAGCTAGAATTTCATCATTTTTATTGGTTTTTCCCCCAGGATTGACATTGGATTAATGTGTGTTTAGGTGATTGGCTGGCTTCCTTTGAGTAGATTAATATATCCAAGAATATATATATATAACCAACTATATATATACACATATATCTATAAATTAAAAATTTAATATGTTACAAAAGTATTACTGTATATCTATAAAAGTTAGTGAACTACTATCTTTCTACTATCTTTCTCTCTATAAGTGTGTGTTATCTATCTATCCAAACATTTACTATTTATCTATTTCATAAAATCTATATACCACTTGATTGCAGAAAAAACTTTGAAGCAGTTTTGAAAAAACGATAAAACAATAAATTCACGGCTAAAAAATTACAGCTATAATTTGAAACATACAGGAAGAGAAAACCACAATAGACTAAAACAAGTTAAAACCAGTATACCTGAAGGAGCGTCTCCACCCCCATCATTCTACCCGGACACTGAGGTCCAGTGCCGAAGGCCTTCTGGTGGTTCCCTCACTGCGAGAAGCCAAGTTACAGGGAACCAGGCAGAGGGCCTTCTCGGTAGTGGCACCCTGTGGAACGCCCTCCCACCAGATGTCAAAGAGAACAATAACTACCAGACTTTTAGAAAAATATCTGAAGGCAGCCCTGTTTAGGGAAGCTTTTAATGTTTAATAGACTACTTTATTTTAATATTCTGTTGGAAGCCCAGCCAGATGGGCGGGGTATAAATAATAATAATAATAATAATAATAATAATAATAATAATAATAATAATTGTTATTATTATTATTATTATTCTGAACATCTGGGTAGGCTGGGTAGGTATGCAAGTGGCTGATGCCCCTGCTGACTTCACTCAATAACCCCTCTACCCCCACCTCTCAATCCAACTCCTTCCCAAAGCCTCCTCCCTTTACTTTGAGCTGAAGGCCCTTCCCTTTACTCCTTGCCCAAGCCCTCCTCCGCTTCCTCCTCACCACAGTTCTGCAGCTTGCCCATACCGCTGTGTCGCCCTCTCGCTCAACCTGCCCTGTCGCCACAAGCCTAGTTCGCTTACCTTCCCTGCCTGTGCCAGCCCCCCTCTCGTTCAAGTCAACTGTTGCCACAAGACCAGCTTCACCCCACTTTTGAAGCCTGGCTCACCATGGAAGGCCACAAGCTAATAGGAAGTCAGTCAGGACAGTCACCACTGAACCCCATGAGATGTCCATCCATGTGTCCTTTTCCAGTTCTACCGCATTTCAGTGTGTCTTGTTCAGGATGACTTCCCAGTGGGTGGGACCCAGAGCTTGAAGCCTTATTTACCTAGGGATCCATCAGCCTCGCCATCCCCGGACCTTGGAGGGAACAAAAGTACCAGGAAAGCAAAATCTTCTTTGGAGAAAAAGAGTTTATTGAAATCTGTGCACAGAGATAATCTGTACACAGAGACAACCAGCAGGATAGCTCCTGAAAACTGGCTGTAAATACATGGCATTTGGCAGGCATTCTTATACTGTAGGTACACATTTCTCCACCAATCACCAATTGCCAACCTATAGGTACACCTTCCTTCCACCAATCACCAATTGCCAACCTATAGGTACACCTTCCTTCCACCAATCACCAATTGCCAACCTATAGGTACACCTTCCTTCCACCAATCACCAATTGCCAACCTATAGGTACACCTTAGGAGGATAATCACGTTAAGCACGTTCCTCACCCATTTCCCTGTCTTTTGGGCCTACGTGGCTTCTCTTATTCTTTACTTGACCAGTGTCACAAGCCAAACCTGCTCAAGCAATCTTTATTGGAATCTAAAGCCAAAGCTGCTCAGGTAATCTATATTGCAATCTATATTGCGACAGAGCTAAACCGTCCCTTCCTTCATTCCCTCCTCTTCTTTTGGACAGCCTTCTGGCTCGTCCAAGGCAATAGGCTGGTATTCACGCCTCAAAGCTATCACTCGGGGACCCATCATGCGCGACATTGTTTTGTGCACCATATTTTGCAAGCATTGCACCAAGCAGGGAATACAGAAGCAGAAAAGCAAAAGGATTATAAGTGTACTGTCAATACCATAATATGCCTGATTCAACCACCATCGGGGAGCCAATAATATAACCAATTCCATGGATCATGGATCACCTTCTGTAATTTTTAGCGGGTTTTCAGCTATCATTGTTTCCATGTGGTCAATTGTGGCCGAAATGCTGATATTTTACTCAATAACCTAGTCTCCATCTGACCATGTTCACCAGGTGCAGCACCTTCCTTGTCTCCTGCAACTAGGAGAACGAGGAACACTAGGAGGATCATCAAGGGGATAGAAGGATCAGGCCGTCGTCTCCCGCAGAGCCTATGACGCTCATGCCAGCAGAAAAAGAGACACATCCATGTGGCAAGGGCAGTTGAAATAACTCCCATCCACCAACCCCAATCACTCCATGGTTCCTCCCAGCAATATTCAGGGGGTGTGCTCATTGTTGAAGAGCCCACTGATATTTGTGCCCGATTACCTGTTGAGCCTCAAGGATGAGAGCCCACCGGTGAGCTGATGCTCCCACTATGTGGGTCAACTTTTCTACTAACCCTGTTGGGTGGATTGAACTCTCGTGCTGCCTCCCTACTGACCAGGGCATATGGAGGCTGAAATCCTGGGGTGGCAATTCTTATTTTGGGAGGCTCGAGCCACCACGATTGTCAGAGGTGGTGCTGCAGATTTTACTGGCATTTGTTCAGCAATTTCAATGCACACCTGGTTAAGGCTCCCACTCCTGTAATACTTGCATTAAGATAGGTTCTGTCCCATCTATTGCCTGGATTAAGAGTAGGACCTGGTCTATCAAATGAGGTTGGTACAGTGCTCTACCCCCCGAATGACAGTTGGTTACTTCCCCCCAACAGCAAGAGCAGTCCAGAACTTGATAGAATTCGACCGTCTCTGCAACTTCCCGTAGGAGCACTAGCCACGCGTGCTGGATAGTGGTGTGGAAGAGGAGCCACAACGGGGAAGCGGGATGTTTCAATATGGTAACCTCATCAAACCCCTGTTTCCAATAGCCAATGAGCACGCCATCTCTTACCACCGGCAAGACGAACCAGTCATAGCAGAGGTCAGCAGGCCAGTAAGGGCGGTATGGCTCGGTGGGGTCAGGGCTGTGGGACATAGAGCAAATCAATACAGAATATAACAGAAAAAAAAAGAAAAGAGAAAGTCCTTATGAAAGTAGAACCTGGTGGACTTCCTGGATTAGTCCCGGCACGGGTTTTCACGTAGGGGACGCTGCCCGCGGGCGCCCCTCACATCCAATTCTTCAGCTGTGCGTTGAGATATCAGCTTCCGGTGTGATATCAGCAGAGCGGTCGTCTGCCAGGCATCTGGAGATAGTCAGCCGAAGGGAGTTCTCTGGATCTGGTGTAACTGTCCAGTCTGAAATGGCTTTCTTCACTGAGTATGGTGGACCCAAGGGGTAATGCCGGCAACTTTCACGGCCGTGGGTGTGGAGAGCAGGACGGTATAAGGTCCCTTCCAGCACGGTTGTAGCGGCGTCCGTGCCCAATCTTTTACCCACACTTCATCACCTGGCTCGAACTGATGCAGCCAACACACAGGGGTTGCGAGCCTGGGTCCACCTGTTGAGACAGAAAACTCGGAAGAATATCTGGACTTAATTATTCAATTGCATATCTTGGCTAGCATATGGAGTTAACATTCTAACATATGGGACTGGTCTCCCAAACACCTTAATGGGAGACTATGGACCCTGAGTAATGCCAGGGGTAACATTGTCACCCAATTAGACCCAGTTTCCTGTGTCAGCTTGGATGGCTGATTCTAGGGTCTGTATGCTGTATGCAACTTTCAGTTATAGTGCCTTAGCCAACTCCTGCAACACTGAGTGAACAAAGGCTGGTCCATTGTCAGCTTCTGCCCCTTTGCCAGGTTTAGGGCTCTGGTGAGCGCTGTTATTTCTGCCAATTGTGCTGATGTTCCAGGTGGGAGTGGCTTTGCCTCGATCACCTGGTCTTCCAGGGCTACCACTGCGTAACCTGCCTTCCGGTGTCCAGCCTCAACAAAGCTGCTTCCATCCACAAACCGTGACGGCCACTGGGGGTCTGCTTCATCTTTAAGGTCAGGTCTGCTAGAGTACACCTCATCCATTACTTCAATGCAGTCATGCGTGGGCTCCTCACCTTCTCCTACCGGTAATAGGGCAGCTGGGTTGAGGGCTGTGGTGACTTGGAATTTCTAACGCGGATGTAGTAGTAGCATCTGACATTTCCTCATTTTAGCCTAGGAGAGGAAATACGTGCCGTTCGGCAGATGGCACGCTGACTCTTTCCTAAGCGGCCTCGCCCTCCTCCCCGGGCGGTTTCTCCCAACGGTGGACCTCCCGTCTTCAGGGCCATCAACTTCTCTGCCTGGTACTTCTCCTTTTTTTTTTTTCTCTGGGCCTCTTCCTCCCTCTGATTATAAGTGGTCTGGGCTAGTTCCAGCATCCATTCAAGGGTGTGGCCCATAAAAACCTTCAATTTTTTTTTTAAATTTTATCGGGCGCTGCCTGGGCTACAAAGGCCACTTTGAGAATTGGGGCGTTGGCAGCCTCATCTGGGTCCACAGGGGTATACTGGCGGTAGGCTTCCTTCAGCCTCTTTAAGTAGGCTCCAGGGGCCTCCTCTGTCCCTTGCACTCTCATGTGTGCTCGGGCTTCAGCATGAATTCGCCTATCCTCCTCTGTAGCTAGCAGGGCATCCATCAAATATTGCACATCATAAAAAGTGGGGTTGTATGTTTAAAAAATTCCCTCAAACAGCTTAATGATTTTGGCAGGGTTTTCTTCAAATGAAGGGTTTTGGTTCTTCCAATTACAAACATCTGCACTAGAGAAGGGGACATGTTGAACTGTATAAGTTCTATTGGGCACCACCCCATCAGGTCCCGCGGGGGCCGGAGGGTCATATACTCTATGGAGAGGCATCACTTTGGCCGCGCCCTTTTCTTGTGCTTCATGTGCCCTATGGAGGGTCACTCTTTTCGCTGCTCTCCCCACTCTTTCTGCCACATTCTTCTCTGTTCCCCTATGCATCCTGCTGCTTTTAACAAATGGGGACTGACATCCACTTCTTCTGCATAAGGTTCCACATACTTTCTCAAACGTTCTGCCTGTTCCTCTGCTCATATCTTTCCATCACTTGTCAACTTAATCAATCTTCCTACAAATGCCTCATCCTCATCATCCTCTTCTCTTTCCTCCCTTTCTCCATCTTCGCCCAGGTTTAACAATGCATTGTCCACAGGATTGGGGCTGGGCCATCTGCTCCCTGTGGCGGGGGTGGTGCCAGGGCTGTTGCCGGGGCATAAGGCAGTGGGGGCATTAAAACTTTATCTTCTTCCCTCTCTAAATCCTGGAGGACTGGGGGGTTGTCCTCCTGTCTTCCTGACTGAGCAGATACGGCTGCCTGAGACTTTTTGGCAGCATGACTTCAGCCAGGGGGGGGGGGGTTCTGTTCCACATTGGTCTTCCATGTGGAAATGTAGGGGATTTGATCAGAATGGACATTCAAAATGTTCTGATCTAATAGATTAATGAGTTGCAAATCAAGGGTCCTGGTGGACGGCCAATTTATTCTTTTGGGTGGGCCAATCTAATTCACACAATGTCCTCATCCTCCCCTCATCAGCTTGAATCCCCAAAAGCCTTCCAAAGGGGTGCTTTTACTTTGGCCAGAACCCATTTCTTCCAGATACCCCGCTCCTATTCACAGTAAAAATTCTCTCACACTTCACACACAACAGACCTGCCAGAAAATGCACAACCCTGCAATCGCCCAAGGGGAACACTAAGCCCCGACCTTCACACATCAAGACAAACACTGGAGTATCCGGTACACACACCACACAGAATACACCAAAAATCACAATACATATATATCCCTCCCTCTTCTGTTCCAAACTTTTGCTGGTGGCACTCTAATGCACAACCCTGCAATCGCCCAGCCAAGGGGCACTAATACCCCGGCCCACACTTGACAATTCAATCACCGGAGTATCTGACATGCAACATACAAATCATAGCAATATAATTTCTCCTCTGTTTCCCTTTTATTTAACCTTACTGGCACACTTCTACCACGGCCAGTTCCCTTTTCCTGGCGGCACCTTTATTGCCACGGCCAGGTGAGGCTGATCAGGCCTCGCCCTTTCCCTTGGGCTTACCTTGCTTCCGCTGCGGACCTGTCCCCTCGGCGCCATCCTCTTGTTCTCCCTCAACTAGATGTCTCCACTCCAGAACAGTGTGGCTGGCTCCCCCCCACGAAACAGGTGGGGTGCGCACGGGAGCCTGCAAAACGCTGCTGAGCTGTTCACCTTGGTTGAGCCTGGCCCTCCGGTCCGTATTGGGGGGGGGAGGCTTATCCCGGACGAGCCCCCAAAGAAATGAAGCCTTATTTACCTAGGGATCCATCAGCCTCGCCATCCCCGGACCTTGGAGGGAACAAAAGTACCAGGAAAGCAAAATCTTCTTTGGAGAAAAAGAGTTTATTGAAATCTGTGCACAGAGATAATCTGTACACAGAGACAACCAGCAGGATAGCTCCTGAAAACTGGCTGTAAATACATGGCATTTGGCAGGCATTCTTATACTGTAGGTACACATTTCTCCACCAATCACCAATTGCCAACCTATAGGTACACCTTCCTTCCACCAATCACCAATTGCCAACCTATAGGTACACCTTCCTTCCACCAATCACCAATTGCCAACCTATAGGTACACCTTCCTTCCACCAATCACCAATTGCCAACCTATAGGTACACCTTAGGAGGATAATCACGTTAAGCACGTTCCTCACCCATTTCCCTGTCTTTTGGGCCTACGTGGCTTCTCTTATTCTTTACTTGACCAGTGTCACAAGCCAAACCTGCTCAAGCAATCTTTATTGGAATCTAAAGCCAAAGCTGCTCAGGTAATCTATATTGCAATCTATATTGCGACAGAGCTAAACCGTCCCTTCCTTCAAGCTGATAGCACTGATAATTTTTACCAGGAAATATCCCATGGGAAAACCTGTCCCAGACTAGTCTTTAAGGTGCTTGTTTTGACCTTTAAAGCCCCAGGACCCACGTACCTACGGGACCACCTCTCCTGGTATGCCCCACAGAGGACCTTAAGGACCACAAATGATAACACTTAGGAGGTCCCAAGTCGCAAGGTGGTTAGATTGGTCTCAACTAGGGCCAGGGCCTTTTCAGTACTCGCCCCGACTTGGTGGAACGCTCTGTCACAAGAGACTAGGGCCCTGCAAGACAGTGCTGTTCCGCATGGCCTTTGGTTTGGACTCAGTCTGACCCTATGTTTTCCCTCCCCTTACGGTTTTGATCCATGGGCTACTTTTAAAATGAGACTGCATTTTAAATTGCATTTTAACCTGTATTATAAATTGTTTTCCCCGCATTATTATTTTTTTGTAATTTTACTGGTGTTAGCCGCCCTGAGCCTGGCCAGGGAGGGCGGAGTATAAATAAAATTTATTATTATTATATTTTGCTAGGAAATTACTACTTCTGGGATTACATACAGGGGCAGCCCATCTCATTCCGTCACCTGAGGCAAACCAGGGTGTTGCTGTCCCCATTGCTCCTTGCTCCCTCAAAGCCTTGTTCATGTGTAGGGCCATAGCAAACCCCCCCAAAGCCCTTTCTTAGAGAGGAGAGATCCTCAGGAGAACAAGGCTGGCATTGATGGAACAGGCTCAAATGTTTATTATTCAAGGTTGTAAAGAGATAAGCAGACTCAGGAATGCACATTGCCGAGGTGTGGTGAGGCCATTGCAGGAAGGAAGGTGGGGCAAGCCCATGTAAGGGCATAGGAAGTTGCTATAACTTTCGATTTCCCAGAAATCAGGTGGTTTTACAAGAAATCAGGTGGTATTGTATTCTGGAAATGTATAAAAGGGGGGCACACTCTGACTGGGTGTGCAGATTGCAAACTCATTGCTCTGTACCTTTGTTTTATATATATATATGATATTTATTAAAGATTTTAAGCACATTGCTCTGTACCTTTGTTTTGCATATGCATTTCAAATAAATCCTGTTAAATCCTGCAAGGTTGGTTGCCACTTCGTGTGAATCTGTGCTCCAAAGACCCAATAGCAGATATGGAAATTGTACAACACACGGGGTTGGCATGGCTATCTCATGCGATTTCATGAGAGTTCAGCGAGATATTGCTGGAAGCTACACCCCCCCCTACCCCGGTTGTGTGGGTGGGGCACCTGTGGGGACTTTGCCCCGCAGTATTCTGCCGCCTGAGGCAGGCTGCTTTACTCCACCTCATACATGGACCAGCCCTGGAGAGAGAGATATGTAATACCTCCACACGGCTTCAATGAAAATATGTCTCTGCTTGTGGAGATAACTTTGGGAATCTACACCTGAGCATAAAAGGCACAGGAACAGTACAAAAACAGGCACATACTCCCGAACAACTCCCACAGAAGTACCTAATGCTGCTTACTCTTGTTCCTGTGAATGGAGTCTTTGTTTATCTTTACAAAGCCTGTGCATTATTTTAATCAACGGTAATATTTGCAAACTCCCGAGAAGAATGCCATCAAGTTGCATGTTAGGGGAAATACTGGTAAATGCATTATTGTCCCAGGTTCCCTCCCAGAGAATATTTTACCTTTACTTGGGAAATATCCCAGGCTAAGTACTACTTAGGAACCCTGATGAATGGTGCTAACACCAAATCTACCATTAGCCCTTCTGCATGAGCTTTCTCCATTATTAAAGCTAACAAAAAATTGCTCACAAGCTGAAAGCCAAATTAAATGTAATTGCTTTTATTTATCTATTGCTTTTATATCATTAAAATATTTTTAGTTACATTTTATAAAATAGCATCCACTCTGATTATTACCTGCCATATCTGTTGAGCCACTTCCTGTGTATTCAGAACCACAACATTAGCGATTATGTGGGCTGTTAGAGGGGGAGAGGTGTATTTTCTATATTGTATCTGTCAAGATATGTTACATTCCCCATTAACAAAAACATTATTCCTGTTGAAGCAGCTATGAAGCGTATCTTTCATGAGCACTTTATTAATAATCAATAGTTGTCAAAAAATTAGATATACACAGATTTAAGATGCAAAGGAGTATGAGGGGAAAAAATCCCAAGGAAACAGAACAGTTGAATTGAGGCAGAACTCTTGTCTTCCCTTCTTTTTTAAAAAATAAAACAAATTTATGGAATGAAAAACTGAGCTATTAAGTGTCTTTAAAGATGGCTTTGTTGATTTAATTATACCGTAGTTATTTTATAAATATGTTTCAAAGGAAGTGTGCCATACTGAATGCCAATGAGGCCTAAAAAATGAAAACACAAAAAGGCAATGCATACAAAATCTTAGTCATTAGTATTCCCGTTTTTATTATTATTATTATTATTACAAACCAATGGATGCTATTAACAGACAAGAATGGCTGGTTAGCTAGCATTACAGTGTTTGGCCATTTAAATTAAAAATACACAGTATGGTTTTTGTTCTGCACCCTGTTCATAGGACACTTTATTCCTCTATTTGGAAAGTGAAACATACACAATCACCATCCAACAAAGAGCACAGCTACCACTAAGCCAAGGATCTGGGCACAATCTGCATACAGAGAGTTCTGATGTACAGGAGGAGGTGCCTCGCTAATGTCAGTGAAGGGAGAGCCATTCATGCAAAGGCTGTATGGACCCTGCCATTGAAACAAATGACTTTACATTGGTACCTCTGGTTGCAAATGGGATCCATTTTGGAGGCACGTTCGCAACATGAAAAGAGCGCAACCTGCAGCGGCATGTCTGCGCACACACAGGTTGTGGTCCACCACTTCTGCGCATGGACATGATGTCATTTTGCGCCACTGCGCATGCGCGAGCATCGAAACCCGGAAGTAACCCTTTCCGGTACTTCCGGGTCGCCGCGGGACATAACCTGAAAGAACGTAACATGAAGCGGACGTAACATGAGGTATGACTGTATAGCTAGGGAAACATGTTCTGCGCATGGCAGATCCCATACAGGTGGCAAATTGATGCTCCCCTTGCTAGACAATATAACAAAAAGCAAATGTTTTATTTATATAATTTGTATATCTTTGGTATGTATACTCATACCTTCGGCTGAGTCATGCATATTAAAAAAACAGCAACCCAGCAAGCATAAAAATAAATGTTAACAAAGTACTTGGAAAGCTCAGTTGGTTAGAGCATGAGTGCTGATAATACCAAGGTTGCAGGTTCGATCCCTATATGGGGCAGCTGCATATTCCTGTATTGCAGGGGGTTGGACTAGATGATCCTCAGGGTCCCTTCCGACTCTACAGTTCTATGATTATAACTCTTGGCCAAATGGCATGCTGGCACTTTGCCTGCTCCTCTCCCGGTGTCTACTTAGCCTCACGGCAAACTGAAGGCCGCAATTTGCTGCCTTAGAAGAATTAAATCCCACTCAGGTTTTGCAACATCGAATGACTGAGACCTGATTAGGATACTTTTTTCTTTAGTTTTGTGGAATCTTGTGCTCCACACTAGTTGATCTGGACTAAATACAACCCCCCAGATCCCCAGGTCCTATGCTAGAAAAGAGGAAATTGCTGACTTTTTTTAAAAAAAGTTGTCCCTAAGGTCAGCCATATCTGAGGAATGGGAAGTGGCCAATGCAAACCACTTTTTAAAAGAGAATCCAGAGCGGATTTTGAAAATTGCAAGGGTGGTTAGCCTAATGTCTGTTCCAGAAAAATTGATGGAAGGAAATATTAAACATAAAGTAAGGAAGCATATGGAACCAAAGGTCTTGCTGAAGCATAGCCAGATGACCACCACTGAACTCATCGGCCAATAGCCATGCAGACAAAGATTTGTTCTTACAGAAGAGATGAAAGTGTGGAGGGTGTGGTCAGATAAAAATAAAAGCATAAGTATGTTGCACCTCCAACCAGTAGATGGTGCTATACTATTTCCTTCCTGCTCATTTTTTCTGTACGCTGTCGACTTGTTCTGTTCCGAGATAATGTGTGTGCTGCTAGGGTGGCTTAACACAGTGATTTAATAAAGCTATTTCTTTGAGCAAGTATGAATGAAATATAATGTTTTAACCCCACAATGCATTGCAAAGAGGTCTCCTATATTCTCTGATGCCTCTTAAGGCTATGGGGCAGGAGAGAGGTTCGAATGAAAAGCTTCATCTATCAAGTTTAACAACTTCTCTGGTGTAACTTCTGAGCACGCTCATTGCTTATTCATGTAGAAACGCGTCCGCCCAGCTCGCTCTCCTTGGTTTCCCTACTCCTCTTTGTTGGTTCATGAGGCTCTTATGGTAGCAGCAAATGGCTTCTCAAGTGACATTTGCTGACATTCAGGGGAGTGTATTTATCAGCTTTCTTCAGCTCACCTCTATACATGCAATCCATTTTATTTGTGTTCTTCATAGCAACCTCCTTTTTTCTATCCATGCCCTGAAAATGATAAATGGCGAGATGGCAAATTTCCCTAGCTACACTAAAATGTCACTGTGAAGGGGGGAAGGAAGACGGGGGGAAAAAAACCCTTTAATGGACTAAGTGTAGCATTTCAGGTTGTAACTTGTCAAGACGCTGAGAAATTCTAGAGTTTCTCCTTAATCCACAGTTCTTTGGAACCACACTAGTGTAGGCAGAGAAGCTAATTACAAGTTACACCAGTCAGAGCTGGACAAGCAATAAACCAAGTGGAAAACATTTCACGGCAGCTAATTTTATATCTCAATCTCTGCATTCTCAACACTCTGCTACTCCATTCCCCAACAGAGCAAATGCCCAGTGTGTTTACCTGTGTTCTAATTATATGTGTGCATATAATTTATTGGATTCTTAATTACTTTGTTTCTAATTATCACCAAACCTTTCCTTTCTTGCTTTCTTTAATTACTGTTATTCTTTCGTCTCACTGTTGCGCCTAGAGGCCTCTGCGCAAAATTGGGCCCTTTCGTGAAATGCGTCGAAAAGGCACAGTTGCCCTCAACAATGATCCTGTATTATGAATGGATTAAACGAGGAAAGAAGACTATTATCTCTATCATACAAATCCTTCAAGCACTTTGTTTGCTGAAGAACAGTTCATTTCACTGCTGGGATGAACATTTTGAAAGTTATTGCTATTGATAATTCTGCATGCAGATCCACAGCTGGGTCAACCCAAATGTCACAAAAGTGTGTGCAAGCTTTCACATTCTCCAGAACTCTTTATCTAACTGTGTGCCAAGTTGTTTGCAGCCTGTAACTCTCTTACCTCACAGCATGCCTGCAAAAAAAGTGATCAACGCTCCCCATTTTACAGTTGGAGAAAGAGAGTGTGAGATTTATTCAATGCCACCCAGTGATTCTTGAGTTGGGACGTGACCTTTTGTCTTCTACATGCAAGTTAAACATGTCAGCTATCAATCTACACTTTTAAGCTATTACAGTGGTACCTCAGGTTACATACGCTTCAGGGTACATACTTTGCTAACCCAGAAATAGTGCTTCAGGTTAAGAATTTTCCTTCAGGATGAGAACGGAAATCGGGCTCCGGCATCACGGCAGCAGCGGGAGGCCTCATTAGCTAAAGTGGTGCTTCAGGTTAAGAACAGTTTCAGGTTAAGTACGGACCTCTAGAACGGATTAAGTACTTAACCTGAGGTACCACTGTATTCTTCTTCTTCTTCTTCTTCTTCTTCTTCTTCTTCTTCTTCTTCTTCTTCTTCTTCTTCTTCTTCTTATAATTTATATACCGCCCTACACCTGGAGGTCTCAGGGTGGTTCACAGAATAAAATCCATTAGCTTTTCTCGATGTAAACATTGCATTTTCACCCACCTCGTACAACTGAAATCAAAGGGAGAGTCACAAAGGCATAAAAAAGATAAAGGTATCCCTGACAGTTAAGTCCAGTCGTGATCGACTTTAGCCAAATTGTTCTCTTCCTACAATTGCAATCACAGATTAAAAATTATAACTTCATCATCGAGAGAATGATCATTATTCCTATAGTAAGTGTTGATTAACACCAAGCATGCTTAAACATGATTCCTAATTCCGATAAATTGTGCTGACTTTTCTGAACCGCTTCTGTTGCTTTTTGATATGGCATAGTTAAAGTTACTTATAAAGACCTTTGTTTATTTTAAATTTGTTCACTGTTGCTGGATCCATTTTATGAGGGAAAGGCATGATATGAAGACTCTAATAAATAAACTTTCTCCAATCTCAGCAGTAGAAATCATTCTTTCAGTCCTAGAACAGCATACAACATCTCAGATTTACATTTTTTTAAAAACCAGCCTTGGGAACAAGTCCACAAAAACTGCTAGCTCCCAGTTCTTTTGACCAGCCTGTCGTTCTCCCAAACACCTCTGGAACCAATTTGTGACATGTCAAGAAACTGGAAGGCGGGGGGCGGGGCGGGGCAGAGAGAGACAACCAACTCTGCTCCAGGGTACATTTTGTCTGACTAATTGACTGGAGACAATTCTTACCTGCCACGGGTGAATATGCAAGTGGCTAGTTACAAACCTGCTTTAACCCAAAAGGATTAACAGGAGAGTTAGCTGCCTCATTCTTGATTAGTTGTAGTTTCCGGGTCACCTTCAAAGGTAGCCCCACATAGAGCGCATTGCAGTAGTCCAAGTGGGAGATAACTAGAGCATGCACCACTCTGGCGAGACAGTGCACGGGCAGGTAGGGTCTAAGCCTGTGTACCAGATGGAGCTGATAAACAGCTGCCCTGGACACAGAATTGACCTGTACCTCCATGGACAGCTGTGAGTCCAGAATGACTCCCAGGCTGCGCAATAAGAGGAAGCTGATTTGGTCCAACTTGATGATATCAAAGGTTTCCAGGAATGTTTGTCTTAAGGCATTTACCAAAAAAGTAGCCTCACTAAAGCAGGGATGGGGAACTTAATGTGTCTCCAGGTATTGCTGCTGGACTACATATTCCTTGAAATCTTCACTATGTTTGGGTGACTTGAGGGCGATGGGAGCTGCAGCCCAGCAAAAGCTGGAGGGCCAAAAGATCCCCACTTTGGTCAAAGAGGCAAGAGACAAGAGCAGAATAACTGGTTTGAGGATTGCGGCTCCTAGTCTTGCCTGGGGATGTATAAAACTCATAGAATAAATTGCATAGTAAAAGAAAATTGTTTAAAGCAATGGATTTCAGATAGTTTCATTTTCATTCAGAGGCTACTAAGTCATTGGAGGCTACAGTGTCAAGATATTTATTCACGTTTCTTTCACTGACAGACACACTGCATCATGGGTCAAATATCTACTTGTTCTCACAATATGTGTTTTACTGATTGGTTGCCCTGCAACATAGTTTTCATAAAATTCCAAAGAGGGTGCTTTTGTGTGTGTGTGTGTGTGTGTGTGTGTGTGTGTGTGTGTGTGTGTGTGTAAGTTCATACGACTGGATCTGACCTTTCTTGAGAAAGCTGGAGAGTCTGGAAGAAAGGCATGTGGTATGAAAAATACTGCAGTATGTGGCAGATTTGGTGAGGAAGGCTAAATAGCATAAGAATGAACTTGTCACAAAATGAAGTAATGCTCAATTATGCAACCATTACATCTCTCCTCCCCCCCTTTTTAAAAATGCAATTTTTCAAATTCACTGCAATAATTTCCATAGGGATTTCTATAGGGATTTCAATACTACTGGATCCCTCCTCAAAATGCTCTGAAATCTGAGTTTTTCAAATTTTAGTAGCAACTCTAGGCCTGCTTAAGGGCAAAATAAAACATAACACTTTACTGTAAGATTGTGCAGAATATTAGCCCATTTTAATTTTCAGTTCACAAGTAGTAAATTCAGGGGGCGGACAGAAATATTTTCCAAAAAATTATCTGTGAGTATATACATGTTGTGGCCCCTTTTTTTTCACCATCATCAGCATTCTGAAAGACTGGTGATCACAAACTATTGGGATTATATACTGAACAGGAAGACATTGGAACTTTGTGTAAGATATGGCTACATGGTGACATCACTAAGGGGAACTGAAGGCAGTTGAGAGCAAGGGCAATCATTCCTGGGCCGGACAATAAGTGATCATATTGTGAATGGGGTGACATTCAGCACAATGCCAGGTAGCTAATCAAATTGGCTTACATGGCAGCATCATGTATAGCGAATGAACTGAGTTATGAGCAAGAAAGGGGAATTTTAATGAACGGAATATTTCAATATTTGAATAAGAAGTGCCATAGCACTGTTGAAGAAAGGAGGCCTGTTCTGACAATGTGAAAAACTTATCAGTGGTGGGAAACCTCAGCCTCACAGGTTGAACGTGGCCCTCCAGGCCTCTCTATCTGGCCTCCAGAACTCCCCTCAAGCAACACCACTTTACCCACCCTAATCCATCTGCTCCTTGAATGTTTTTGCCTGGCTGCAATGTGTCTTTGAAGCCTGGTAATGCTGCTTGGTTGCCTAAATGGAGATTTGAGTGGCTGAGTGTATGTCGAAGACAGCCTGCTGTAAAGATAAAATTCACATTTGTTGCTTTGTCCACAGTGACCTCCAGTGCTTCTGACATCTGGCATGTGGATCCTGGAAGGTTGACCAGAGGGAGTCTGAACTAGAAAAGGTTCCACAGCATGGTTTCAGTTCAGTTCTAATTTACACCTGCAATCAGCTCTACCCAGTGCTTTTTTTCTGGGGGGTGCGCATACCCCTAAACATTTTGTGAATCTAAGTTTGGCCTCATTGAGGGGTAATATCTCAATATGGGTAGCAAAATGAGAGTAGCCCTAAACATTTTTAAAGAAAAAAGCACTGGCTCTACCACATCTTCAAGTTCATCCTCCCCCCCACCCCCCTTTTGCTATTTCACCTCAGAGAACTATTCCATACATTGCCAACGACATAGAAGAAAACAGATTTTGAAACATGTATGTTCGTCTGAAGAAAAAGAGAGAGAGAAGACACTAGGTACCATTTTGTACACAGACCACAATAAACACCCTAGAGACATACATAGTTCAAGGCATGGTTTTAAAGAGGCAGTTCTGCCTTTTCCTAATGCGTCTCCCCCCCCCCCTTTTACAAAAGCAAATCCTGGAGACGTCTATCTCACTCCTCTCACATGCTAAAATGTGCAAAAAGACTCCAGCTCTGAAGACAAGAAAAACAACTGTTTGGGATAAGATGATGGGTCTGTTCCCCCCCTGAGCCACTGCTTTTGCTGATGCTCTTGGAATGTGGAAATGAAAAGCATGTAACATATGTACTGTTTTCCCTGCGGACTTTTAAAAAGCCGCTAGAGTCACTTTATTTGATTTCCCCATTAAGTGTCTGCCTATCGGATGCTTTGGCTGACTGGAAAGGTCAAAGAACCTCCATCCATCTTGGGTTGTCCCCTTTCTTCCTAGTACAGGGCTATTTACCAAAGCTTGTTCATAACTGAAATAGGATTAAAAACTCAAGGTTAAAAATTCATCAAGCTGGAAAGGAGCTTGGAGAAAATCTTAGAGCTGGAAACTCAAGCCGTGTGCAGAACTTTCAACCTTTGAACCCTCTCCTTTCAGAAGCTGGTGTTAGCCTAGCTACAGGGGGCATTATCTGGGCACTTTTCATAACTTCAGGCATGATCAGCCAGAATGAAGAACTGATTTTCCACAGCTGTCCTCTGTTGGTTTCCCTCTTAAATAGAAGGCAGAGAGGAGGAGCAATTTCAGGGTACCTCCACACTGCATGTATCTATGTATTTATTTACTTACTTATTTATTTTTTAAAAATCATTTATATACAGCAGTATCATTAAAATATATCACAGTGGTTCACAACAATATAAAAACATAAAGTCAGAAAATAAAATAAAATCAAGTTTAAAACAAGTTAAGAGCAAACAAGAAATGGGAAACAAACATCAACATACCATTGTGGGGTGTGTGCTATTAATTGACTGCTTGGGCCTGGCAGAATAGAAAAGTTTTCAGCAGGCATTTAAAAGTTGGCACAGAAGGTGTTGTCTGAATGATGCTCTGCAGGACTGGGCCAATGACACTATAGGGTCAGTTTCTGCCCACCGTAATTCTGTGAGCAGGATTCAAGCACTTATCCAGGGCTGGATTTAGGTTTGATGAGGCCCTAGGCTACTGAAGGTAATGGGGCCCTTTATATGTCCAGCTGTCTTTTTGTCAACAACTAACTGTTGCTGTTTTTTGTGTGGAATATATGGTAATTTATGGACCTAATAGGTATCTAAAGCCATTTGCACATGTTGCCATGCAACTAGTCCATGCAGAATGTAGGCACTCTCTATATAAAGGCAAAGGGACCCCTGACCATTAAGTCCAGTCATGGCCGACTCTGGGGTTGCGGCGCTCATCTCACTTTATTGGCCGAGGGAGCCAGCGTACAGCTTCCAGGTCATGTGGCCAGCATGACTAAGCAGCTTCTGACAAACCAGAGTAGTAGACGGAAACACCGTTTACCTTCCCACTCGAGTGGTACCTATTTATCTACTTGCACTTTGACGTTCTTTCGAACTGCTAGGTTAGCAGGAGCAGGGAACGAGCAATGGGAGCTCACCCCGTTATGGGGATTCGAACCGCCGACCTTCTGATCGGCAAGCCCTAGGGTCCGTGGTTTAACCCACAGCGCCACCTGCGTCCCATACCCTCTATATAGAAAGGAGCAAACTAGTGATATTTTAGGGAGCAGGCTAGCAGGTGGGACCCATTACTTACATCATAGGAGCCTACACAACACAAAACACTGTTACTGTTTGTAGGTTTTATTTTATTTGTTTTTTTATCTTATATTTTGGAACCGTACATCCAGTTTTTTTCCTTTAAATTTTTGGGGGGCCCCCAAGAGAGTGGGGCCCTAAGCTATAGCTTGTTTAACTTATACATAAATTTGGCACGGCACTTACCAGAAATTTAGGAGCACTTCAAGACTGGTAGGGTTTTTGTTTTTGTTTTTGTTTTTTTGCAAGTGGCTTCTGCAAAATGTCATTGAAACAATAATAGTCCACTACTGGGCCATCCACCTATTGTGTTATGCTGACCCAGGTCCATCACTGATAGAGGGCTGCTCATACATAAATAAATAATGCAGGCTGGGTGATGTTACTGTTGCGTGGATGCACAGCTGATAGAACAACCATACCCATTAATGGCTCTGTGTCAACCTTGGATGGTTGGAGGTCTCAACTGGAGTTCCAACGGGCTTCGTCATGAGCCCCTGACTGCTGAACTCCTTTATCCATGAGTGGGGTAGAGAAATAGAGGGGATGTCGCAAAGTATTGGAAGACAGAAGAACTACCCACCGTGGAAGAATGGCAGATGAAAGTTATAGACTATATGGGGCTGGCAGAAATGACCGGCAGAATCCGAGACCAAGGGAAAGAGAGGGCGGAAGAAGACTGGAAGAAATTTAAAGACTATCTTAAGAAATATTGTAAAATTGCTGAATGTTAAGACGATGTTGATTCTGAAATTAAGTGGTTGTTAGCTGTAACCATTATGTAAAGATGAAAAGAAAGCTCAAAAAGTTAATAGAAATTAAGGGAAGGATTTGTTGAAGAGAATTAATTAGAGATTGGAATGCAGTAAGGAGAGGTACGAGGAGGTCGGGAAAGTAAGTTTCATGAACATAAGGGAATGAAGTTATACATGTGGTTTTTTTGCTTTTTTGTATGTATTTTTGTCTTTTTTCTGTGTGTTTTTTTTGTGATTTTTATGTCTTACAAATTTGTGAAAATGCTAATAAATATCTTTTTTTTTTTTTTAAAAAAAAGAGAAATAGAGGGGATGCTTGTCAAATCTACAGATGACACAAAACTGGGAGGGGTAGCGAACACCGTAAAAGACAGAATAAATATTAAAAATGAACCCGACCGGCCAGAAAGCTCAGCCAAAGCCAACAGGAAGAAATCCAACAGAGACAAAAGCAAAGACCTGTATTTTGGCACCAGGAATGAGAAGCGCAAATTAGGGTCAGGGGAGATCTGGCTTGGCTGCCAACCTTGCAGAAGCTAAGCAGGTCTGGGTCTGGTCAGTGCCTGGATGGGAGACCTCTTGGGAACCACACGTGCCACCATCTTGGATTCCATGATGTAAGAAATAATAAATAAGAACAAAATAGTAACAGCAAACTATTAGGCTGCATTAACTGGAAGATGGTGTCCGGATCAAAATAAATTAACAGTTCCACTCTATTCTGCACTGGTCAGACTGTTTCTGGAAAACTGCGTCCATGTACTTCGTATATGGCACTCTAGCAAGGTAAATATCAGTCTAGTAATGCAACACTAATTGATTTATTTTCCCCAGGCCTTTAAAAAAAGAAAAAAGGTATGGTTTTTACAAACTTGCTCGCAGCACTTTAAACAGTAGTTGGTCCAAATAAAAGTATCATCATATTTCCTCTTTGTTTCAGGGGGAGCGATCTCTCGCCGATTTCATTTCTGCCTCTCTCCATGTTTTGGGCAGGGAAAAGTGAACCTGCAGCTTTTAAAGCACATTCCTGGGTTGCCTACAAAAATAAGAAAAGTGTTAACTGATGCATGTTGCAAACATTTCCCTTTCCCTACATGCTCCAGTCCCTTTGAAGTCAATATGAAACCTCCATTCATAAAAGGCCTTTAGGCAAAATACTACTTTTCAATCAATGCCACAGATCTCACTAGCCACTTGCATTAAGCACAGTATATACATTTGCTCTTTTCCCCCGTGAAAGCTTATGTGTACACCTAATTCAGACTGAGTGTTTGAGGCGCTGGATAACCACAGGGACCCATCGTGCCTCCAGGCCATACTGCAGTTTCTCATTACAAATAACATAGGGAGAAGTCTGTGTATGTCTCCCTGAGTTTGGGTTTTGATGCTCTGGAATTTCTCGCAAACCAGATATTTGTTATGATTTATCTCACGTTTATTGTGGCAGATCCCTAATAGAAAAGGATGGTGGTAAGGTAAACTTTTTTTGGCTAAGTGTTTTCAGGACAGTAGCTGGTATTAGAATGGGATTAAAAGAGCTATTTAACAAATAACCAACTGCAAAAGTGCCCAGAGAAATCAATCCACATTTCAGTTGCAGTGTGCAGTTTTGGAAAGTCCATTTTGTAAAAGTCATAATTTCAGGGGTGTAAATACTCTGCATTAGTCTTATTATAACTAAACTTACCGTAATTTACTTGCCAATATATTATTATTATTTATTTCACTTGTTTCAAGACAAACCAGATTTTGCCCCTAGAAACTGTGCCATCTGAAGAGATTGTGTATGCTTAGCAAATCTGCATATATGTTCATATTCTGTACTGGGTAAAGACAGGGGTGCAGGGTTTTGAAATGTTGTTGTCCCCGTTCTTCTTTAGCTCCTAGTCAGAGCCAACAAGAGATCGGAAGACAATATTCTTTCCACTCTGTCAAGGATCCAGAGATCACGCTAAGGGTGGCCAAATTCTGTGTGACTGCCAGAAAACTTAGGGAACAAGCCATGCTACCATAATGACTAATGCCTTAAATGACAAGTTTAGGTTATATTTTAGTGATTAAGATTATAGAACTTATATATATTTTAAGTGCTGCTGTATTGCCCCTGTTATACCCAATTGCAAATTCAAATGTATCCGTATCATGTTTTATGACTTCCCTGATATTGTATGTCAGCTAGAACTGGTCTGTGACTGAAATTAATAAATTCTATTCTATTCTCTACTCTGCTTAGGTTTCCTTGTGAAACGAAACCCATGAAATGGTGAATCTCTTCTCCTTACCCCTGTGACAAATACAAAATGGTGGCTGCCTTCTACTGACCTCCTGAGTGAAGTTGGCAATTGGGAATGGGCAGAAGAAAAAGCATAGGGACAGCTCCTAGTCAAGGAAGTAGCGTAGTACTGATGTGAGTGGGTCTGGCTCTAGGGGTTGGAAAGTCTTGCGTTTTGTAGGAAGGCACCTGCTTGTCTGCAATGTTGCTGAGCCAAAGACAAGGCAGGCTGAGACTGGCTAACTATAAAGGATATGGGTAAGGTTTTGTACAGGGACGCGGGTGGTGCTGTGGGTTAAACTACAGAGCCTAGGACTTGCTGATTAGAAGGTTGGCGGTTCGAATCCCCGTGACGGGGTGAGCTCCTGCCAACCTAGCAGTTCGAAAGCACGTCAAAAGTGCAAGTAGATAAACAGGTACCGCTCAAGCGGGAAAGTAAACGGTGTTTCCGTGCGCTGCTCTGGTTTGCCAGAAGCGGCTTAGTCATGCTGGTCGCATGACCTGGAAGCTGTACGCCGGCTCCCTCGGACAATAAAGCGAGATGAGCGCTGCAACCCCAGAGTTGGTCACGACTGGACCTAATGGTCAGGGGTCCCTTTACCTTTACCTAAGGTTTTGTACAAGGTTTTGGGGGGCCCTGAAGTGTGGGGGCCCCAGCCAGTTACCCAATTTGTCCCCCACAAAGTCATCACTGCGTTCATCCAGGCTGGGGACCATAAGCAAGGTTTCAGCGAGGAGACTGAGCGCTTGCTAACCATACTAGATCTGAACGACTCTTTGTCCAACTGAAGGAGATTGTAATGCTTCAGCTGAATCCTGGATAGTTCGTCCCCTTAAATCACGCCCTTAAAAGTCATCTGTAGGTCATGTGGAACACAGTATCACTTTTGAAACAGGAATGTAACTTCTAAAAATTACACATTAGGAAGGTATACAGGTTACTGGTGCCTCAGGACATTCTAAGTCACACGTCAACAAGTTATAAAGTTATCTTTGGATAGCCATCAGACCAAGATGTCTTATACAACTGAGTGAGTTTTCTGCCCTTCCAAATGCGTCAGTTATCTCCCAACAGCAATGAAGTGGCAAATCAAAATTGAACAAAAAAACCCCCACCAGTTGTGGCTATTTCTATTCACAGAAATTTCACCTGTAAATTCTTCTGTGAGATCCAAGGGATATTTTGACAGAACATTGCTCAATCTTTGAAGTAAGTTTATCTCTTTCTTCAAGGATCAGTGGCAATTGTTTCCCAGGCGTCAGATTTGATGCTTTCTAATATTTTCTTTTCTTTTCTTTTTTAAAAGTACAAGATATAACTGGAAAATCAACTCCACATAACTATTAATTTGAGGATGGCCACAAGGCTTTAAAAATGAAGTTTTATAGCAAGGCTACGGAACAGTTGCAATCTGCCATACGATTTCAATTTATCTGTAGTCAATATTCTGTCCTTAAAAGGAGGACCAAATAGACAGATCCACATATTAAATACATAAGAAGAGCTCTGCTGGATGATGCCAAAGGTCTATCTATTTCTGCATCTTCATTCCCCCTGTGGCCAACCTATAGGAAGTTCACATGAAGGAAATGGCCATCTCTGACTTCTGTTCCTCAGTGACTGGTATATAGAAGTATGCTGTCTCTGATGCTGGAGGTAATATCCAGCCACCATGACTAGTTACTGCTGGCCTTGTCCTCCTTAAATTTGCAAAGGGTTGCATAATCCACTTTCAAAGTTGTCTAAGGCTATGTACACACAGTGGTACCTCGGGTTACAGACGCTTCAGGTTACAGACACTTCAGGTTACAGACTCCGCTAACCCAGAAATAGTACCTCAGGTTAAGAACTTTGCTTCAGGATGAGAACAGAAACCGTGCGGCGGCAGCGGGAGGCCCCATTAGCTAAAGTGGTACCTCAGGTTAAGAACAGTTTCAAGTTAAGAATGGACTTCCAGAATGAATTAAGTTCTTAACCCGAGGTACCATTGTACCTTTAAAGCTCCTTCAAACCACATTTTCCCCTCAAAGAATTCCAGAAGCTGTAGTTCTGTACCTTTGGAACTCACACTCCAGGACGATGTGGCTGGCCATATTACTCCTGCACTTACTTTTTTTTAATTAAAAAACCCCTTTAAAGACATTTTTTTTTCTAAGTCTGCATTTGTGTACAGGTGTGGTAGGGATGTGATATCATACAAGGGTTTGGGGGAGAAATATATTTTTGAAATTTAGTAAAATCGTTAGCCACCATGTAGATCTGTCCTGAACACTGGCATTGTTCACTATATTTGATGACCAGAATTCAGCTGCACCATATGAAGAGATGTTCACAATGGACAGGTAATAGCAAGAAACTGGAAAACTGAAGACAGAGGAAAATTTCAGGAATGGAAAATGGGAATATAGCCAATACATTTTAATTGAAAGAGTGAGACAGCTAGTAGAAACAATGAGATGAACAAGTATGGGATATGATTTCTTAGGATAGTGGTACGAGGGTCATTCTGTGGTCAAAACTAATGAACACCAACTTTGCAAGAACTTTCCTGGGGAGACTTGATAGGTTGAGATGAAACAATGCCTTGCTCTTCACGTTCTTATGTATTATGAAAATAAAAATAGTAACAAAACAGGTTGTATTGTATACCAAACAAACCAAACCAAATATGACTTTTGTGTATTGTAAATTTTTTGCATATTATTGTTCTACGTGGAAAATAAAAAGCTTTTTATAGAAAATCTGCATTTGGTTGAATTTTATTTTACTGCACTTGAAATTGTGCTGGGTATGTGTATGCATATGGAGCTCAGACTAAGCAGATGTTCCCACATTGCTGGCAGAGCAGAAAGAGGAAGAGAAAGAGGAGAAGTAATAGGGTGTAAGAGAAGAATACATAGCTATGCCCCCCACCCCCGTCAGGGCACAGCGGAAGTGTCTCTCACAGAGTTCTCTCTAGCAAACTTACAGGAAACTCTTTGACAGAGGTCAGCAACCTTTTTCAGCCGTGGGCCGGTCCACTGTCCCTCAGACCATGTGGTGGGCCGGACTATATTTTGTGGGGGGAAACGAACGAATTCCTATGCCCCACAAATAGCCCAGAGATACATTTTAAATAAAAGGACACATTCTACTCATGTAAAAACACACTGATTTCCAGACTGTCCATGGGGCGGATTGAGAAGGCGACTGGGCTGCATCCGGCCCACGGGCCTTAGGTTGCCTACCCCTTCTCTTTGAGCTTCAGCTCTTATCATGCACATAGCTGTCAACTTTCCCCCCTTTTTAAAAAGGAAATTCCCTTATTCAAAATAGGATTCCTCGCAAGAAAAGGGAAAAGTTGATAGCTATGATCATGCACCTATCTACCAAAACATGAATTGTTGGTTTGACTGCACTTTAAATACCTCAGTGATTTGTTCTGTGCTGTGTATCACAACACCTGAATTCCAGCTGAACGTTAAGAGTATCCCTAAACTCAAGCATGCCCAGTTTCCTGCAGATTTTTGTTTCTTTATTTGATTTGCACCTCTTCTTTGTACTCTGCATGGCCACTATGCACATATGCATTGGGAGAAATACTGTGAAAGAGCAATCTAGAGGTGACCTTATGCATGAGCACCTGAATCACAGTCCTTTTTTTTTTTTTTTTTTTTTTTTTGGCCATACTTTAAAGTTGCACATCCACTCCTGCATGCTGGCAAAACAGCACACCAAAATAATATTGAGAAAACTAGATTGTCAGACTTGCCTCAGTTATTTTAGAGGTGAGAGCTCCAGGGCTGGCTTATAATAACAATAAACACATTAAAAGACAATATAAAGCATGTAATTTAGCAATTATAAACAGGATTTTCTCAGTCTGACTCAAGTCTAACTCCCCAAAAATATAGGCTTCGTATGCACCCCCTCCCCTGGTTAGGCTGAAGACAAAAGCATGAGCCATCTTTCTGCCTTTCTTGGCCATTCACAAAGGTAGCAGTGAGTTGATAGATCTTGCGAAACCAGTTTCCATGCTGTTGCTAATCCTGGATCTTTTATGCAGTCAGAGGCTCTGGGTTAGAAGAGATCCTGTAAGGGCATTCAGACCCACCTCAAACTCTTTGACAGTATGCACACTCCCCTCAAATTTTGACTTTGCACAGGCACACTGTCAATCATATGATACATGACAATACATAGGTGCCAACTCCCCAGGGCCCGGGGTGCCTGAGCACCTACAAAATTCACCATGAAAGGGCTGGGCACCCACAAATATCAGTGCCAGGGCCATGCACGCTGCATGGCACCCACGGCCCTGGGCACCCACGGTTGCGAGGCCAAGCTGGCACTCCTGTGACAATATCATGTGATGACTTGCAATGCCAGTGAGTGTTGTGGAATAGGGTCAGAGAAACTTTAAGGACTACCAGACTGTCACTGTTTTCAGGTGGGACTCAGTCACATACCAGCTAATTCAGGTTGTGTAATTACAGTTGATTGGGAAGTCTTGCCTAACCAACCCCACTTCACCAAAAGATCAGACTTTTTGCAAGGAAGAAAGTGATGGGAAAATGCATTGGAAATGGTTGGATAACAACAACAACAACAACAACAACAACAACAACAACAACAACAACAACAACAAATACATACACACACACACCCCACCCATCTGGCTGGGTTGCTGAAATATACTCGGAGTCCTGTAGTGATTTCATGCTCTTTAATGCAGCTTGTAAAACAGTGAATGAATTGCCCCCCAAACCTCAGGCTTTTATATACATTATTTACACAATGAGTCCTGTCTGATTGGCTGATTCTGCTTCCCTCCTGGAGCCTGATTGGTCTTTTCCTGCAGGCCAATCAGTTGTTGCATTCTAGGATCCTACTTGCCTGTTGTTCTAGGAGCCAAGCTTAGTACATAACAGTTGCATTGACACAACATCTAGCCTCCCTGCAAACATATCAGCACAAATGCTTATTAAATAGCCAACATCATCTAATCTCCCTGTAAAAATCATATTGAATGCTCGATAAACAGGAAAGCACACAGTGTGTAAACTTTTTTTAAAAAAGAATGCAATTCCATGACAAAAAAGAAGAGTTTATTATACAAACAAATAAATTTTGGAGGTAGTTAGACTCATCCTGCTGCCATGCAAAGCCCATCATTGGGCTCCAAATTGCTCCTTCCTCTTGTGCACCTCTTGACCATATAGTTCTCACCTTGGCCTCCATTCTCTAATGTAGTTCCCAGACAGGATGTTGTTTCCTTTCACCTTATCCTCTTCTCCATGACACAACTAGTAACAGAAGCCCTTTTCATGTGTTAGCTCTTGGGTGTTCCTCAACACAAGAACAGGGATGTGCAGAGTAGCCTGGGTCCCTGGGCCTTTGCTTGAATAGCATGACCACCTGTCATGACGGCGGGTGGTGGAGGAGATGGAGGGAGTCAACTCAGTCTGCAATTAGAAGGTAAGGTAAAGGTAAAGTGACCCCTGACCATTAGGTCCAGTCGTGGCCGACTCTGGGGTTGCGGCACTCATCTCACTTTATTGGCTGAGGGAGCCGGCGTACAGCTTCCGGGTCATGTGGCCAGCATGACTAAGCCACTTCTGGCGAACCAGAGGAGTGCACGGAAGCGCGGTTAACCTTCCCACCGGAGTGGTACCCATTTATCTACTTGCACTTTGACGTGCTTTCAAACTGCTAGGTTGGCAGGAGCAGGGACCGAGCAATGGGAGCTCACCCCATCGTGGGGATTCGAACTGCCGACCTTCTGATCGGCAAGTCCTAGGCTCTGTGGTTTAACACACAGCGCCACCTACCTAATTTGCCCTTTCTGAAACAATATGCAGACCGAAACCCGGCTATCCTTCAAAAATTCACACTTCTATGAATTTTGCGGTGTAGTTCTCTAGTCAAGTAAAGTAATGGGTACAAGAAGGTAAATGCTAGGGTAAAGTGTGTGCAAAAATGCACGAGTGAAAATGACATTAAAAAGGCATCGTGTTAGGGGAAATTGCTTTACGAAACTGTGTGCATTAATCAAAACCACATACAAACATAGGCATGTCGAGAGCAATCCACACTAAAATGCTGGTGAATTTTCATGAGGGCTTTAACAAATACATATCATGAACTGATGCGGAAATGTGGAAGACGCATCTTAAGGGGAAAATGAAAAATTGAAATCGACAGATGCAATCATCGCTAGTTGTGATGGAATCTTTGTGTGGAACCTACAGAAGTTCCAAGTCATACAGAAGCCGTTGCATGTCTAAGGTAAAGGTAAAGGTACCCCTGCCCGTATGGGCCAGTCTTGGCAGACTCTAGGGTTGTGCGCTCATCTCACTCTAGAGGCCGGGAGCCAGCGCTGTCTGCAGACACTTCCAGGTCACGTGGCCAGCGTGACATCGCTGCTTTGGCGAGCCAGAGCCGCACACGGAAACGCCGTTTACCTTCCCGCTAGTAAGCGGTCCCTATTTATCTACTTGCACCCGGGGGTGCTTTCGAACTGCTAGGTTGGCAGGCGCTGGGACCGAACGACGGGAGCGCACCCCGCCGCGGGGATTTGAACCGCCGACCTTTCGATCGGCAAGCCCTAGGCGCTGAGGCTTTTACCCACAGCGCCACCCGCGTCCCTTATTTTGCATGTCTAGTTTTAAGTTAATCTTGTTGTTTCTGGTTCCTTAGACTCAGGTGCCGTAGAGGGTGGTGTCCCATCCTTGGTGCCAAGAGCAAGATCTAACTGCCAGTTCAGTCAGCTTCTATATTGTGTGGCTGCGCCATTTTGTTTTTTGTACCTCAAGCACCAAAATGCCTAGCCCCAGCCCTGTCCAATTGCTGCATTTTAAATAGTTGTATTTATTTTACCTCAACTCTATTATTGCTTTGTATATTTATGTATTATAAATCTCCTTGGGAAGGTATCTACCCTGAAAGGTAGTCCAAAATACTTCAGTTGACACAAACAAACAAACAAACAACCCCACCCGTGCTTAAGGGACCACTTCGCTTAGCCCACTGTACGTGCAGGAGGCAAAAGAAAAATGTGCTAGATGCGCTGGATTGGAGAGTAGCTAATAACAAGGAGAAATGCAAACTCGAACAATACAAAATCAATGTGCGGTTAGAGCTTCGGGAAAGCGTAATTTTGAGGAGTTTGCTTGAGATTGACCTGAGGGGTAAACGAAATCAAAATCTGGAAAGGGGGTGGGGAAATGATAAAGACAGTACTTTCTACAAATTGTTTGCCTCGGGTTAATGACATTACTGGCACTGTCTATTTTCCTTTATTTAAAAATACCTCCACAGACAAGCTTACATCAGACAGAATCAAAGTATGCATTGAACATGTCACATGTGTAATCCAATCTCTGTCTGTGGTGAGGTAACCACCTGCTCTGAACATGACCTGTCTGCCATCGGAGCTCAAGGAAAGGATGGGTGGATTAAAGCTGCAATTAATAAGGACAAGGGAACTTGGGTGCGACTCAGAGGTGGAGGTGGAGAGCTGTCGACCATTTCCAATGAATCATCACAGTCTAACGTTGCTTGCTCCCCGCCCCCCCCCACCGCTGCTCCACTGCCTGCCTCTCCCTCCTTATTTTGTGGATGCTGCATATTGATTCTATAATGGAAATCTTCTTCTTTTACTATTTCTAGAGAGATTTCAATTTTTCCAGCTTCTCTGAAAATAAAACAGACATTTCCCATCTTCTAAAGCAGGGGTGTCAAACTCAAATTCATCGGGGGCCGCATCAGCAGTTTGGTCACCCTCAAAGGGCCGGTTGTATCTATAGGACTCAATATGCGCTCAATATAAAAACAAGTGGAGGTTTCCTGAATGCATGTAAAGTGGAGGTTTCCTGTGTAGAACGGCCGGCGCCGCTAGAGGGCAGACGTTCTCTGGCTTGTAGGCTGCCGCGCATGCGCTGAAGTGGCGGCTTTCTTGTGTCAAAAAAAGAAGAAGCGAGAATAAAAGGTGAAGGCTGGCGGCCGGCGGCGGCTACATGGGCCACATGACGAGGTCTGGCGGGCCGGATTTGGCCCGCGGGCCTTGTGTTTGACACCCATGTTCTAAAGCAATCGTCCTCCGGCATATGTTCTCTGTATGTGCCTCCTGTGTGGCTTGGGAGCTGCTGGGATTTGTAGTCGAAAACATCTGCAACAGGTGGGGAAGCCTGCTCTACAGGACTGTCTTTGAGCACATCCTTTCCTTTTGCTTTATTTACGGTATTTACTTCATTAAAAATTATATAAAGCTTATATAAAACCACCACCTCAAAGTGGTTTACAAAAAGAATAAAACAAGGGCGTTATGAGTAAGAAGCAACTGTTTAAGACATAAATTTTTTAAAAAACCAACAGTAAGCTAGAAATCATATTAAAACACATGTCAACATTCTAAATATGTGGAAAGGTTTGGCTAAACAGAAATGTTTTCAGCAGGTACCAAAAATAATACAGCAAAGGCACCCGCCTGATTCCAACAGGCAGGGAGTTCCAACGTTCTGCCACACTAATAGATTAATTTCTTACACATGTAGGGTGAGTTATTATGTAGTACTTGTGGCAATGACAATTTTATCCATATCATTCTCATCTTCTTCCTCACCTTTATTGGGGCCAATGATGAGCAAGTGTCTGTGTTTACTCTGAAATGTTTAGAGTACCTCACTAAACCATTACCACGTGATTTCCCCATGCCTCTTTCTTTGCTCATCATCGTTGTCATTTACTACTTAGACCACACCCATCACTATATTTGGCACCGTACAACGATGACATGAGACTTGGCTTTGCCCATCGGCTTATAGTGTAATAAAGCACGACACATGAGGGAGAGGGAATTAGGAGTGAAGAGGGATAAATGTCAAATGTCAATCAAGCAAAGACAAAGGAGATCCTGAATGAAAAGCAAAACTAAAAAGGCGAGTTTTCAGTAACTTCTTAAAACGGGGGTGGATCACTTCAGGCGAGAAGACCAAATGTGGCCCTCTAAGTCTCCGGACTCTCCTTACCCCACACCCCTCCCCAGACGCACCCCCTCTCCCTAGGTCACAACCCTCATTAGTCCTTCATGTCCACTCCTTGGGTGTTTTTGCTGGGTTAAATGTAAATCAGGTATATTAAAAGGAGGATTCTCTGGATAACAAGATCCAGGTTTGGGGCAAGTACTTTTTGGTGAGAGAATCCCAGGAGAGATTTAAAATCACAAAACATGCAGCAAAGTAAAGCATGGGAACATAGGCTGTTAGACTTTTAAAATACCTCCTTCTAAGTTGCTTCCAAAGTTCCCCTTTCCCCTTAGCATAGAAAGAGACCCCAAGTTAAAAACGGTTTACTTACAAACTTTTCAAAGGTCAGATTCATGTGCTTTTCCATACAGTGTTCAGAAAACACGGACAACAAAACTTGGTTTTGTTGCAGTGGTGAAAGTTCCTGAAATGATGGTACAGGAAGTAAGAATGGCTTAAAACATCATGGAGGTAAGGGTGGGAAGTCAATACATTAAGGGAAATATGTGTTGCAGTTGAAGTTAATTTGCTAACATTTCTGAAATTTTATTAAAGTTAATGCGTGCACACACAAACAAGAATAGTTTGTGGAAAAGCCATGCAGTCAGAGCTTGGAGCAACTAGCTCAGACCTCTTTCTATGTGAGAGTTCACAATAGGCTTGATTTCCCAAGGTGAGGGGGAGTAACCTAGCTAAGCCTGGCAGGACAGCTTACTCTATGACATTAACCCCTCCATGCATTAATCGGATGTAAGCGTTTTGGTTACATGAGGCTGGTGATCCTACAGTTTTTGCTTGGCTAGAATATGTCCTGGGACTCTGATCATACTGGTTGGTTTCGTGAATTGTTAATAAATGTATGTGGGTGGGTGTAGAAAGCAGCCTTTTGTACAAAAGCTGAAATTTGTTCTAATTCGTTACTCTGCCCTCTTTTGCCTCTAGCCCCACCCACTACTGGAATGTGGCCCTTAGAAATTTGCTCTGACGGGAATGTGGCTCTTGGGGTGAAAAAATAGTTCCCTATCCCTGTCTTAGACAAAGGAAGAATAAAGGCCAGAGGGACCAATGGGAGAATATGTTTCTGGGACTACAGGTAAAAAGAAGCTGGAAACTAGTTCATGAGAGAAGAGAGTTTAAAAAAATAGATTAGTATCTGAAGAGTGAAGAGACTAAGGAGGAGGATGAAGAGAAAGCAGAGATGAGAGATGGCAAGGACTAAGACCATGAAGACACTTAACAATGAATACCAGGAGCTTACAACTAATCCAGTAAGGAAGAGGGAGGCAATGCTAGTAAGTTTATAAAGGAGAAGAGCAATCAGAATGAGAGGAAACAAAAATTAACTTAAGTGAGCAGAAGAATTCAAAACAGACATTAACGCCTAAAGAGAAGACATAAGGAAACCAAGCAAAAGGATACATTACTGCAATAATCCACCCTAGAAATAAAAACAAACTGAAGAAGCATTTCAGCCAGACAGATGATTAAAAATTGTTGGATCTTTGAAATACTGTGAAGGGAAATCTCATGCACATTAGGCAACCAGTAGGTATCTGTATTGAATTTGAAATTGTTTTAATTGTTTTTATAGATGAAATTGTTTTGTAATAAGTTTTATTGTGGATGTTTTTACTGTCACCATCCTTTATTGTGAAATTGCTTTGAGATGCTCCATAGGAAGCAATTAATCAATGACATGAAATTAACTGTCAAATGTAACTCCGAGACTTCAGGCCTGCTGCGCTGAATGAATTCCATAATTATTGTGAGCTGGTGGAGCCTGGTGACGAAGAAGCTGAGCCATGAATCTGAAAGACTCAAATCTCGGCTCTGGCATGAACTCACTTAGGTGGCCTTAAGGTGGTGGACTTTCTTCCCCACCCCCTGCAATGCAAGAATCTCCACTAAAGCATCCATGACAGATGGCCATCCAACCTCTGCTTAAAAACCTCCAAGGAAGGAGAGTCCACCATCTCCCGAGGGAGACCGTTCCACTGTCTTAACAGCTTTTATTGTCAGAAAGTTCTTCCTGATGTTTATTCAAAATCTCCTTTCTTGTAACTTGAAGCCATTGGTTCGAGTCCTACCCTCCAGAGCAGGAGAAAACAAGTTTGCTCCATCATCCATGTGGCAGCCCTTTAGATATTTGAAGATGACTATCATAGCTCGACAAACCTAGACAGCATCTTAAAAAGCAGAGACATCACCTTGCCAAGGTCCATATAGTTAAAGCCATGGTTTTCCCAGTAGTGATGTAGGGAAGTGAGAGCTGGACCATAAAGAAGGCTGATCACCAAAGAATTGATGCTTTTGAATTATGGTGCTGGAGGAGACTCTTGAGAGCCCCATGGACTGCAAGAAGATCAAACCTATCCATTCTTAAGGAAATCAGCCCTGAGTGTTCATTGGAAGGACAGATCGTGAAGCTGAGGCTCCAATACTTTGGCCAACTCATGAGAAGAGAAGACTCCCTGGAAAAGACCCTGATGTTGGGAAAGATGGAGGGCACAAGGAGAAGAAGACGACAGAGGACGAGATGGTTGGATAGTGTTCTCAAAGCTACCAGCATGAGTTTGACTAAACTGAGGGAGGCAGTGAAAGACAGAAGTGCCTGACGTCCTCTGGTCCATGGGGTCATGAAGAGTTGGACACGACTAAACGACTAAACAACAACAACATAGCTCCTCTCTGTCTCCTCTTTTCCAGGCTATACTCACCCCAATTTTGATTCTTCTTCAAAGCTTGCTGCCCTGCTTCTTCACAGGCAAAACCTTCTCTGATATTAAGAGTCACTCTGTTTAGAGGTGTCAAGAGCTGCCATACTCTGGAGGTCGGCTCCTGCACCCGTCATGAAGAGTCAAGTGCCAGAGGCCAAAGCCTACAAACCCAACCATTTGTAACGTTGTCCTTATAAGCAAGCGAAAGGAGAGGGTTGTATCTGCAAGGAGTACAAACACATCATGTTCCATTAGTTGTGGGAGTGATGGAGGCAATTGTGGTTGGTGGTAGGCATGGTTAGCGGCTGAACTCCACCTCCCTGACAACATGCACTGCTGCTGACATAGACCACTGTTGTCACTTCACAGTGATTACGGGAAAGCATCCTATTAGCTAATAATTGCATATGAGTTAATGATATCTGAAGTCTTATCCCATCAGAGGAGGAAATTAATCCTGGCATGTCAGACACTAAAGTGAAGAGGTGTTGATGATCTATGGAAGTTCAGCGCGGCGTTTCACTGTTGATACTTTATAATTTCAGCCTCGTCGGACAAATCTGTAATGAAGCTAAAAACGGGGATTGATGTCTTGCTTCAGAAGAGAACTTTTGAAAGAGATAGGAAGGGAAAACGGGGTATTTAAAAACCAAGGATACATATAAGTCTGCATACACACAGAGACATTTCCCCCTGCTGTGTGCGGACCCATGCACAATTGCTTGAAAGGTTAAAAGATCTATGCACAATTGCTTGGGAGTCCAGCATTGGGGCTTTGTTGTTGTTGTTGTTTAGTCATTTAGTCGTGTCCGACTCTTCGTGACCCCATGGACTCTGTCAGGGCACTTCTGTCTTTCACTGCCTCCCGCAGTTTGGTCAGACTCATGTTTGTAGCTTCGAGAACACTATCCAACCATCTCATCTTCTGTCGTCCCCTTCTCCTTGTGCCCTCCATCTTTTCCAACATCAGGGTCTTTTCCAGGGAGTCTTCTCTTCTCATGAGGTGGCCAAAGTATTGGAGCCTCAGCTTCAGGATCTGTCCTTCCAGTGAACACTCAGGGCTCATTTCCTTAAGAATGGACAGGTTTGATCTTCTTGCAGTCCATGGGGCTCTCAAGAGTCTCCTCCAGCACCATAATTCAAAAGCATCAATTCTTCGGTGATCAGCCTTCTTTATGGTCCAGCTCTCACTTCCATACATCACTACTGGGAAACCATAGCTTTTACTATACGGACCTTTGTCAGCAAGGTGATATCTCTACTTTTTAAGATGCTGTCTAGGTTTGCCATTGCCTTTCTCCCAAGGAGCAGGCGTCTTTTAATTTCGTGGCTGCTGTCACCATCTCTAGGATCAGGATGTATGAATGTAGCTCACCAAATATCCTCCCACACATAAAATAATTTAGAGCTGCATTTGATTTCTCTGGCAAGAACTAGCACTCCTCCTCGGTTGTAGCAACCAGATCACCTTATTCACCAGCTTCCTGACACCCTCAAAAATCCAATCTATTTGTAATTTGTAAACACATGGTTTCTCATTTGCTACAAAAGCTGTTGTTGACTTATAGTATTATGTGTTTAATTAATCTCTTGATGTCCAAGCAACATGAGGCCTTTGTTTCAAATCCTCTTTTTGCCATTCATTCTGTTGAGGAGTTTGCTTCTCAGTAGGTTTGCAACTTTGCTGATCACCAAAATGTCGGAAAGGAATTTGGTAGGCTTGTTGAGGTAATGGTTCTACATTTTTAGTTTAAATACCGGCTTAACCCAACATCCCATTCTGGGGGGGTTGGGTGGGGACATGCATCCTGCATCCCCCCCCCTTGTTTTCGCAAACCATAATTTAAACTAATCATAGTTCCCTTAGATGTCACAGGGAACTGTGGTTAGTTTAAAAATGAAAGCAAAAGTTGTGAACATTTTAGTTTCTGGTTATAACCAGCCAGTTATTTCCTACCTCCTCTTTCTGTTTTACCCTGACTACAGAGGGAAACTAGTTTACTGTTTTAAGAATATGTGCAATTTTATGCACACTTTGGTATATAGTATGCTCATTTCTGCACTGCACTGCAAAGTCTGGCAAAGCGTGATTCTCTAAGGATGCTGTGCTTCATTCTGTGCATCGTTTTAGAAAGCAAAAATTAGGTATGTTCACCTTTAAATGAGAACTGAATTGAATTTGTCTCCCACCCCTAGTACTGTGAACTAGGACATGTCTGACTTACTGAATCTGTGAACCTGACCACTCCATGCCACAAGATTTTTTTGCAGCTCCCCCTTGTTACAGCTTGGTAATACTACAAAATACCAAGAGATATCCATCATTATTGCCTTTAATAAGGCAGACACAGAGCTTCACATAATTACAGTACTTTACTGTAGACTGTTCCTATATAGATTGTATAATTATATATCGGGATGTTCTCTAGACATAGCTTCCCTAGCTTAAGGAGAGAAAGTTTGTGTGTGCCTCTGTGTGTTTTAAACAAACCATCCAGTCCCACATTAGTACTATAAATGTTGCAAACAAATCAAATCTATGGAAAGAGTGCCAGAAAACTGCACTCTGCTTTAAAAGTTGTGCCCATTAACATTAAATGTGAAATAACTCGATCTTAAAGCATCTCAGGATTTTAAAATCATAAGTTGTACAGAAACTTCCCCCGTGGAATTGCTAAAATGTTCAATTCATTATTATTTTACAAAAAAAGATTAAAAAATAATTTCTGAACATTAAAGGGCAATCAAGCACCACAGAAATTATTTAAACTTTTTCCATAGGAAAAAAAAAAAGAGGCCACACTCTAGAAATTCTGCAAGGGTATTGATGTCTATTAAATATTTACTTTTCTCTCCAGCTCACACCAGAAAGAGTAATTTGTATTTGGCAGAAACTGGCTGCAATTACATTAGTCAATCCAAAAGCCCAACTTGCTCATGCAAAATGCAAACAAATTAGTTAAAATGGTCTAATTAGCAGACTGTAAAAATGCAAAGCAAGGCTGGCATATAATGGTGTGCTACCCAAGTATACTTTTTGCAGAATAAACAAAGAGGGAATATAAAATACCCTAATCAATCCCATACCACTAAAGAGACCCAACGGAAAACTGCTTACTTAGTGGGTTTCATTTTAGAGAAAACTTCCGAGGCTCATGTGAGGTTTATTATTCATCGCAGAGGAACTGAGGTTCTGCTCCAGATCCATCAAACTGGTGACTCACTGGGCCAAATGACGTATGCAAATAGCAGGTAAAAAGGTAAAGGGACCCCTGACCATTAGGTCCAGTTGTGACCGACTCTGGGGTTGCGGCGCTCATCTCGCTTTACTGGCCGAGGGAGCCGGCGTACAGCTTCCGGGTCATGTGGCCAGCATGACTAAGCCGCTTCTGGCGAACCAGAGCAGTGCACGGAAACGCCGTTTATCTTCCCTCCGGAGCGGTACCTATTTATCTACTTGCACTTTGACGTGCTTTCGAACTGCTAGGTTGGCAGGAGCTGGGACTGAGCAACGTGAGCTCACCCTGTTGTGGAGATTCGAACCGCTGACCTTCTGATTGGCAAGTCTTAGGCTCTGTGGTTTAACCCCCAGCGCCACCCGCGTCCCTTAAATAGCAGGTAGTTGTCCCTATTTATCAGGGACAGACCCTACCTTCTTGGGATAGGGCATGGTCTGAAGATGCCTGGTACAGCAATCGGGTTCAAACCATATAAATCTGCATCTGGTCCCTGTGTGAATGGGACATGAGAACTTTGTTTTAACCCATCATTTTGCCACTCATTCTACTGTTTGCTTGTCCATTCAACTACTTCATGGGCCACTGAAAGATCAGAAAAATGGCCCCAGGTTAAATCCCCAGCATCTCCAGGTATGGCTGGGGGTGCCCCCACCTGGAACCAAGGAGAGCTGCTGCCAGTCTGTGCAAGCTACACTGAGCTGGATGGCTTCATGGTCTGACTCATTGGAAAGCATCTGCCTGTGTTCCTGATCTTCCTATGATGGATTCCAGCAACACCTGGACGATCACAGGTTCTTCATCCATGGACCTCAGTTCTTGGCAGGCAGGTGCCAGGCAGTGTTGGATTGGTGGGTCAAGTGTTTGTTATTCAGGCCTGGCCAGCTGGAAACATATTGGTGATGGGAAAAGCTTGCTTTCCCCACACCCCTGAAAAAAACACCCTGGTCTAAAGAGAGACATTTATATGACTTGTGTATGTCTCCAACATCACCTAGAACAGGGGTGGCCAACTCCCGAGAGACTGTGATCTACTCACAGAGTTAGAAAATGGCAGTGATCTACCCCTTTTTGGGGGGTTCAGGTCAAAGTTGTTGAACTTTTTTTTTTAGGAAGGAGGAAGGCCCATTTTTGGGGGGAGGGTCAAAGTTGTTTAGTCTTTTCAGGGAGGAGGTAAAGTGTTTAGCTTTTTAAAGGGGAGCTAAAGTTGTTGAGCTTCTTTGGGGGGAGCTAATGATCTACCAGTGATCTACCACAGACGTCCAGTGATCTACCGGTAGATCACGATCTACCTGTTGGACATGTCTGACCTATAAGATTAGGATTTAACTATTTCCTTGCTGGGATGACCAGCTGCAAACAGCAACTTTGGGTAGGACTCGAACCAATGGCTTCAGGTCACAAGAAAGGAGATTTCAACTAAACATCAGGAAAAACTGTTTGACAGTAAGAGCTGTTAATAATGATAATAATAATAATAATAATAATAATAATAATAATAATAATAATAATTTATTATTTATACCCCGCCTATCTGGCTGGGTTTGCCCAGCCACTCTGGGCGGCTTCCAACAAAATATTAAAATACAGTACAGTGGTACCTCGGGTTACATATGCTTCAGATTACAGACTCTGCTAACCCAGAAATATTACCTCAGGTTAAGAACTTTGCTTCAGGATGAGAACAGAAATCATGCTCCAGAGGCACGGCGGCAGCAGGAGGCCCCATTAGCTAAAGTGGTGCTTCAGGTTAAGAACAGTTTCAGGTTAAGAACGGACCTCCGGAACGAATTAAGTACTTAACCCGAGGTACCACTGTAGTCTGTTAAACATTAAAAGCTTCCCTAAATAGGGCTGCCTTCAGCTGTCTTCTAAAAGTCTGGTAGTTATTTTTCTCTTTGACATCTGGTGGGAGGGCGTTCCACAGGGCAGGTGCCACTACCGAGAAGACCCTCTGCCTGGTTCCCTGTAACTTGGCTTCTTGCTGTGAGGGAACCACCAGAAGGCCCTCGGCACTGGACCTCAGTGTACGGGCAGAACGATGGGGGTGGAGACACTCCTTCAGGTATACTGGGCAGAGGTTTGACAGAGGAACGGTCTCCCTCAGGAAATTGTGGACTCTCCTTCGTTGGGAGCTTTAATGCCGAGTGGCCATTTGTCATGGATGCTTTAGCTGAGATTCCTGCATTGCAGGGGGTTGGACTAAATGACCCTTGAGGTCCATTCCAACTCTACAATTTTATGAAGAATGGAAGGCATGAAAAACTGGTTCAGAGTCTGCTCACACCAGTGGGGTGGAGAAGTTTGCAGAGCCTCCTGAAAATTTAAACAAGTGACAGAAACCTTCCAGTACAATCTCTAGGTGTGGCCGGAGAGGTGTCTGTTTTGTTTTAATTTGGCCTGGCAGCACTATAAGGGAGTACAGCTTCCTTCCCTCCTGCCCAGGATGTTGCGTTCCATGGTACCTGGCAATCACTGTACAAATAAGCAAATGTATTTTCATTCCCTCAAGCTATCTAGTCACTTTAAATACTTGATGGGTCAGATTATGAAAGCACCACAATGATTCTGTTATTATAATATCGATACATTAAAGCGTAGCCTGCTGCCCTACAGCATAGATGGAAGATTGCTCCCTCTGTGGATTTTTAACTCTTTAATACATATAATGTTCAAACAATAGGCCTTTTGTCACTGAGAAACTGTCACATTAAAGCAGCTATTGTGTGGGAAAGGAGAAGAGACACTCCTGGTATTATCCACACGGTATGTAGCCGATTATGAGAGAAATTCACAAATTCCCTGTGGTAAACTGTTGATAGGCAGGCATTCCATTGTCCTTCAGAAACAGAGGTACTTGGAGAGACCTGTCATGAGTAACCATGGACCAATGGTACCAAATAGTATGGGAAACAGCCTTACTAGAAAAATTAACCAATAAACTGAAACTGACACGGGGACAAATAGAAGAAGACGCCTTCACCCCAGTATGGCTCCCCTATATCACACACACAGCCCAACAAGACAACGACAAAAATCCACCAACAGCATACGAATCAATATGGCTAACCTGATCCAAAACACCCACCAACCCCACTCATACATGAAAACAAAGACCACCACAGCCAACCACAAATGAACAACGACACCCTAGGCCAACTCCAACCTCTCTCACCACCAAAGGAACACAAGTGAATAGCAGAAAACCCGCACAAGCGACGCTGACACAAAACACCACATATATTAAGTAAAATAGAAACATCACCACACCACCCCCACTCACCTTTCCCCCTCCATCTCTTTCCCCCTTTTCTTCCTAATGTCTCAACAAATGAAACTGATCTGTAAAAAATGTTACTTGAAAAAAAGAGAGACATTGCACATACTTTTGTAAACCAAGAAAATCTTTAATAAAACAAAGAAAAAGAAAAAAGAAACAGAGGTACTGTTGCTCTCCCAACCACCACACAGGTATGGTGCTGCAATGACGATTTGGGTGAAAATTCACTATTATTTATGATTTAAAGTCATATATCCCACCTTTTGGGGGTGTTTTATGAGAAACATAGCAAACTGAAATTCCATAAAGGACTGAAGCATCTATGAAGCAATATGTAAACACAATAAAAATAAAAATGTATATGTAAAAAACCATAAACAGAAAGAATTAGAAATAAGTCTGTGGGTGGGGCAGCGGAAGTGCTGGACCAATGTCTTGCCTCAGTAACAGACTGGATGAGAGCTGAAAAACTGAAGCTCAATCCAGATAAGATTGAGGCGCTGTTAGTGGGTGGTTCCCTAGACTGAATGGATGAAAGGTTGCCTGCTGTTGATGGGGTTACACTTCCTCTGAAGAAGCGGATACATAGCTTGCAGGTACTCCTGGATCCTTTGCTGTTGCTTGAGGCTCAGGTGGCCTCGGTGGCATAGAGAGCCTTCCATCAGCTTCAGCTGGTGGCACAGACGTGCCTCTATCTGGACTAGGGATAGCCTAACTTCTGTCATCTATGGTCTGGTAACCTCGAGGTTAGATTACTGCAACTTGTTATATGTGGGGCGGCCTCTGAAGACAGTTCAGAAACTTCAGCTGGTGCAAAATTCAGCCGCCAGGCCGCTCACTGGGGCAAGATGGTTTGAGCATATAGCACCAATCCTGGCCCAACTGCATGGGCTGCCAATTTGTTTTGGGGCCCAGTTCAAAGTGCTGGATTTGGCCTAGAGATCCCTAAACGGCTCAGGCCTGCAATACCTCAAGGATCGCCTCTCCCCATATGAATTGACCTGGACCCTGCAATCATCATCCAAGGCCCTTCTTTGTGTGCCTCCCCTACAAGAGGCCCAGAGAGTGGCAACACAAGAACGGGCCTTTTCTGAGGTGGCTCCTCATTTGTAAAATGCTCTCCCCAGGAAGGCTCACCTGGTGCCTTCCTTAAATGTCTTTAGATAGCAGGCAAAAACGTTCCTCCATAGCGAGGCTGTTGACCTTTAATGATCTGTTGCTTTTTAGAAGTGGGTGGGATGTTTTTCATGTACCGTATTTTTTGCTCCATAAGACTCACTTTTTCCCACCTAAAAAGTAAGGGGAAATGTGTGTGCGTCTTATGGAGCGAATGCAGGCTGCACAGCTATCCCAGAAGCCAGAACAGCAAGAGGGATTGCTGCTTTCACTGCACAGCGAATCCTCTTGGCTTCTGAGATTCAGAATATTTTTTTTCTTGTTTTCTTCCTCCAAAAACTAGGTGCGTCTTGTGGTCTGGTGCGTCCTATAGAGCAAAAAATACGGTATTTCTTGGTCCTCTTTGTTTTAATGTATCAATGTGAGGGGTTTTTGTCTATCTGGTTGTAAGTTGATTTGGGTTGCCCTGGGCAAGATAAAGTGACTAACAAATTCGATGATGATGATGTCCATTCTGCAGGCTTGACCATCCAGGGCACCATTTAGGAAGTGAGTGAGCAGTGGCAGTTCTGCTGGCATTTGAGTTCCCAACCATGCACATTGATTCCTCAGGAGCATTTGTGGGTACACTGAGGCATAGGAAATATTGTGCTAGTTTACCTGATTATAATGCTAGAGCTTCTGTCCCATTTTCTAATGTTTTTGGCACACTGTAGTACCTTTTGCATGGTGGAACTGTGTGTGTGTGTGTGTGTGTGTGTGTGTGTGTTACCAATAGACCAACTTATAGCACTAAAATTCATTCACACCGGTGGGTGTGGTGCAACACAACAACGAATGTCATTGGACCCCCTCCACATATGCAAACTTCTGTTCCTCCATGGTTCCCCCGTGAAGATTGCAGGAAAGCACTGTATACTGGTGTATACTTTACTCTCGTGATTTTCTAGGTTATTTTATTAATATTAATATTAATATGTCATTACCCCCTACCCTTTCAAAATTCTGAAATGGAACCCCAAGTCCCTGCCCCCCCCCCAAAAAACAAAAAACACATCATTGTCTACCTTCTTGGAACAGAGACCAAGGATTAGGTTGGGTAGTCTTCCCTAGGAAGGGGCTTCTGTCAACATGTTGTTATAACAGAAAAGGTCTGAAGAAGGAGGGATCATGTAGCTCAGTGGTAGGGGACATGTTCTACCTGCAAGAGGTCCTTGGCTTCTTCAGTAAGAAGGAGGAGGGACCTTCTCCCAACCCCATGGAGCTGCTGCCAGCCAGAACTGTGGGATGTATCACCACTGAAGCAGTCAAATACAACATTTCCTGTTGCCTAGAGTGGACACACAGGGGAATGTTGCTCCAGACAGGGAGGACTTCCTGCCATACCTGATCTGGAGCATCCTCCCCCTGTGTGTGACCAGGTATATGGGTGTGACCCTAGCAGACCCTCCAAAAGGGCTAGCCACACAGCCATCTTCCTCTCTCCTGGCTTTTAGCCAGTATATGGCTCATCCTTGCAGAGGATGGAAGCCAGAAGGTACATTTCTCTACAAACGTAACTGTAACCACAAGACAAAGCCTGCCTTCAGAGCACAGCTGTGAACTGAATGTAAGTGAACTTTGCTCTTACTTTTAAGCAAGACTGTTGTGTTATTATTATTTGAAGAGGGAGATAAAAGGGGAAATTTACCAGGAACAATCCAGACTGGACAAGCCAGACTGGATTGCTTAACTTAAATGATTCTAATGAATCCATCAACTTGCTTCTGGCAATGTGCGAGGGAATGGGCTCTGCTACTTGCTCACTAGTGAGGAGGGATAATATTTAATCAATATATCCTCTCCTATTTTCCTCAACATTCCCACAAGAGCAGGCCATACTGGGCTACATAGACAAATCATTTGACTTTGGGTATAAGACAGTTTCCTGTGGCTATAGGCCTTAGAAGTATCTGTACCTGAAGCAAATTATTTATTTTTAATTTACTTGTTACTGCATTTCTATCCCACTGTTCCTCCAAGGACCTCAGGGCCGTGTGCATCATTCTCCCCCCTTTTCTATATTATCTTCACAACAACCCTGTGGGGCAGGTTAGGCTGAGAGGTGGCAAGTATCAAGGTGGTCACCCAGTCAGTTTCATGGCTGAGTGGGGAGTGGACCCCTGGTCTCCCAGGTCCAAGTCTAACACTCTAACCGACACCCCACACCACGCTGGAAGAATACACACACACACACACACACACACACACACACACACACCATCTTCCTAATTTTGGATTAGAAGATGGAGGCAGGAAAGCAATTCTGCCTCTTTTTCCAGCTCCAAGGTACCCACCATGGTAATAATTGTTGATTATCCCAGATGCCACGCAAAGAGAACACACATTCCCCAGAGGTTCCCTGCCACCCAATCTTTTACTCGTGTACGACATCTTCAAGAAAGGTGATCAGCATGCAGAAGCCTTGTTTGCATGTGTTGTATTAATCTCGCTGAATCGGGGCACTGGAGGATAGCTCTATTGTTGGGTACAAGCCATGATAACCACAAGAGCAACCTCCATGTTATGAGAAAGCATATCTCTGGCTGACAGATGCAGAGGATTAACAACAGGGGGCAGATATCACCTTCAAGCCCCGCTTATGAACTTCCCCGCAACGTCCTGACTGGTCACTGTCAATAGGAGGCTGAAACTGCATGGGCTGCTCATTTGGCAACTCGCATGTTTTTTAACTAATCTCTCAGTGCTACCGACTATAAAAAGACTTATTTAGAGCTTGTTTGTTACATATAATTTATTCCAGATCCACACAGGAATGCTTTTCTCTTCCTAAGCCTTGGCAGCCAGACAGTCACAAGAGAACGGCCTGTCTCTCTACATGAGGGGTTGCTTTTTCCTCTCCCTCTCTCTTTTTTTTTTTGCACAGATATCAGTGAAACTGGTGCTTGAAATGCAACACTGAGCACTCACAAACATTGTGTGGATTCGTAGTACTCCCTGGAGGACTACAAACCAATGAACATTTTCGTAGCACATTAGCCCTCTGTCATTTGTGACACATCAACGTATCGATCAGGTTCTGCATTCTGATTTCAATAGTGCCGCCCATTTTAATAAGCCATCAGAGAGGAATTTTATACAGATTAACGACATTCACATAGCTGTTGCAGGATCCCAGTTTGCAAAGCGACATGAGAAACCAAAGAGAGCTTACTGAGTATGGATAGCAAATATTTCCATTCCTGCAAATATGGAAGATCAAAGCAAGTGAATTCATGAATAGGAAGACAAATGGCATTTACGTCCAAGGCTTCATTCAGCAGAATGAGCAGGAGGCCCCTGAAACACAGCAAGCTTGGCTTCCCACATTTTGAAGCAAGGAACTAAATAGTGGGTGTACCCTATATGTGCAAGAGCTATTGAGAATCTAATCCACTGAGTAAACCAACAAAGATGCAGAAGTTCAGAGTCTAAAATAGATCTAACTGCGCTGCTGTTGCTCAGTTTAATGTCTGAGCTGCACTTACAAACTAAGTAATAACCAAGTGTTCAAGTAATATACATGCATGTATCACATCACATGGGTGTGATGCAAAGATGGTTTTGCCTTTTGCTTTAAAGAATATACTGCACACTGATGCAAGCTGTCTGTACACAAGTAAAAGTGTTTGTGCGAAAGATTTGTACAGTTTAGCTGTTGTGTACCTTGGTACATGGGGACGTGGGTGGCGCTGTGGGTTAAACCACAGAGCCTAGGACTTGCCGATCAGAAGGTCGGCGGTTCGAATCCCCACGACGGGGTGAGCTCCCGTTGCTCAGTCCCTGCTCCTGCTAACCTAACAGTCCGAAAGCACGTCAAAGTGCAAGTAGATAAATAGGTACCACTCCAGTGGGAAGGTAAACAGCGTTTCCATGCGCTGCTCTGGTTTGCCAGAAGCGGCTAGTAAAGCGAGGTGAGCGCTGCAACTCCAGAGTCAGCCATGACTGGACCTAATGGTCAGGGGTCCCTTTTTACCTTGGTACACAGACTGTACTCACTGAATGTTACACAGCTCAACCATCTGCGTACACAGGTACTCAGATTGTTGAATGCCAATGATAGATATGGCTGTCATAGTTATTAGAGAAAAATATGTTGATACTGTGGTTTGAGAAGTCTCTGCTCCATTGCCTAATAATGCATCATTTCACTTAGTTTAAATTAATCTTATAAATTCTTACTGCCCAAACATATCCTTCATATGTTTGTTTCATGACTGGATTGTTACCTATGATCTCACAGATATATTCTCATCCCCCCCCCCCCCGCTTGAAATCATTTTTATTTTAGCAGATTCGTTTGCTCTGTTTGGCTCCTGCTGGAAAGCCCTAGAAGACCCACAGCATGTTTTACACCTGAACCTCTAGGTCAGTGTTTTCTAATCAGTATACACCAACAAGTTTAGATATTTATTCATCTGATTTACTCTAATCTCCAGAACAATAAAGAAAGACCTTTAAGGGTTGTAAGGAATAAACATGGTTAAGTTAGTATTGTTAGTATTGATTTCTAACTGGATACAATGAACACCTAGTGGAAATATTTTGACGTTATATTGAGGGTGACGAGTAGGGAATTCAAATATGACCTAAAATCAACTGGTGTTTTTTTTTTTTTTTTTAACTTTAGCGGAAACTCATTGTTAGGGCTGGGTGATATATCATCCAAAACTAGTTTGAAGTCCATATTGTGATACTGGTTTCATAGTTTTAGGCCACACAAGTTTTAGGCTGGTCAATATATCGTCCAAAACCGGTTTCAAATCCATATCATGATATAGTGGTACCTCGGGTTACAGATGCTTCAGGTTACAGACTCTGCTAACCCAGAGATAGTACCTCGGGTTAAGAACTTTGCTTCAGGATGAGAACAGAAATCGTGCGGTGGCAGCAGGAGGCCCCATTAGCTAAGTGGTACCTCAGGTTAAGAACAGTTTCAGGTTAAGAACAGACCTCCAGAATGAATTAAGTTCTTAACCCGAGGTACCACTGTATATCACAGTGTTTAGCTGGTGATAGATCACGATGTCGAAAACCAGAAATCGCCCAGCCCTACTCATTGTTTAGGAAATGCTGACATTTGAGTGATAAACTGACTTCAAACAGTTCATTATTTAGGAGGAACATCAAGAGACAGTGGCATGTGTGGCAGGGTGGAGCCACCATTCTGACACTGGCCTCACTTCTTCTAGCTTGGGCAGGGTGGCAGCAAGGTTGGTGCAACACTGTTGCATGAAGGAGACCACCATTGGTCCATACGGCACTCCCACCAGTGCACCTGTGCATGCCAACCTTGCTGCTGATGCACCCTGTCAAATATGCAGCTACTGGCCGCAACCTCCCCAAATCCATCTCATTGCTCCTTAGCTATCTGGTTGTACAGTACTTTCCTTGTTGATGCAGAAGTTCAGGTGGAGAAGGCTGGAGACAGACTGATGCATTCACCCACAGATATGTGAAACATTGTTAGATGAGCATGGAGAAAGTGTTCTGTTAGCCTGATACGAGCTCAGGGGTTTAGCTCAGGGGAAGGGCCATAGTCCATTGGCAGAGCAATTGCTTTGCATACAGATGCTCCCAGGTTTGATCCCCAGCATCTCCAGATAGCACTGTGGTCTAAACCACTGAGCCTCTTGGGCTTGCTGATCAGAAGGTTGGCGGTTTGAATCCCCACGACGGGGTGAGCTCCCGTTGCTCTGTCCCAACTCCTGCCAACCTAGCAGTTGGAAAGCACACCAGTGCAAGTAGATAAATAGGTACTGCTGCAGCGGGAAGGTAAACGGTGTTTCCATGAACTCGTGCTTCTGTCACGGTGTTCCGTTGCACCAGAAGCAGTTTAGTCCTTCTGGCCACATGACCTGGAAAGCTGTCTGTGGACAAACACCGGCTCCCTCGGCCTGAAAGTGAGATGAGCGCCACAACCCCATAGTCACCTCATAGTTGGTAAAGTCCCTTGCCTAAAACCCTCGTAAGCCACAGCCAATCAATCTGGACAATAGTGCACTAGATGAATCAACAGTCTGTCTCAGTATGGCAGCTTCCTATATTCCTATGAGCTGGGTTCTCTGCATTTTCAGCATTTGAAACTGCTATTTAATTTCTATGTGGGAATAACTGCATTGAGAGAAGCAAGTTTAGCCTGGCATGTTTAGCCTGGAGTTTAGCCTGGAGAAGAGGAGGTTAAGGGGTGATATGATAGCCATGTTCAAATATATAAAAGGATGTCATATAGAGGAGGGAGAAAGGTTGTTTTCTGCTGCTCCAGAGAAGCGGACACGGAGCAATGGATCCAAACTACAAGAAAGATTCCACCTAAACATTAGGAAGAACTTCCTGACAGTAAGAGCTGTTCGACAGTGGAATTTGCTGCCAAGGAGTGTGGTGGAGTCTCCTTCTTTGGAGGTCTTTAAGCAGAGGCTTGACAACCATATGTCAGGAGTGCTCTGATGGTGTTTCCTGCTTGGCAGGGGGTTGGACTCGATGGCCCTTGTGGTCTCTTCCAACTCTATGATTCTATGATTCTATGTGTATTTTTTGTATTTCTTTTTGCAGGTCCTATTAAGAGAACATCTCTGAACCGGAGTGATCAATAAATAAACCACACACTCCATCTCTCTCTCTCTCTCTCGCACACATGCACACAAACATGCGCGAATACAAATTTCCCAATATTGCCACAGTTAATATCTTGACAGCATGGCTAAAAAGCTCTTTTTTATCACCTTGGTTAGCTTGTTGACACATAATAGACCTTGTTGAGTAGCTCATCTTGTTAATGATTCCCCGCTTTTACATATTGATATTAGAACCTGAAAAGGGAACATCTCATCTCCTGAATATGATTACCACTTGCAAAAAAATCCATGTACAGAAAGAGGGAGAGAGAGGAATGGTGGCATGGAACTATTTTTAGAAATGAAACAAGAAGTTCTAAGAATTTATATTTCTCCACCACCACCCCTACTCTGGTTCACATCCAAGCACTAATATCTCTCATTTACTTTGTTCCTTCCCCCTTGAGTTATCTATGTCACACAGACTGGTCTTGCATGTCATGTTAACTATCTAGTAGGGGGTGGGGGGTTGAGAAGCTCAAAGTCTGCTTGTAACATTGCCCTGAGCTAGCATACATGCTAGGTAAAAGGGCATAAAAAATTCATTGCTCTTCCATTTCAAGTTGCTGGGATATTTTAATTCCAATAGGAAAGAACCAATGTCAGCTAAAGATGGAGCTATAATTAAACTGATACGGCATTCATGGTTTCCATCAAAAACCCACAGTAGTCGTCATATATTTCTTCTCAACCCCCCACCCCATCTTTAAACTATATGGAAATCAATTATCTCAACAAACCAGCTGCAAGGACAGTATGCCAGCCACTTACTCCTGAAGTGAATAAATTATTTGAAATTCATTATTGATATGAACAACTCTCCAAGATTTAAAGCACCAGTCTTTCTTTCTTTCTTTCTTTCTTTCTTTCTTTCTTTCTTTCTTTCTTTCTTTCTTTCTTTCTTTCTTTCTTTCTCCCCCCTCTCTTTGTCGTTTGTTCGTTCTCTCTCTCTCTCTCTTTCATTCTCTCTCTCCCCCCCCCCCATTTCTGAGAAGAATTTTGCGCTGGATTTTGAACCACTGCTTCGCTATCTATTCTCAAGACCGCTGATTTCCACGCAGCCAAACTGTTATGCAAATAGCAAGATTTCAGGGCTTGGGTGGTGCAGAGAGGCAAATGAAGCTTTGGCTGACAAAGTGCCGGGGAATTAATAGTCCTTTACATTTAGTGACAAATGTGCTCCTGATTTACCCCATCATGACAGATACAGAGTTAAAGAGGGACATCCAAGACTGAAAATACCATTTGTGTGTCAAGGATGTTAGCAACCTGGAGTGGTGATAGGCACTGGTGTGTACAGGTTATGAAATGGAGTTGATGTGATGTCATTTTGGGTCTACTGTAACCTGGTTATCTCTTGCCAAGACTTCATGTATGATTAGTCAGCTTGGAGAAGACAGCAAGCCTTATCAGGCACACTTCCTGACATCCCTGTCAACTTACGAAATGTGGTTAAGGAATTTAAGATGAGGTGTCACATCTTCATATCAAATCCCAGTGCACTCAGCACCTATGAGTTGGAAGATTCCTTCTAGAAACATTAATGAAAAGGAAAGGAAGTTAAGACGGGGTTTGACCTTGTAATGTGTTTTGCATGTAACATCTCCCTAAGTTAATGTCTTTTATTTTTGCAGATTTCTTCTGAGCATGCCAAAAAGAAAAAGGAAAAAAGAGGGAGATGGAGGAACCTTAATAGGAAGGGCTACATAAAGATAAGCTTTCATTAAATACTAACAGGGAAGAGTATTTAGAGCTATTTGGCATGGAAAATATTAATCATTTCTGAGCCCAGAGAATACGAATAGAAATTATGTATAAAGTTTGCAATAACTTAAAAAAGAAAAAAACACTGAGCACTACATTTGGAATAGCTGAAAAATATCACGTCATAATGGAAAGCATTCTAACATTTTTTTAAAAAATCATCAAAGAAAATAGATTGTACGGTAGACTACCCTGCTATGTTCTTTCAAGATTCACCCCCTCCACAAAAAGTAACTATCAGCATGCTAGTGTTATGTTATTAACTCTAGCCAACTGCATGGTTCCTATTAATAAAGGCATTTACACTGGAAAAGATCTCTCCTGTTTCTCCTGCCTCCCAAACTTAACATTCACAGCTAGGCTGAAAAGATTTGTTACATGCTGAAAATCAACATATTGCATAAACAAGGCATACTTAAAGGGCTTGGAATATTTTACCATGTGGAAGAGCAGGCATGCCTCAGCAGTTTTTCATCTCTTCAGGCTTATTTTAACTGCATGTTTATTGGTTTTCACCATTTTGCCTCTTTTGAAGGAGGAGGGATGTAGAGGGTGAGCCCGGCCTGCGTAAGTAGTGTCTTAAAAGTTGTTTTGATAGCCAAGGAGCAGGGATAAAATGGGTTCAGTTCACACGTATAGGCAAAGCTATGTGATTCGCACTTCCCAGAACAATGCAACACAGCCATCCATCAAAATTCACAGTGCTCTGAACTTTGTAATGCAGATCTCCAGACAAGCAATGTGTACTAAAATGTGTATATTAAGGTAAACGGTGCATTATACGTGCAAAGAAATGCACATATAAAACTGCATTCTATTTAGTACACAAGCAATGTGTACTAAAATGTGTATATTAAGGTAAACGGTGCATTATACGTGCAAAGAAATGCACATATAAAACTGCATTCTATTTAGTACACAAGCAATGTGTACTAAAATGTGTATATTAAGGTAAACTGAGCATTATACCTGCAAAGAAATGCACATATAAAACTGCATTCTATTAGGGAAAACTGCTTTGCAAAAATGTGTATATACTGGGAGAAATTTGCACTAAGGTCCTAATGAATTTTCATGAGGACTTAAAAAAAAAAATATGCAAACTGATGTGCAAATGTGGAGAACTTAGCTTAATTAAGATTGGAAAAACGAGAAACTAAGAGAACCCGAAAATGACAGATTCACCATCCCTTTGTCAATGCAACCCTAAGCTTCTGTCCATCATTGCAGCTATGCTATTTCTATTTATATCACAATAAACTCAAGATGGCACTCCTATGGATCCCAGGCAGATTTCCATCCAGGCATTAATCAGATGAGGATCTCCTTGTTACAGCAAGTTTACTGTACCGTGTCCCTTTATGTTATGCTCTGGGATCAATCTTTTCAAACATGGGCTTCACCTTTCATCCTAACATGTCCCCCTTTTAAAAAAACTTTATCCCACGGGCAGGCAATGGGGTACTCTCAAGATGTTGTGGACAACATGCATACAACAACGGCTGCTCAGATATTGCTAAGGAAGACTGGCAAACTAACTTAATGAAGTATGTGGAAATGGCTAAATTAACTGGGAAAACAAGAAATCAAGATGACAACAAATATATAAAAGAATGGGAAATGTTTATTGCATATTTACCAAAGCAATCTATGCAAGTTAATACATTAGCAGGATTTTAAAAAACACTTGTAATGTGATGGACAATGTTTAAATTTGGAGGTAATTAGAGATAAAGATTTTATTGACATGCATGAATGAAAATAATACAAAGGACCCAAAGAAGGAGTAGAGGGAAGTTGGGGGATTTAAGTAGTCCTATACTGCGGATTTAAAATGGATTGTGTATACAGTTGTTATAAATGTTTTATTTTATGTTTTTCCCCTTTAATGATTTTGTTTTTTGTGTGGAAATTAATAAAAAATATTATAGCAAAAAAATTCTGTGGACAACAATTCCCATCTGCCCCAGTTCCATGGCCAATGATCAGTGTTAATGGAAGCTGTAGTTCACAACAATTTGTAGAACGTCATGTTGGCTACCCCTGCTTTATGGGGAATGACCATATAGACCAGGGTTTCCCAAACTTGTATCTCCATTTGTTAGTGGACTACAATTCCCATCATCCCTGACCACTGGTCTACCTAGGGATGATGGGAGTTGTAGTCCAAAACCAGCTGGAGAGCCAACTTTGGGAAACCCTGATATATGTAGACCATATGGTGGTAGGACACATGTTTTGCATGCGGAAGATGCAAGGTTGACTCTCTAGCATCTCCAATTGAACTAACCAGGTAGCAAGTGATGGGAAAGTCCTTCCTCTACCTGGGACCCCAGAGAGCCTCTGCCAGTCAGAGTAGACAATGCTGGACTCTATGGACAAATCGTTTGTAAGGGAGCTTCCTCTATTCCCTTTCCTTCTCTCCTCTTCCTCTTAAGGAAATGTAAACAACAGCACAAGAAAATGGTGGGAGAAAAAGAATGGATGCAACCCACCTTAGTGGAAACCATCATGTGAAAACTAATTATCTACATGAGACAGGTGAAAGTGACAAAAGGGACAAGTGGGCTGCATTTTGTGTATGATACAGGCTAAATACTGCAAGCTGGTTTTTCACAAGCACCATCATAGCAGCCGCAAAGGCAGAGAGACAAACTGTCACAGAAAGATGAGCTGGGTTGTCTCTTGATGCTCAGTCCTGGATAGACAACCATTAACAGCTGGTGCCAGCAAAGAGGGGTTCAGAAGCTAGGAATACCTGTCAAGCTTTAACTGGGAAAGTATACGTCCTTTTCAGATTCAATGACTGTTAACTTAGTCATCATCCTCTAAAAGCCCTCTCGCTTTCTGTGAGCTTTCTGTGCAGATTCAGCAAGTGCAAGTGATGGCCCAGCAGTCCATGATCAAATATGGAGAACAATGGCACAGCACAGGTTGACTTTCTCCAGTGGATATTTATGTGCCTTCCTGATTGGCTGGCTGTGGGTGCACCAGCAGGGCCAGTTCAGCGTTCCCATTGGTGAATTCTCACCTAAGGGCAGACGAACCTGTCAATTTCAGCTTTCTCAGTTTCTCAGCTTCCCAGTCTTAAATTCGCTTCACATTTCTGCAGTCTTAAATTCACTTCACATTTATTAGGAATTTCTGATAACAAACACAATTTTTTGTATGCAGTTTTGACTAATGTATCTAGTTTTGCAAGCTTTCCCCCTTAAAAATGTGGTTTTGCATGCCATTATTGCAAATGCATTCAGTTTAATGCATATTTCCCCCCTAATACAGTCGTACCTTGGTTTTTGAACAGCTTAGTTTCCGAACGTTTTGGCTGCTGACTGTTGAAAACCTGGAAGTGGCTGTTCCGGTTTGCAAACTATTTTTGGAAGCCGAACGTCCGATGGGGCTTCTGCAGCTTCTGATGGGCTGCAAGAGCTTCCTGTAGCCAATCAGAAGTCCACAATTTGGTTTTTGAAATTTTTGGAAGTCGAACGGATTCCATTCGACTTCCGAGGTACGGCTGTATATGCATTTTCATGAACCTTGTTCAGCTGGAAAACCCTATCACAACATTTGGATAGGGGAGGATTTTGAAAGAGGGATGTGCACTGGTTCTCAAATCGCTCCAGGAAGTGTGAATTTGAGATGGGGACACTGCCGCCACCACCACCGCTGTCCCTGCTGTAGGTTACAACTCTGTAGCCTGGCAGACCCTCAGCTACTCACCCAGCTGGCCATGCTGAATAAAAACAGGAAGGAGAAAGTGAGCCAGGTCAGACCTGAAGAGAAGGAGGCAGCTGGAGGAGACCCTGGGGGTGGGTGGGGAATTGTGTAGCTGGTGGGGTGAAGGTAGGCCTATGGGGGCTGGGGTTTGAGGGGTGGGGCAGCAAGGAGGCAATGGAGGTCGAGGGTGGGTGCTGGGGCTAGCTGGGCTTCAGAGCAGGGTTGTCTGTATCATTAAAAACTTCAATAAAAATATTAGCATGCAAAAATAAAGCCCCTGCCCCAGCAGTGATACTGATGTAAAATAAAGGTAAAGGTAAAGGGACCCCTGACCATTAGCTCCAACTGTGGCCGACTCTGGGGTTGAGGCGCTCATCTTGCTTTATTGGCCAAGCGTACAGCTTCCGGGTCATGTGGTCAGCATGACTAAGCCACTTCTGGCAAACCAGGTACTGCTGGAGTGGTACCTATTTATCTACTTGCACTTTGACGTGCTTTCAAACTGCTAGGTTGGCAGGAGCAGGGACCGAGAAACGGGAGCTCACCCCGTCATGGGGATTCGAACCGCCGACCTTCTGATTGGCAAGTCCTAGGCTCTGTGGTTTAACCTACAGTGCCACCCGCGTAAAATGTAAAATAGAATGTCCCTATTTTCATCAGAGGAATGTTGGAGGGTGTGTCTTTCACCTGTTGGGACCAAGTCTGAATGTGTGCTGGTGACGTACAACTGTTTAAGGGACCTCTGCATCCTTCATACTATAGTCTCCAAGGACAGCAGTTCCACAGCAGCACCTTTGCCATCTTGCTCCCTGGCCGAAATGATTTTATGAGATAGTAGGATGTCTAGCTAAATAAAATCCCAAATGCATTGAGTGTCTGTCCCAGCCATGTCAGACACAGGCTTCCCGAGTTGTAAGAGCCACAAGAAATCTTTTTTTGAAGGTTGTTTGTGCTCCAGAAGAACGTCAATGGAAATGTGATTATCGACATCAAGAAGAGCAGCCTTTGAATCTTGGAATTGTTTCCCCCTAGGATAAAACACATTAGACCCACTTAAATAATTTTAAAATAATTTAGTTTAGGCTGGAACACATTGTGCAAGCTTTTATTCCATCGGAACATTATTCTGAAATTATTGCCTCTCTTATTATCAGGGCTATTGATTTCTTTTCTTTTTTAAGCATTCAGCTTATGTTATTTGTGGTGTCTTCAAGCAATACTATTGGTCATAATTTTTTATCTCAGCCAAACAAAAACACAGCACTTACATGTTTCAGGCACATAGCCACAGCTTGAAACTTTTTATTTTTAAGCAAAACAAAAGCTCACATTCTCTAGTTACATTGGGGCCTGGAGAAGCGCTGGATTTAGGGTGGTACAGGCAGCTTGCCCACACTGGGTGCCGAGCTGAGGGGGCACAAGATAAAAATAATAGTAACAACAAGCATCTATATTTATACAGGTGCCTACTGACAAGATCCATTTAAAAGCAACTGAACCAAAATGAATTATTGTGAAAAGAAGAAATATTTGAGGAGGGGGGCAAATTGTGTCCTCTCTTAGGGCGCCATATTGCCAAGGTCCACCCCTGCCTGGAGGCATTGTAGGGGGATAAAGATGGCGGCAATGCAACCTCTCAGCCTCGTACTCCTCTTGATTCCAGATTCTTTCTTTATTTTTAAAGCCACAACACCCACTGTCCATCTCCACCAGCAGGTAGACTTGCTGGGGAGCTCTGCCAGCCACCAGGGTTGTATTTTGGGGGGACACCAGGGTGGTGCTGGGGTAGCTTACTCAGGAACACTGCCCAGGATGCCCTCAAACCTCCCATTGGTCCATCTTGGGTCTATTAGATTGTAAGCCCTTAAGGGCTTGGGACCAGTTTATTTGAAAGATCACCCTATCCCCATACAGTGGTACCTCGGGTTAAGAATTCGTTCCAGAGGTCCGTTCTTAACCTGTAACTGTTCTTAATCTGAGGTACCACTTTAGCTAATGGGGCCTCCTGCTGCTGCAGCGCTGCCGGAGCACGATTTCTGTTCTCATCCTGAAGCAAAGTTCTTAACCCGAGGTACGATTTCTGGGTTAGCGGGGTCTGTAACCTGAAGCATCTGTAACCTGAAGCGTATGTAACCTGAGGTGCCACTGTACTACGCTACTTCCTTGACTAGGAGCTGTCCCTATGTCCCCCCGTTTACCTTCCTGCCGGAGCAGTACCTGTTTATCTACTTGCACTTTGATGTGCTTTTGAACTGCTAGGTTGGCAGGAGGAGGGACTGAGCAATGGGAGCTCACCCCGTCATGAGGATTCGAACCGCTGACCTTCTGATCAGCAAGTCCTAGGCTCTGTGGTTTAACTCACAGCGTCCCTAGATGCAAGTAGATAAATAGGTACCGCTGCGACAGGAAGGTAAACAGTGTTTCCGTGCACTCTGGTTTCTGTCATGGAGTCCCGTTGTGTCCTGCTGGCCACATGACCCAGAAAGCTGTCTGTGGACAAACGCCGGCTCCCTCGGCCTGAAGCGAGATGAGTGCCGCAACTCCATAGTCGCCTTTGACTGGTCTTAACCATCCAGGGGTCCTTTACTTTACCTTACCTTTTACCCAGACATGTAAAGCTGGTGTGTATTTTAATCTGTAAAATACAGATCCGGTACTTTCCCAGTGTGTGGCAGCAATGCCAGGGTAGGAAGGTTGTCTTCATGGCATTGCTCCCCTGCACCAGCCTCTCCTGCACACAAGGCAAGGCCATAGCCATGAAATTAGACATTCATAACAATTGAAACAGAGATTCTGGAATGAGGATTTGCCGCCATTCAAAATGGGGTTGTATTGTTTAATTGTGAGCTCATTACAAAACAACAATGAAATAAAAAAGGGATTAAGCTTTTGCGATATACCAATCAAAGGAAGTGGCATGTCCAGCCTTGTTTCTTTTTTTAAAAAAAATTGCGCTAATGTCAGATGCCATTTTCAGATTTTAAAGCGCAATCGAGGGGAATTGTATACCAGCCCCACAAAGAGACCAGCATTTGAAGTTTGCTGGTACAGGGTTCAGAATATTAGTGTAATATACTCTGGCAGATGCCAACACATATTTTGAAAGCAGAATTTGTTCCAGGGCTAATAACCTGTTAGGAGAGGTTCACTACACAATGATATGCCAGAGCAATGACAGTACCCCATGCCTAGTGTCAATAATTCTCTGCATGCTAGTGAAATGTACATCCTTGCAAGGTGGTGTCAATCCCCATCGCCACCTCCCCAGGCAACTGGAAGGTTAAGGCAGACAGAGACCTTTCGTAGATGACATACTGTCAAGGGGCATACAAAAAATGAGCAGGAAAAAGGAAAGTCTGGCTTTACAATTGGGCATTATTTGAAGGATAAATGCTCCTCCAAAATTGTTCAGTCCATGTTCGTGGAAGGGGGCTTAGGGGAAGGTCTGTAGCTGCGTGGTAGATCACCTGCTTTGCATGCAGAAGGTTACAGGTTCAATTCCCAGCATATCCAGGTAGGAATGTTCCCGTCTAAAACCCTGGACAGTCACTGCCAAGGTAGGCAACTTGAGCTAGTATCCTGTCAAGGGGCAAATGGCTCTTTTTGGATTCAGGCAGGTAATTAAAAAAAACCCACCAAGTTGCTACGTTAGCAGGGTTTATTTGCTAAACGAGAATATATAGTAAGGCACAAAAAAACCAGAAATCTTGCATTCCTCTGAGTTGCTGGGAAAGCTGCTCCAGAAGAGCAGCACACCCTCCTGTCCCTCCAGTCTATAAATGGCATTGGGATCACCAATTAAGCAAGGGCCAGTACTGGGCTTTCTGCTATTTATAATATCACATGATGATGTCACTGAACTTTTCCACTCTCCTGACTGGTGACTTCAAAGGACTGGCCGGTGGCCAAGGGTGACGGCTCATTACTCCTGTGCTAACCTCGCGCATTGATGATGCCCAGGCAGCTGCCCAGTGCCTTATCTTCTGATGGCCTTTAAGGGAAGCCCACCACACTTAGGACTGCACTTTCCCACGCTGTGGTCTTAAGCAGAAGCCCTTTCTCATGACGTCACACATTTCTGCACAATTAATTCTGTATGTAGGACACAGCCTAGGGGGATTCCATTACTAGTTACGCAGTTTCAGTTAGCATACATGCCCTGCATATGTCCTGAGAGAGGGAACCTGTTGAAATGGCACTCTCTCCTCACGATCATTACATATCTTCCATATTTTTCCCATGCAGCTAGGTGGACCAGTGGTCTGACTCAATGTGGGGTAGATTCCTATGTTCCTATCTACAGTGGTACCTTGGGTTCCGAACGCTTCTGGTTATAAACTCCACAAACGTGGAAGTAGGTTTCCCGGGTTGTGAACTTTGCCCCGGGATACAAACACAATTCATCTTCCGGGGTCACGGAAGCCCTATGTAGGGAATGCACACCTCGGGTTAAGAACGCTTTGGGTTAAGAACGGACTTCCGGAATGAATTAAGTTCGTAACCCGAGGTACCACTGTAATACGAAGTCTTTCTGTTGGTCATCAGGCAATGGCTTTTCCACCTGCCTTGCCACACCGTCCAGCCCTGGGAGCCTTTCCCAGACCACGACTTTGAGAACAGCAGAAGCCCCTGGGAAGAGAGGAGTTCAGGGATGTATTTTTAAAAAATAATTTTATACAATGTGTGTCCTTGTTTCTCAATTTGACCATTTTACATGGTTTTGTAGGTTTGGTGGTAATTTATGCATTGTGATTTCCTTTTTTTAAAAAAAATATATTATTATAGATTAGTACCGTATTTTTCGCACGATTGGACGCACCGGACCATAGGACGCACCTAGTTTTTTTGGGGGGAAATAAAGGAAAAAAATTTCCCCTTTATTTCCCCCCCAAAAGCAGGTCAGGGAAACCGAACCAGGTCGAGGAACAGCGGGATAGTGGCGCTGCGCCTCCCTGCTGTCCCCCAAGCTTGTGGGGCTGGCCGATGTCTGTCCGGCGGGCGGGGAGCTCTGCTTCAGGGCGCCCCACCCGCCAGGCAGCAGGCTGCTATCCGCAGCGTGGGGAGCCTTGTCGGGAACTCCTGCAAGCCTCCCCACTCTGCGGATGTCTGCCTGGCGCGAGGGGCGCTCTGCTTCAGGGCGCCCCACCCGCCAGGCAGCAGGCTGCTATCCGCAGCGTGGGGAGCCTTGTCGGGAACTCCTGCAAGCCTCCCCACTCTGCGGATGTCTGCCTGGCGCGAGGGGCGCTCTGCTTCAGGGCGCCCCACCCGCCAGGCAGCAGGCTGCTATCCGCAGCGTGGGGAGCCCTGTGGGGAATTCCTGCAAGGCTCCCCATGCTGCGGATGTGTTCCCGAAGCGCCTGGAGCTCTGCTTTCAGGGCACCCGGCGCTTCTTGGAAGCAGGCTGAGCGGAGCGCTAATCCCGAAGCCCCAAGCTTCGGGATTAGCGCGGCGCTTCGCTAGCCCTGGGAGAGCCACGCAACGTCGCGGGGCTCTCCCAGGGCTAGCGAGACCTTGCCGGCACCCAGAAGCTTGGGGCGCGCTGAGCTCCGCGCGCCCCAAGCTTCGGGATTAATGCAGCGCTCCGCTAGCCGCGGCTAGCGGATAGCTTCCTGAAGCCTGGAGAGCAAGAGGGGTCGGTGCGCACCGACCCCTCTCACTCTCCAGGCTTCAGCGAAAGCCTGCATTCGCTCCATAGGACGCACACACATTTTCCCTTGCTTTTTAGGAGGGAAAAAGTGCGTCCTATGGTGCGAAAAATACAGTAATTGTTTATCAAAAAAAATTCCTTCCAGTAGCACCTTAAAGACCAACTAAGTTAGTTCTTGGTATGAGCTTTCGTGTGCAAGCACACTTCTTCAGATACTATCTGTAATTGTTTATCGTAATTGATAAGAGTAAACTGTTTAATTATTATTTGCTGATGATTAATTTTACTGTTTACAATTGGATTTTAATGGATTATTGAATATTGCTTTTTTATGTTGTTATTTTAATGTTATTGCGACTTTTTATATTGGATCAGATTGTTACTATTCATGTTTGATGTTTTTTTTATTATTTTTATATGTGTTGGGAGCTGCCCAGAGTGGCTGGGGCAACCCAGCCAGATGGGCAGGGTGTGAATTGTTGTTGTTGTTGTTTGAAGTGACTATGTCTCCCACTTCACAGAGGACAGCCCTCTATTTGAAGGCATCCTCTGTCTGAGGGGCTGCCTTGTCTAAGCATGATTTAAATAACTATAAGAAGAGAGAGCAACAGCCAACCCCTGAACAGACTGAGTAGGGACACAGGTCACTGCTAGGCTAGCTACTATTTTAGCTGTGGTAAAAATATATGTGCATCTATACGTGTAAATTGAAGCCCTTTCTGGTAAATCTGTATCATCAGAAATTGGAGTTCCATTCTTAGTTATGGTTTGATATAGAGCGCAGGAGAAGGAAACAGTCTCTGGCAAAAGAAGCAAGATCTTTGAGGTCAAATAAATCAGATAAGCACACTTTTTGTTTTGATCCAATGAAGTGTGCACAAGAATTTCTAAGGAGAGAAAAAGTGCATTTGTATTAATAAATTCTGCAGAGCTCTTGGGCAAGCTGTAGTGAAGAGAGAGAGAGAGAGAGAGAGAGAGAGAGAGGAGAGAGAGAGAAAGTATTTTGGAACCTTATAGTGCAGAGACCTAGGCAAATGAAATCATTTATGAAGAATCAGATTCTAAAATCATTTTGAGAATGTGTTTAATGTTTAAAGTCAGTGTGGTGTAGTGGTTAGGGTGTTGGATTAGAACTGGAGAGACCAGGGTTCAAATCCCTCTCAGACTAACCTACCTCACAGGGTTGTTGCAAGGATAAAATTGGAGGGCGGGGACTATGCAGGGCACCTAGTGCTCCCAAGAAGAAAGAGGCGTGTATGAATGCAATAAATAGATAAAATCAACAATAAAGTCAATGGCACACTTCCAAGTTGCTCAAGCAGAGCCTGTTGTGATATATGAAATAGTAAACAGAACAACTTTTGAGTTGTTGCCACATTGGCTTAAGAGAGCATTATGTACAGCTCTGTTGGAAAAACTTAGCATTTGAAGGTACTACAAGGTGCTGCAGAATCTGAAATTTTCACTGCCATTTGGTGGATCTTCACAGCCCGCATAAATGCCCAATCTGCGCAGATATTTACTTGGAAATATCAGTGAGTTATGACCTTCCCTGGTATCTGAGACCCCCAACAAATGGTTAATTGTGGACCCCTTGCTCTTTGTATCCTTCTGCCTGTGCCCCCTTTTGGTTAGTACCCCCAGACATATGAAACCATGGAATAATCTGCTTCTTTGTTCTTTGTCTGAAAATACAAAATAAAACAAACTTTTCCAGGCTACCCTACAGAAATGCATGGATTGAGGGTGTAGGATCCAGTTACCTTGCGGGTGCTAAACAGGTCTGAATCTGGGCATTGCTTGTATGGGAGACTACCTAGGAAGCCTGTCACCCCACATGCTTTTGAGTTCCATGATGGGAGTCTGGTGGGGGATAGAAACGTACTAAAGAAATAAATGACGTCTGATAAAACCAAAACAACAAAATAAAGACAGACCTTTGCAAAAACACAACAGTAATCATTACACAGCAGGATAAAAGCAGCAAGGAAAACAGTCCCTGACACTGCGATGGCACTGTTTCCATTGCCACTTTTATCCTGCTGGGAAGATGAAAATCTGTGAAAATAAAAAGGTCTTCTGCTGGCACTAGAAGTTGGCACCAGGTGAGCCTTCCTAGGGAGAACATTCCATAAGAGAGTGGTCCACATACAAAAGAGGGCAGGGCTCCCGGACTTTTAATAGTTGTGCAGAAGTGGGAATTTCAACAGGTGTGGTTTGTTATAGTGGCAGATGGAGGCCAGAGAGAAAATCTTGGTAAAGCTTTGCTGAACAAACTGAACAAACAGTATTCAACTTCAGCAGAAAAACAGTGGGCTTTTGTCTTTAAGGAAGGCCTTCTTCAGAGCAGGGTTACATATACAGTGGTACCTTGGTTCTGAAATGCCTTGGTACTCAAACAGCTTGGAACCCAAACGCTGCATACCCATAAGTAAGTGTTCCAGTTTGTGAACTTTTTTTGGAAGTGGAACATGCTCTGTTTTGAGTGTTACGTTTCCGATTTGAGTGTTACGTTTCCGATTTGAGTGCTACACTTACATTTTGAGTGCCATGCTTCCATTTTGAATGTTACACTGAGTTCTGTATTTGCTACTTATTTTGCGTTTTTGTTTTTGTGGCTCTTTTTTGTTTTGTTTTTGTGACTGTGTGGAACCCAGTTCAGCTACTGATTGATTGATTGTGTGACTGAAGTACATTGTTCATTGCTTTCATTTTATGGATCAATGGTCTTGTTAGATGGTAAAATTCATGTTAAATTGCTGTTTTAGGGGTTGTTCTTAAAAGTCTGGAATGGATGAATCCATTTTGCATTACATTCTATGGGAAAGCGCGCCTTGGTTTTGGAACGCTTTGGTTTTGGAACTGACGCCCAGAATGGATTAAGTTTGAGAACCAAGGTACCACTGTACTATCAAATATGCAGATGAATGTTCCACCAGAACAGAACAGCCAATCAGAGCACATGCTACCTCAGCAAAGATTATGCCATTCTGTCTAGCTGCTAAACAACACTCCGCAACCTTCCCCCTCTTGGCTGGTTGACTCTACATATTAACAGAATTAACTCATAAGTTACAAACTGAATGATCCCTGCTGTTGTTCTTCCAACAGTCACTACATCTTCTTCTACACAACAGTTCAAGATGCAAGAGCCTTGTCTTCTCTTGCATCTGGCCCCCCAGATTCCATCACAACCAACAACTTTATCTTTCCACTTCCAACTCACCTCACCTCAGATAACTTGAGACATTCAGAGCAGGTCCCCAAAAGGTAACCTGAGCATAGTGTGAGTTCATGTAAGAATTGGACAGGTCCCAAGCCATTTGAGGCTTTAAAGATAACCACCAGCAGTTTGGATTGTGCTCAGAAATTATCTAGCCTTGAGCCAGTGCAATTGTTTAAGCACAGGCCAGCTCTGTTTCCATTGTCCAGCCCCAACTAGCTTCTGAAAATCCTTAAGCACAGCTGCAGCCTGGGATATTGCAGGCACGGAGAAAGGAGATGAGGCTAAGAAATCAGTGACTTGCCAAAGGCATAGCAAAGGCAAGATAAGATATAAGAAGAGTCCTGCTGGAACATACCCATAGCCTATGCCCCCAAGGGACGCAGGTGGTGCTGTGGACTTGCCGATCAGAAGGTCGGCGGTTCGAATCCCCGTGATGGGGTGAGCTCCCGTTGCTCGGTTCCTGCTCCTGCCAACCTAGCAGTTCGAAAGCACGTCAAAGTGCAAGTAGATAAATAGGTACCACTCCGGTGGGAAGGTAAACGGCGTTTCTGTGCGCTGCTCTGGTTCGCCAGAAGTGGCTTAGTCATGCTGGCCACATGACCCGGAAGCTGTACGCCGGCTCCCTTGGCCAATAAAGCGAGATGAGCGCCCCAACCCCAGCCACGACTGGACCTAATGGTCAGGGGTCCCTTTACCTTTACCTTATGCCCCCAAGGAGGACAGGAGGACAATTGTCCTCTCCTGCTGCTGTTCACTAGTGAGTGGATTTCAGAGGTATTTCAGAGTTCCATGGGAAGAGGAAAGGATTGGTGAACCATTCTTGGAGCTGTAACTCTGTGAGAGGAATAGTACCAGGATTCTTTGGTGAGATATGTGACATAAGATCACAAGAAGAGCCTGCTGGATCAGGCCAATGGACCATCCAGTCCAGAATCCTTTTCTCACAGTGGCCAATCAGATGCCCGTGGGAAACCAGGATCCGAGCACAAGAGCACTCTCTCCTCTTGCGGTTTCCAGCAACCAGCATTCAGAAGCATCCAGTGTTGAAGCAGTTGCAAAATTGTTAGGGGTGTAAAATGTCAACACCCAGTGCTGCCTCAATACAGCTGCACGCTTCCGTCAATGGTCTCCACTTAAAAAGGCTTCTTCATGTGAACCAGGAAGTGACCTCTCCAGACAACAGTACGACTCCTTCTTTTCTTATCTCTGTAGTTGCGATCTCCTGGGTGAAGCAGGTGCCTTAGGCAGTTGAATGTGCATGCATACTCCATCTGTTTCCCTCCCTTCCTCCCCCTCTGTGAGGCCCGGGTGCTGGCAAACCATGCTATGCCACTAGAAGCATCGCTGCCTCCACCTGTGGTGACAGAGTGTGGCCATCATGGCTAGTTTAAAGTGGCATGATACTACTTAAAAAATATCGTGCAGGTGGAGCCTCACTCAACTCAGTCTATTAAAATTCACATCCCAGCATTCATTCTCTCTCTCTCTCTCTCTCTCTCTCTCTCTCTCTCTCTCTCTCTCTCTCTCTCCTTGCCTGACTACATCTATGTACCTCTGTTTATGTACTCCACCAGGCAGATATTTTTGATGGGGCAACAACACAAGCAGTTTATGGTGTAGCCCCTGGTTTGAGGCTTAATTTTTATCAAGTCCTATGCAGCCTTTAGAACGATCACACAGGACCTCTGTGGCATCGGGCGCACTCCACACTTCCGCCCTGTTTGAACAGCATGAAGGAATCCAGTTCTCCAAGTAACAGGCAGGACAACTCGGATGAACAATGCTGAGAAATGGCAGCTTAATACCACAACACAGTGTTAAGGATTCGAAGCAATCTGTCACACCCAGCCAAGGATAGGGCGGGCTTGAGCAGCGCCAGCGCATTAGGAGTTTTGCAGTGCCAGTGGCAAAAGACACTCTCTCGGATGATTAAGGATTGGTATCTCTGAAGCACAAGGGAAGATATCATCTGATGAAGAGCTAATAACAGGGAGCCTGGTGATTATCTGACAAAGTCTCAAGATATTAGAAGAGATTATTTGGGGGGGGGGAATGGAGTGGGGGGTGAGGGAGGTTTTTTTCCTACAGAAGGAGAAAAAGTCAGTGATGCTAAGAAGGAAGCTCTGAGGTGTTCATTATGCATTTTATTTCCATATCTTTCTCCCCTTCATTTTTTTTCCTTCCTGCTGTTCTGAGCTTTATTTGCTGTCCACCTCTGCATATGGCTCTCACCTGTGGCTCCGAGAAGCTGTCAGCATGCAACCACGTCAGGAATGGCTTTGACAGGCCGGTTAAACCAGGTGAGGGTAGCCAATGGGTCTCAAACCCTTGGTGAGTTAGGGACCTCCCTTGCATGCAAAGATAGGTTCTGGCAGATGAGACCAATAGTGGGACCAACGATCAACAAGGCGGTCTCTGCATATGCTGTAGAGGGAAATGAAAGGAAGATGGGGCTCACCCACCTGGAAAGGTAGCCCATCTAGGAGCTCTGATCCTTAACCTCTGCTGCCTTTTGGGACATCTTCAGGAGAAGAAAAGGAGTACACCCTACACAAATCAGGAGTGGAGTTCCTAAGATGGTTGGATGGTGCCTTGTATGCCTCCTTCCACCAACTCCTGCTCACAAGCTGGTGTCAAGAGCATTGCTCAGCTTTCCTTTGGACCATATCAATGATGCCAAGAAGGGGGTCTTGTCATCTGGGCAGCCCAGAACCTCCGTACACACTGCCCCTGGTCTGTGCCCTGTGTGTGTCACTTCAGTGCTGACTTCACCCCCAAAGGCACGGTCTCTCAAGACAGATGGATGCCAACCAGCAGTCAACAGAAACGGAATGGGCAACCTCTGGCTTGAACAGGGTCGTCCAGGTGTCTCTCCAAGCCTCAAAAGCAATGATGACTCTTATCACAACACTTTCAACTCTGTGCTAAAAAAAATTAATAAATGGGTTGCATCCAGACTTAGCCATGCTGAGAGCAGACCCACTGATTTCAATAGGCCTTCTCTAAGGTTGACTAGGGGTAGAGCCAATCCATTGTCTTTCTCCAGTCTTTCCTGTATTGACATTTCAACCCTTCTTATTTTCAACTATACTTTCATTTTCATGGTTTCCCTTCCGCGTCCATCTCCTTTCACCAGAAAATCATAAGTTCAAACCCTCCAGTATCGCAGAGCTGTGAAAGTAATCCACATGTTAATATTTAATCCTATTTGCCTATTAGTTAATTAACCTTTTTTTAAATCTTCCAAATGAGTTATTTGCCCTCATGTCTCCTTTGTTGAAAAATTAATTTTTTTCCACCAGAATGTCTACTCATGTCTTAGACACCCCGCCCATCAGCACAACCAGCAATTATCTTCTTCGTTGTCCATTAGCACAACTAGGACATTAAGACTGCAATCCTCAGTCTGCTTGCCTAGGACCTAGTTCCATTGAATGCAGAGGGATGTTGGAAGGAACCCCGAAGATCATCTAAGTCCAACCCCTGCAGTGCAGGAACATGCAGCTGTCCCTTATGGGAATCGAACCTGTAACCTGGGGAAACCCAGCCAGATGGGCAGGGTATAAATAATAAAATTATTATTATTATTAACCTTGGCATTATCAATCAGCACCAGACTCCAACCAACTGAGCTATACCAACTGTATACCAACTAAGCTGACATGTCTAGGATTGTGCTGTTAAATGCTAGCGAACCTAAGTACAGGAAAGTAGGATAACTGAAAGTTTGGGGCTCTCTGGTTTAGGAAAAAAGATGACGTAGTGGGGGAGTCATGATCAAGGTACATAAAATTATCCACAATATGCAGAAAGCAGAGAGAGATTTTCCTCCCTCTCCAAGGAGACATCAACAATTTGGAATTTTACTATTTGCTCATGAAATCCTGTACAGTGCTAACCTTGGGTTAAGAATTTAATTTGTTCTGGAGGTCCGTTCTTAACCTGAAACTGTTCTTAACCTGAAGCACCACTTTAGCTAATGGGGCCTCCCGCTGCTGCCGCACCACCACTGCACGATTTCTGTTCTCATCCTGAAGCAAAGTTCTTAACCCGAGGTACTATTTCTGGGTTAGTCTGTAACCTGAAGCATCTGTAACCTGAGGTACCACTGTACTTAGCTATTTTCTCAATGGTTCGGTTTAATTTAGAACGCAGATGCCATTACGCATATATTTTCACTACCATCGCACTGCCTTATGGTTTTCATAGTATTAACGCTTCTGTGGTTTTGGTGCACAATGGAACAGGAGTGGACAGCAGACATTCAAAATTCCAAATGAGTGCTCTGGAGGCAAAGATGTTACTGACTGTGAGGTAAAGTGTGATTGCTGAAGATATTGTGGCAAAGAATACAGGTATCATGGAAAATATGGAATGCTTATTGATGTAGAATACAACCCACCCCCACAAACCATAATACAGTGGTACCTCAGGTTAAGAACTTAATTCGTTCTGGAGGTCTGTTCTTAACCTGAAACTGTTCTTAACCTGAGGTACCACTTCAGCTAATGGGGCCTCCCGCTGCCACCGCTCGATTTCTGTTCTCATTCTGAAGCAAAGTTCTTAACTCGAGGTACTATTTCTGGGTTAGCGGAGTCTGTAACCTGAAGCGTCTGTAACCTGAAGCGTCTGTAACCCGAGGTACCACTGTATCTTTTTTGATATGTATGCCTCATGCCTCATATTCACAGACAGAGCATATTCACGAAATGGAGTGAGTAGAGAGAGAACCGAAGGCCGATGAGCAGACTTCTCCCTGTTTTATGTGTGTGTTGGAATTGAAAGGCTAAGGGTTCTTTGGTTCCAGAACCCATCCATAGCATTTCTCTCTTTGGCCTGATGTAGAAGCCCCTAGGCTGGTAAATTAAGGTCCATAGAAGTTTCCACAGCAGTGGAATAGGGTTGGATGGGATTGGATGTCCTTGTTGATGGCAGGTCTTAATCTCCATCCTCAGAGAGGCAGATCCAAAGCAACCTATTGCCCCTGGGGTAACCTACAAACTGACCATTTCCCTAATGCTAACTGAATTTTGATGTAACCTGAATTCTGTTATTAACCATTTTCAATAGTGACTGTACTTGATGCCCCAGTCGGGTTACCCAAGGGCAAATGAAACCATGTTAAAATGCACCTGTTTAACATTAAAACGCAAGAAAGGACCTAACAGACTTTTAATCAAAACTTTCATATGCAAACTGTCACCTCCGTACGGGATATATGCATGGAAAATGCCACACCAACAGATTTCTGCTAATTAAAAACCACTTGAAACCAGAGATTTCCAGCGAAAAGACGTCCTCAATAAAGCCAAACTTTAATAAATAATCCACCCTTCAAAGCTAATGACCTCATTATTATTGTTATTTAATTATCGCGTAGATCCTTTGTACGTTTCAGAATAGTTTAATGTCTTGCATACGAAATGATAGAAAGACAACCTGGGATATTGCATATGTCTGTGACCACCAAACCATTTTAAAAAACATTGACAATGTTGGAACATGATTTATGCATAGCAGGCTCTCATGTAAAAGAAGACGGATCACTGTTCCTTAGCTAGAAGTTAAAACAACGCACTTAAGAATTTATAGAAGAATATTCTTCACTGAATTGTTTTAAGTTGGGTATCAGCAGTGGCGGACCTACATTTTGGGGGCCCTAAAGCTGGGACGCAGGTGGCGCTGTGGGTTAAACCACAGAGCCTAGGACTTGCCGATCAGAAGGTCGGCGGTTCGAATCCCCGCGACGGGGTGAGCTCCCGTTGCTCGGTCCCAGCTCCTGCCAACCTAGCAGTTCAAAAGCACGTCGAAGTGCAAGTAGATAAATAGGTACCGCTCTGGCGGGAAGATAAACGACGTTTCCGTGCGCAGCTCTGGTTCGCCAGAAGCGGCTTTGTCATGCTGGCCACATGACCCGGAAGCTGTACGCCGGCTCCAGTAAAGCGAGATGAGCGCCGCAACCCCAGAGTCGGCCACGACTGGACCTAATGGTCAGGGGTCCCTTTACCTTTACCTTTAATGCTTGAATGGTTTTTGGGGCCCTTTTGCAATTGCTTGGCAAAAAAAAAAAGGTATATATAAGAAAATAATTTATACAAACACAAGTCTATTAGGAGCAATTCGCACAAAAATGTTTCACGGGGACTTAAAAATATTAATAGTTGCAAACTGATGCGGAAATGTGAAGAACTGAAGATGGGAAATGAGTGAAACTGAGAGAAACTGAAATTAACAGATTCACCTATCCGTAGTAGAATGTCACCTGTCAACTTCTTGACAGAGAGGCAAGCAGGATGTATGCCTCAGCCCACGAAGACCTGCAGTTTCCAGTATGCTGACATTTCACAAAATGGCAAGTGGTAAGATAAGCGGGGGATGCTGGTCTTGCTGCTTGACTTATATCTCGGTCTAAAAATACTGTGATTTCAAATAGGAGTCATTTCCAGGTAAACATGCTCAGGATCAAAGTATTGACAGTCTCCATCTTCTTATGTAGCCCAGGAACTCAGTGGATAAGCTTCAGTTTAAGTATCTATTCATGCACAGTTTTCGAGATTTGCCCTTCAACAGTACGTATTTCTGAAGTATCTAAGAATAATTCCCGTACCATCCACCACCTAAGCACCCAAGGGAGAAGGACCCATCCCTGGTGTCCATGAATGATTTGTGAGCATGCCGCTCATTTTTGGAACTAATTAATTATGTCATGGAAAGAGGATTTACCCCCCACTTCCCCCTCAATCCTTGCTAATCTTGCATTCTGGATAGCAGGGGAGGGGGACGCAAAAGCATTTAGCAGTCTCAATTGTCTGCCGTTCCACTGCCAAAAGGAAGCTAAACTGCAAAACAAGTACAGATCAGGCAAAAAGATGTCTTGCACTGTATGAGCTTTCCCTGTAAGAATCATTTTCAAATATTAGGTTTAATTTTTTCCCCCTATTGCAATTAACTAACAAATTTTCCCCCCCAAAGCTATATAATTAAAGAGCAGAATTTTCTAAGGGTTTTAAAACAGTCTTTATGAAATCTACTCCTGCCACTGGTAATTACAATGTACATCTTAATATACCTTTGCTAGGCCTGAGCTGGAGATAACAAGCCTGTGTGGATTGCATTTGGCTTGCGTATAGAAGGTAAAATCCTTTATCTTATCTCAATCTCCACACAACAACCAGCCTCTCTTCCAATTCAGGCCTAATCTTCTTAGTAAATAATACTGATATTTTTCACCATAACAAAAATGGAGCTGCCAGATTTGGCTCGATAACGCCTCTCATTTACACACCGTTCTCTGTCAAAATCTGCCTGATTTTTCTTAATCTCTTTAACTCATCAAAAATATACTTTTTTACATTCAGCCACGGTATGTTCCTTGCTACCAAATAATATTATTATAAATAAATCCAGTTGGCTACAGCTCTCTCTCTCTCTTTTTCTCTTGAAAAGATAGGGAGCCATCTTTTCACTGGCCTTTTTCTTTCCCACCGGTGACAAATTATTTGTTACACTATTGAATTTTACTGTGAAGTTTGGGGTTTCTAACCAAGTGGTCTAAAGTGAGTGTTCAATTGATATCATGCCCAGAAGGCATTCTTTCTTCTTTTCCTTTCTTTTACATGGCATGGCATCTCAGTTCAGTACTCTTGAGGAAGTGGCGCTTTCCCGTCTCTGTGCTTATCTATAAAACAAAAAGGGGTGCTGTAAAACTCAGTTCTTTGAGTCTTCTTTGTAGACAACACACCCTATGTTTCCCATCTTCAAGCTGTGAGTGTCATTGCTTATGCAGTCAAAATGGCACCACCTCTACCCAAGGATGTGGTAACACCAGGCTTGGAGAAATCCTGATGTTTTGTAAAGGATACACAATCTTAGGAGGAGGGAGAACCCACAAAACAGCTGAGTGAGGACTGAACATGCTCAGTGGCCACAGGCTACTGACTGACTTGGAGGGTGGCGCTGTGCTCCATACCACTGAGCCTCTTGGGCTTGCCGATCAGAAGGTTGGCGGTTCAAATCCCCGCGATAGGGTGAGCTCCCGTTGCTCTGTCCCAGCTCCTGCCAACCTAGAGTTGGAAAGCACACCAGTGCGAGTAGATAAATAGGTACCACTGTGGCGGGAAGGTAAACGGCAGTTCCGTGCACTCTGGTTTCCGTCACGGTGTTCCGTTGTGCCAGAAGTGGTTTAGTTATGCTGGCCACATGACCCAGAAAACTGTCTGTGGACAAACGGCCCACATTGGGTAAAAGTGTCTTGCACTGGAGGGGGTTGGACAAGATGACCCTTGTGGCATCTATCTATCATCTATCTATCTATCTATCATCTATCTATCTATCTATCATCTATCTATCTATCATCGATCTATCTATCTATCTATCATCGATCTATCTATCTATCTATCTATCTATCTATCTATCTATCTATCATCTATCTATCTAAACACACAAAGATACACATGCATAAACACACACTCATGTAAAAGTATATGTATATATTATAAGCAAATGAAGAATAATTCTAAGGAAATTATCTGTTGCATTCAGGTTCTACTTGTGGAACCCATGGACACCTAAGAGCTGAGTGCTGTGCTAGATTGGTTCCTGACCTGGCCCAGCAAAACTCCTTTTATGCTGTTGATATTTTAAATGGAGCGTAGACCTTATCTATTCTGAGCGCAGCATTTAAGCAGGTTGGCTGGGTATTAAGTTAACATTGCTTAGCTAAATGTTCCTTCCAGATACATATTATCCCATGTCTACCCAGTGCAATTCCGCCCATGCCTACTCTGAGGTAAGGCTCGCTGATTTCAGTGGGACTTACTTCCAAGTAAGTGTGCGCAGGACTGTGGCCTTCGACTTTGGTTTCTCCATGGGGAATGTATATTTTTGGATTGTCCTTTGAAGGCAGATCTTGTGCGACGGAAGGTAGAAATTTCAAAGTCCCAAGCACACATCTGACATTACACACAAAGCTTCGTTATGAGAAACTAATTAAATTCCTCCTGACCCCATGCAGCTCAAGCGGAACAATTACACTCCTGGCTGCCCTGCGCCATGCCACCTTCTGTTATGCTGTGTCATATAAAGCAACATGACATTGCATAACCTGCCATGATTTCTGGCAAATAACGTGCAAAGAATGCAGTGTGGCAGTAATTGGCGTTTTCGATGTCGAAAGATAAAAAAAAAAAAAACCAGGGAAGCTGCATTGGGAGCGTTAAATGTTGTTGTCATTAGGCCAGAAGGAGAGGCCAATAAGAGTAAACATATCTAGGATGGAAACACACCTGCTACCATTTCCTGCTAGCTCTTCACAACATATTTCATTAATATAATGAGGAGAAGCTCGTTGGAGATGTGGAGCACAATCTCTTGAAAAAACACATGGAAATGAATAGTATATTGTATTTGCAACGCTAGCAGCTGTTGCCATATATGACATTGGCCCTCTGCCTCCTGAATATGCATGATCTTATACATTGATGGGCACAACATAAGATCTATTTATAGTAGCTAGATAGACAAATAATAAATGTGGGGTAGCAATTATAAATAGCATCTATTAACATATGTGACCATGCATCATAGGGCTGCTACTTCTGGCTGTTCCTCCCCCACCCCAGCTTCCTTCTATTGCCTGGTGGGTCTTGCCACACTGATGTGTCCTTATGTAAATAGTGTCCCTGTTTACCCCCAAAGTCTGGAATGGATTGGATGTCCCCCAGGCCATTCGGATAAATGAGATTGCACTGTACTTCATTTCATTTCATTTCATTTCTCCAGTGCCCGGAGTAGATAAGGCCTATCTTCTGCATTGGAAGAGGTCACTCAAGAGCAACAAGATGGTCTTCCTTTCTCCCTATCCAGTGCATTTTTTTTATATATAGCGGCAACCACAGTCCATGGATAGATTAAGATCCATTAGAATTGCTCACAGCACCATCTTAATTTCTAGTGTCTGTCAGCCAGGCTGCACAGGAAAAGCACGTGTCTCTGCATAGCAAATATCCTAGCCGGGCTACAGACGAACCGTCCAGCCATGAATGTAATGTTAAACATTAGAATGATGCTCCTTTGTTGCTTGCTAGAGTATACTGCCTGTCCATATCAACCTGAATAAACATTTCAGTTAAGGCTAGCAACACGAGTTTTCCAAAGTATTGCTTTTAATAAAAATGAAAGGAAGGGAAAGATCATTCATTTTATCGTGTGTATGTTAAAAAATGGGTGTTCTAGTCTCAAACCATGGGAATCCTTATGGGATGAATGGTTTCTGCTTACCCTTAAAAAAGAAGAAGAAGGAACTACATCACAACATATTAATTGATTCTAAACCTGCAAATTAACAAAGAATACAGTTGTTTTCCAGCACGTCTGTGCTTCTCAGCTGGAGATGTGCTGTTTTTCATGCAGTACACAGCAGGTTGAAAATGGCTGTGTGCTCTTACGTGTGGGGAGGGGCAGGGGGTGCGCTAGCCACCTGACTATTTTGAGCTGATGGAGAGTTGGTGGAGGGAAGCGTAAATAAATGAATTTTCCTTGAATGGAATATTCTGTGATCTGATGCCGTATCATTTCATTTCTAAGCTCTCTATTATGATTGTTAACATGCAACGAACAAAGGAGCTGCCAGAATTTCAAGCACATGATAGTCACTTCCCCACTATTGCAACACAATGAGTCCATTAGCGTTTTTTTAACCTTTAGTGTGTGTGTGTGTGTAATAATGATGCAATGAGTAAAGGTTTCATTTAGGCCGAGGAACTTTTGTAGAAACACTTGGATCTGCAAATCAGATAAAGTCCCCTTCCAGCTTTCTCTCAGCACCACCACTGCTTGCCCCTTCTCCCTCCAGCAGAGTCCGACCATTTCTCACAGCAGGAACACATAATAGAGAAGACATGTAGCTGAGTTTCAGAGCATCTGCTGTCCTCAATTCACTCCCTGGCATCTCTAGTTGGGCTGGGAGAGCCCAACCCTGGAGAGCCACTGCCAATCAGCATAGTCAGTAGTGAGCTAGATGAACTGAAGGCCTGACTCGCCAGAAGGCGGCTTCCTAAGTTCATACAGCCACTCCATGTCAATGCTCCACCCAGCCTTTGGTTCAGTTGCTGGATAACACCAGTGGTTCATCTAGTCCAGCATCCTAATCTCACAACCAGATGCCTATGGGAAGCCCACAGGCAGGACCTTGAATGCAACAGAGCTCCTCAATCCTGCATCTACCAGCAACTGGTACTGAGGCACAGTGCCTCTGACCGTGGAGGTACAACACAGTCATCAATGGAGCCACTGTGGTGTAGTGGTTAAGAGCGGTAGACTCATAATCTGGTGAACCGGGTTCGCTTCCCCGCTCCTCCACACGCAGCTGCTGGGTGACCTTGGGCCAGTCACACTTCTGTGAAGTCTCTCAGCCCCACTCACCTCAGAGAGTGTTGGCGGTGTGGTGGCAGCTGGAGGCCCCATTAGCTAAAGTGGTGCTTCAGGTTAAGAATAGTTTCAGGTTAAGAACGGACCTCCGGAACGAATTAAGTACTTAACCCATGGTACCACTGTACTTACTTCTGTCTGTCCTTCTTCCAAAAATCAGCTTCCCTGGATTTCCACGAGTTCTAGTTTTGTGAGAGAGGAAGAAAGTTTTTTCTTGGACCACTTTCCCCATGCCATGCATGATTTTGCACCCTTCTAGTGTATCACCTCTTTCTCGCCTTATCTCTAAATGAAAAAGCCCCAAATGTAGGAACCTTTCCTCATAGTGGAGTTGCTCCACCCTCATCATTATTTGGTTGCCCTTTGCTGAATCTTTTCCAACCCTACAGTATCCTTTTTCAAGGTGTCCTAGGGTACGCAATATCCCAAATGCCATAGATTTGTAGAATGGTGTTATGGTATCAGCCGTTTTGTTTCTGGTTCATTCCTTATGTCTCCCTGGCAAGGAATTTGCCCCTTTCACAGATGCTGGGTAATATTTATAACTTCACTTACTTCGAAATATGGTAAACAAGTCAGCAAAGGGTCCTCCTGCCCATTCTGCCATGTGGGCCCTGGACCTATGGCCAGAGTATTGCCCTGATGCATGAGGTGTGTGTTAATTTAACGCTCTGCAATATGTTGACATTTTCTCAGTTCTTCTGCAAGAGATCTTAAAACCCACTGGGCCTATGATCTCTATGCACCCAAATTAAGATGTAAGTGAATGTCTTTCTTCTTTTGGCTAGGACAGGCACTGCAGATCATATCTTTGTGGACTCTTTGTATGGTGCCCAACTGTTGCGGTATAAGATTATTTCTCTCCATTCCACCCAGATGGCTTTAGAAGATGCCCATGGGTGCACTCGCTGGGGTGATGCTAGTTGACACAAAGATTTTCTTTCCCTAAGTTATTTCACAGTTACATTGATTTAGACAAGCTGGTTTTGACATTCTGTTGAAAGCTGCTACCTGTTCAATAATTCTATGATAACAGAGAGATTTTCCAAGAGAAGTTCCCTTCAGTATATCTAGAAATGAGATACCATAATCTCAAGCGTTACTGTAGTCTGTGCTACTGATAGAAGTGGATTATGGGGCCATTTTACTGTATTTTGCAGTATAAATATTATGACCTTCTGCCTGGTTTGGATTTTATCTCTGAACTTTTTCTGGTTGAAGATGTCTACATTATAACCATTTAGGATTAGATGATCGTAAAATTAGCAGGCAAGGTTCACTGTCTTCCAACCCAGCCAGCCACAATTCATTACATCACTGTGCTACATGAAGAAGTACTTTTCATTTATCTTTTCTTTTACATGGCAACAGCACACTTCGAAGATCTGAAGGGCTTGTCAGGAGCTCATCCTACACTCGAGTATGACCCTGGTAGAGACACATGCCCGACTGGCATGTTCTCTCCCTCCTCGTCGATCGTTCTGGAGCTATATGCCAACACACTTAGGGATCCACAGAGTCTTCGCAGCTTGCGTAACAGACCTCAGCAACTCAGCATTTTGGCTAATCTACTTTATTTACATATACACACACACGGAGCACTGCAACATGGCTCCCTCTCTCTCTAGCTTCAGACAGAGAAAGAACAAAGGACAACAATCCCGCTTCACAGAACACAGTAACACAAACATTCTGTCTCCGTCACTTCCCACTCTGTGGAGTCAAAACATATACTGTCATGTGAAAGACAACAATCCCATGACTGCAATCATGGAGCAGGAATTCTAACAGGGCTGTCACATAGAAATACTTGTTCTCTGGTGCCCCAGAAGGCAGGACTAGAGCTAATAGGCTTAAGTTAAAGGAGGCCAGCTTTTTGTTAAACATTGGGGAAAACATCTTGACAGTAAGAGCAGCTCAACAATTACCTAGAGGGGTGGTTGTCTCTCCCTTGCTGGAGGTCTTTCTGTGGAGGCTTGGCAGTCATCATGGGAATGCTCTGGCTCTCCTGTACTTCCAGCACTGAGCAGAATTACGTGGCTTGCGAGGCCCACTCCAACAGAATGATTATGCAAAAAGACAAAATTCACTAGATGGCCCCCTCCACAGAAGATAGAAGAACTCCTGTGCTAAGCTAAACTCAGTGCCCCTGGTGATGTTAATAAGCCAAGTGGATTGACAGCACTTGAAAGGATCACCCATTTATTCTGACAACTTAAAGTAGCTGTATGCTTCATGAGCAGATATCTCTCAGTGCATGATCTGGAAAAGAATCGCCTTGAGCAGAAAGGAACTGGCCAAAGTGTGCAGAATATTCTGCGCAGTTGAGGGTTTGCTGTTGTTTTCATGTTCATGTACGAATGCAATGCAAACCTTGAGAAAGTCCATCTTTCTTTGCTATAGTTAACATAAAAAGAAGAATCCTCTGGCTTTGCTAGGTCTCTAGTAGGGTTGGGGAACCTATGGTCCTTTAGATATTTTGGAGCTCTTAACATCTGTCAGGTCCAGGCAGAGTGGCCAAGGCATAGGGGTAATTGAGAGCCCTGTAACATTCTTACAGGCACAGGTTCCCAGATGATAGATAAGGTCCACCAATGGGGCTGCAGAAGCTACACAAGTTAGAACACAGCAGTAAATAAGACTCACTTCTGGGTCAGTTCCCATCTGCACTGTAGGTTTAAAGCAGTCTCATACCACAGTCATGGCTTCCACCTAAGAAACTTGGGATCTGTAGTTATTTAAAGGTGTTAGGAGTTGTTAAGAGACTCTTATTTCCCTGACAGAGCCACAATTTCCATACAGATTCTCAGGTGACCCCACTTTTTATGTCCTCCTATTATGAGAACTTCCCATTTATTCTTGCTTTCTGCTTCCAGCTCTTTAACCAGTTAAAGGTAAAGGTAAAGGGACCCCTGACCATTAGGTCCAGTTGTGGCCGACTCTGGGGTTGCGGCGCTCATCTCGCTTTATTGGCCGAGGGAGCCGGCGTACAGCTTCCGGGTCATGTGGCCAGCATGACTAAGCCGCTTCTGGAGAACCAGAGCAGCGCACGGAAATGCCATTTACCTTCCCACTGGAGAGGTACCTATTTATCTACTTGCACTTTGATGTGCTTTCGAACTGCTAGGTTGGCAGGAGCAGGGACCGAGCAAAGGGAGCTCACCCCATTGCGGGGATTCGAACCACCAACCTTCTGATCAGCAAGTCCTAGGCTCGGTGGTTTAATCCACAGCGCCACTCGCACTGATCCATAAAATGACCTATCCTCTTATCCCAAGGCTTTAAGCTTGCTCATTAGTCTTTGGTGAGAGACTGTATCAAAAACTTTTTGAATGTCCAAGTACACGTCTATTGGATCACCCCTATCCACATGCTTACTGAAACACTCAAATATCTATTAAAATATTAGTTATTTCTAAAAAATTATGTTTGTGGAAGCCATGCTGATCCTTCCTCAGCAAGATTTGTTCTTCTAGATAAGTGGCAATTGCCGTTGCCTATCTTGACCACTCCCTTTGTGTGGTGGCGCAGATTTGGCTCAGAGGGACAGGACAAATGACTAGGGGGTAGCAAAACTGTTGAAGAGGAAGTGGGCTACTCAGGGACAAGAGGCCCTCGAAGGTTTCTTGCCCAAATGCCCCCCAAACCCAGAGCCAACACTGGTCAGAAGCTGGAGGCAGGTTTTGCCTGGACAGGAACAGTGTCTTGGAGTGCAATGCTTCACTTTTGCATACTGCTGTGAATGGCAACCATTTGCTTATGTCCACAGTGACACCAAAGGACATAGGGGAGGCACACTTCCTCCCTTATCCTGGAGTCCCACCCACAGAGAATTAAATATGTTCTTATCTACATAGCCCAATCCTGGCTTCTGCTTCTAGCACTTGTGAGTGACAGGAGAGTGCGATGGAACGGCACACGGCTTTTATTAGGATGCTTCTGATAACTAGGAGCAGTTGAAAGCTATTGTCATTCCTCTTTAGTAGAGGAATTGATGCCAGTGCTTGATTAACTGCTGTTGGAAAGTGTTGAGCACTCTGAGCTCCCAGGCTGTGCTAAATTTCCGAAACAGCATCCCAGCCAATCATTAATGCCTATTCCTAGTGCCATGGACACCATTTACAAAAATAATGGTGCTTCAGATGGAGCTGTAACATAGACACCCCTCTATTTGAGGAATTAGATTAAAATTTTGTGACTGTGGCTTTTTGTTGCTTAGGTAACCACTGTTAACATGGCCTCGTAAAGGTCTACTTCCTCAGTTGAGACTGAAGAGGTAGAATTAATCATGAATATATTGACTGCTGCACTGTTAGAGATAACCTCCAGACAAAATGTCCCCAAATTACTGAGGCTGTCAGTTGATTAGATTTTGTTCATTCATTAATCACCTGTCTTTTAATTGATTAATTGATTATATTTAAATAAATCTGAATACTAGAAAAATCTTAACACATGTTCCTTTTTGAGTCATTTTGCTTGATTTATCTACTAATTAAATCTTGCAACCCAACAAATTACCACTGGAATTTAGAATCTTGTATGTGGCAGAGTTAGTAAAACTAACAAATATCCTACGGATGTTTTAATGGAAGATAAACTAGCAATAACTTTAAATCAATATAGTCTATTTGGTACTGAAAATGTATTTGTTAACTCTCTGGAAGGCTCTGGTTGAACTCAGTGAAGTTTAGTTTTAAGTAACTTGGGGCTAAGAATAGAGTTGCATAATACTGTATTTTGCTATCTCATGGTGACATAAGGTCTCTTCTGCACTTTCCCTGGTTGAATTACATGGGCAATTCATCATCATCATCTTCATCGTCATTTTATTTGTATGCCGTCTTTCCACACACACACAATCACAAAATCATTCTCCTAGGAGCTTCCCTTGGAATACAACAGCTTTAATCAAGCAAATATTGATGAATCTGTTTACATACTAGATCTGGCAAAACAAGCAGCAGCATGAAATCAGCATGGTAGAGAGCCAGTGTGGTGTAGTGGTTAAGAGCGGTAGTCTCGTAATCTGGGGAACCGGGTTCGCGTCTCCGCTCCTCCACATGCAGCTGCTGGGTGACCTTGGGCCAGTCACACTTCTCTGAAGTCTCTCAGCTCCACTCACCTCACAGAGTGTTTGCTGTGGGGGAGGAAGGGAAAGGAGATTGTTAGCCGCTTTGAGACTCCTGAAGGGGAGTGAAAGGCGGGATATCAAATCCAAACTCTTCTTCTTCTTCTTTTTTAAATCAGGCTACAACAGATTGAAAGACCTGGGGAAATCAAAATATATTTGCTTGGCACTGAAATGACATCAAGGTAGGTTCCAGATGAGCCTCTCAGAGGAAAGCATTCCACAATTATGCTGCTGCCACTGAAGGCCCTCATCCTGAAACTACCTTTTGCACCTCATATTGTGAGGAGGCTCCATGTAAGGCCACCATAATTTTCCACATAGACACATATGGAGAGAGCTTACACAGAAGAGAGAGACTGTTAATGTCATCTATTAAGCCAGGAGTAGTCAATGGGTTGTCTCTCCAGATGTTGTTGGACTCCCATCAACCCTAGTCAGGATGGCCAATGGTCAGGGATGATGGGAGTCATAGTCTAACAATTTCAGCAGAACATAAAATTTGCAATCCCTGCACCAAGCTGAAATATGGTTGCACATTGCTTTTCAGGTGTAAGATATTTGCTAAGCTGCTGCAATACATGGAATGTTCATAAATATCCTAACTACCAAGGGGAAAGGTTTCAGCAGCTCCATGTTGAAAAGCAACACTGCTTTTCTGAGAAAAGTGAAAGGTCAGCTTGAGAGAAAACTGTTCCGTGACCTAATGGAATCGCTGTGTGCTTTGGCAATATCTATGGAATGGCAGATGCACCATAGACCAGGGTCTATGTCAGAGTAGACACAGTGAGTCGGAGGCTGAATTTCACATATAGATTTGATCTAACCATAAGAACATTTAGCTGTACACCTCCCCACCTTTTTTTGTTCCATATGAATATGCCTTTGTATCTATATAACTGCATCACTACAGAAATTTAATACAGGGAGAAATGGTCATGTTTTCACTTCATCATCATTTCACCAAGCTGACATGGTGTCGTCTCAATCAAGATTTGATACATCACCTTCACCACAACCTGGACAGCAGCATATCCAAACTGATAAGCTTTTTCGGAGACCGAGACTTGAAGATACGCCGACACTATGCTGACCCTGCACCTAAACAGACTTGGGACGTGTACTTTCTAGCCCAGTAGAACTATGGAAGGGTTTACTGCAAGAGACAGTTTCTCTGTTATTTGAGCACAGGACATGACATGAATTGTCATAACTATTACTCAGTATAATCTGCTCGGCCTGAATCTTGGCTTTGTCAGACACAAAGGTGCAAATTACACAACCATTTCCCCAATGTGGTGGTTGCATGATAAAGTTGCAGAATCAGACGTTTGGAAAGGGCCTTGGAGACCCTATAGTTCAATCCCCTGCCCAATGCAGGAGCATAGCTATCATCTTTTCCCTTTTCTTCAGAGGAATCCTATTCGGAATAAGGGAATTTCCCTTTTTAAAAAAGGGAAACGTTGACAGCTATGTTCAGGAGACAATGACAGCAGCCCAGGCATATGCTCACCCAGCTTCTGCTTCCAGTAAAGGAGAGTCCACCACTTCTCAAGGCAGACTGTTCTTCAATCTGCTAGTTCTTCTGCACAAAGGCATTGAACACAACTGGCTTTAAAAAAAGTGTAATTAGTATGGGGGCTCCTTTATCAGGATAAATGGTAATTCTTCCGTTGGAGCAAAAGTCAGCTTGTGGGGAAGAAGATCCATTGTGGAGCAAGAGAGAAAGGGTTTAATGCCTTTTCCTGTGTGCTACGCTACACACTACAGTGGTACCTCGGGTTACATACGCTTCAGGTTACATACGCTTCAGGTTACAGACTAACCCAGAAATAGTGCTTCAGGTTAAGAACTTTGCTTCAGGATGAGAACAGAAATCAGGCTCCGGAGGTGCGGCGGCAGCGGGAGGCCCCATCAGCTAAAGTGGTGCTTCAGGTTAAGAACAGTTTCAGGTTAAGAATGGACCTCCGGAACGAATTAAGTACTTAACCTGAGGTACCACTGTATTTCTGTATTTGATTTTAAAAAAAATCTATTCAGTACCACAAGATCTGCTTATGGTCACTGTTGTTTTTTTAAAAAGAGGAAGCAGCAGTGGGTACCAGCCATGATAACCAAATGGAACTGCCAAGTTCAAACTTCTGTGTACTTCTGAAGAACAGATGCTGGTGACAAACAACAAGGGAGGGAAAGTTGCCTTCAGGTCCTGCTTTCAGAGGCGTCCAGCTTGATCATGTTTAAAACAGAATGCTGGATTGTATGGCATTTGGTCCAGTCCAGGGGAGGTCTTCTTATTTCTTGCAAATCCCACTTGCTCCCAAGGAATATCCTGACTCACCATTTGACTCCAAGTAAAGTCTCTGGAGAAAATAAAAAAAAGGTATGCACTTGGTATTCAGGATACAGAGCGTTGCAAAACTCAACTCTATGGCACATTCTGGAAAAGTGAATGCAAATCAGACATTTGCCTTTCATTTGACGAACACACAGCCTCCCCCGGATAGTTCTGAGTGGAGTGATTGATTGAATGATTACTTTATAATGATACTTTATAAGCTGTGCCTGTTAATATAGCAGTTTGTTTATAACAGGCACTTATATATAATGTTGTAAATACATAATGCATCAAGAATGATTGAGCTCTGTCTGGAATGCAGCGAGAAACAATACGGTGTCGTGGCACTTCGGGGTATTTTCATTTAGGGCATACTGGAACGCAGTAAGGAACAACAGGACGCTGCGGCAGAGAGGTGTGTTCAGTTGGCTAGGCATGTAGCGAGAAGCGTTAGAGTGCTGTGGTAGACATCTCTGTCTGCTTTGGCCTAGTATGGACTCTGGAATGTAGTCAGGAGCAGCACTATCCTGTTGTGAGTCTTTCCAGGACACAGTAAGAAACAATGGAATGCTGTAGCATGCAGGTATGTTCTCTTTGTTAAGTATGCAAACTGCCTGGCATGCAGTAATAAACAACACAGTGCTATAGTATGCTGGTCTGCTCATTTGACAGAGTGCAAATTCTTGAATATGCAAATTCTTGAATACATGAGGATGTGTTTCTTAGTCTAATTAAATAACTTGGTTGGATTGTTACTGCAGTGAACAGTGCCTTGGCCATCCAACTCAGTATTATCTAGCTCCACTAATGGGCAGGATTCCTTTGTTAAAAATTAAAGGTAAAGGGATCCCTGACCGTTAGGTCCAGTCGTGCCTGACTCTGGGGTTGCGGCACTCATCTCGCTTTATTGGCCGAGGGAGCCAGCGTACAGCTTCCGGGTCATGTGGCCAGCATGACTAAGCCGCTTCTAGCGAACCAGAGCAGTGCACGGAAACACCGTTTACCTTCCCGCCGGAGTGGTACCTATTTATCTACTTGCACTTTGATGTGCTTTCGAACTGCTAGGTTGGCAGGAGCAGGGACCGAGTAACGGGAGCTCACCCCATCGCAGGGATTCGAACCGCCGACCTTCTGATTGGCAAGTCCTAGGCTCTGTGGTTTAACCCACAGCGCCACCTGCGTCCCATATACGTTTCTTAGTCTACTTAAATAACTTGGTTGGATTGATACTGCAGTGCACAGTGCCTTGGCCATCTAACTCAGTATTATCTAGCTCCACTAACAGGCAGGATTCCTTTTTTTAAATTCCTTTTTATTAATGTTTTACCTCCACCTTTTTAAATGTTTCATTAATAACAACCCACATTAATACAATACCAAACCATGCCAAATCTTAATACAACCAAAAGAGCCAATTAAACAATTCCAAACGAAACATTTTTGGACTCTCCAGGACTTCTGTCCCTCAGTCCTATCTGGGGATGCCAGGGATTGAACGTGGAACCTTCTGCACACAAAGAAAATGCTCTTCCAATCAGCTATGAGCATTCTCCATGTGGCACGGTGCAAGGAGAATGCCACTGTAGACAGTGGTGCAGTGGTAAATTGCAAAGTGCAGGAGCCCATCATGACAGCCATCATAGCTACGCCCACAAGGAGAGTCCAAAAATATATGCAACTTGGTTTATTATGTACTCACACACACAGAGAGAGATAGGGCATCAATACATAGCATAATACTCAATATATTAAGATCAGCAGAAAATCATGGAACAGTGAGCTGGGAGTTGGGAAAGGGTGGTGTAGTGGTTAGCCTGCTGTGACTGATCAGCATTTTGAGAGTCAAATCACTGCAAATAGGTTGCCTGGCTTCTCTTCAGATCATATCAGACTGCCATCTTTTTGCAATAAAACCACGAGGATGAAGTAAGAACTCCATCAAAAAAGGGGAACTAAGTATGCAACCTGCTTTTTGGATTTTCCACTGTGCTAAGCTATCAGAAGCAAGAGAGAACTTGGGAGGCTCATTAGCACTGCATTCATCTGCCAGAGCAAGGAAGATCCATCAATAACCCTGGCATTTTGGCACATGAGGCCATCACCCCCGCTCTGAAAATAGTCTCGGAGCAGCACTCCCTTGCATTCCACTTCCACTAAATCGCTGGTAGTAGACAGACATTCATTTGGCTAAGCTGCTGTTTTAATTGGGGTGGCTGAGCGAGGGGTCACAAGGAATAACTGCTACCTGTTCCATCTCATGTGGAGTTCAAGATGAAGTTCATTTCAAACTAAAATGTACATGTCACCATAAATCCCAGATAGTTATGTGTACACACACACACACACAATTTGTGCTTCTTGCAATGTTGTTGCCAGATGTTATCTTTGCTGATAATGGAGCCAGTTAAGACTAGAAAGAGCTATTTTGCTTGCTATATTAGCACTTCCACTTTAGAATAATCCCTCTAGCATGATTCCGTAGTATTTACAATTTTTGTAAGTACCGATTATATTTTCAAAGTCAAAGTGGAATAAAATTAGTGCATTGTAGACAGTCATTGTGCTTTCTTTAGTAGTCAGCCTTACACGTATTTGAATAATGCTCTATGAATGTAATTTGAAAGGTAAGAGCTTGATTCCTTTCCCCCCCTTTTTAAAATAAAAAATACACTTACATGGGCAGTGTGAGCTCTTGCTGAGGATCTTCGGTGCATGGCTATTGTGTCCTTGGAGAGTTAATAAAGAAAAACTTGGTTACGTAAGTTCACAGTGGCATGTGGGTGGCATTCAGGTAAATCAGTATTTATTCGCATTCTTCCAGTAGCCAAGGGGGGGAAACCCCTATTTTGATCATGCCACTTACACAGCCAGTTTCAACTTGAGAAAATGAACAGTATAAATATCTCATTCACAAATGTCAAAAAAATAAGGGAGAGGCTTTATTTTTGGCCATCACCAGCAACTGATTTTTATGAAGGGGCATTTCAAAGGACTTCGTTCTCCATCTGCGATATATGAATAGCTGTCCACAGAAATGATTTAGGAGCATGGGAAACGGTGCTATACCAGAACACCATGCATTTAAAGCACTATAATACCACTGTAAACGCTCCCCCAACTCCAAGAATTCTGGGAGCTACAGTTTGTTAATGTTGTCGACAGGGCTTTTTTTCAGCCGGAACTCACCGGAACTGAGTTCCAGCACCTCTCAGGTGGGCGCCATTGCTATTCTAAGCGAACAAGGGAGGTGTTCATGGTCAGTTCTGGCACCTCTTTCTCTAGAAAAATGGCACTGGTTGTCAAAGACCCCTGCTCCCCTTACAGAACTACAATTTCCCAAGTTGTTTAATAATCATCCTTCTCCACAGGGAATTCTGGGAACTGCAGCTCCTTGAGGGAAATAGGGAGTCTCCTAACAACTCTTGGTATCCTTAACAAACTACAGCTCCCAGAATCCTTTGGGTGAAGCCAGGTCTGTTTAAAATGTAACATAGTGCTTTAAACGTATGGTGTGAATGTCGTCTCTGACCAGCAGCTGAGGTCTTTGAACCTGTCTACCTGTTACCTGATGTTTTAAACAGGTGAATGAACCTGGGGCCTTCTGCATGCAGTATAAGTGAGCCATGGTTTCTCCACATTTGGTAGCAAATGACTTTCCAAATAGGTGCCTTATAAAGTACCCATGACCAATGTCAATAGATTACTCTTTGGCAGCTGAAATACATCTCTGACACTCTTCCCCTCCTCCCCAACCACCACCTCCAATATTATGATGCTGTGGAGCAGGGGGTGGAATTAACAAGCAATGTCATCACTCCTTGTAGATAAACACATGCGTAGAGTGTCAGGCGTAAGTAGGAGATTACAGAACGCATCTTCCTAAGTGCCACTTATAAATACAACACGTGTAGCTTGCGGAAAAATGTCATCTAAAGAGAAAAGCAAGACTTTGCAACCACGGTGGATTATATCATTAGCCAAACTGGAAAGTAATCGCTGCTTGTGGCTGCCAGAATATGTCACTATCCCGGAGTCTGCTGCTTCCTGAGCAGAAAAACAAATCACCAAGTTTAAATTAATACACCAAAGAGCAAGTGGTAAGCTCTATAAAAGGGATATGTAAATTAGACATAGCAAGTGTGTGGGAGAATATGGGAGCAGAACATGGCTTAGGAATGCCAAAGCAAACTCGCAAGATGTGGCAGACAAAAACCTATTTACAAATGCTTATTTGCATTTATTTATTTTCTGTTTAAACCTGTATCATAAAGACAGAAGGGATCTGCTGGTGCTGTGGGCCTCTCACAGACCTCTAGTCGATCAGTGTGAGAACAAGATGCTAGATGGCATCTAAAACTAGCTAAGTTATTTTGGCAATACAATGATAAAGAAACAGTGATGTGCTGTCCTTTCATGACACCACACAACAATTGCCTGAGACAGCCACCTCAGTCTGCCTAAAGATACAGTCATACCTCTTGTTATGTTCAGTTCAGGTTACGTCTTTTCAGGTTGCATCCTGCGGCGACCCGGAAGTACCGGAAAGGGTTATTTCCGGGTTTCGCCGCTCGCGCATGCGCAGACGAGCAAAATGATGTAACGCGCATACGCAGAAGCGGTGAATCACAACCCGCGCGTGCGCAGACGTGGGTTGCATTCCTTTCAGGTTGTGAACGGGGCTCAGGAATGGATCCTGTCTGCAACCAGAGGCCAGTCCAGATAAGCTATTTCATGCCAACTTTTGCCAGCTGAAAGCAAAAACAAACCAACAATGGCAACGTATGGACTCCATTATTTTTCTGGCTCGTTTCAGAAATCTATATTGCCATTGTGCAAATCTATTCTGTTGACACTCTTTCATAAAGTCCCAATGAATCGTACCAACAAAATGAACTTGCTCTTCTTCAAAAGTGAAGCATGCACTGGGTCTCACTTTGTTTTAAATGCATTATATATATACTCAAAGTAGAACCATACTTGTGCAGAAAGTAGAGAGAGAGAGAGAGAGAGAGAGAGAGAGAGAGAGAGAGAGAGAGAGAGAGAGAGACTTGACGGCTTTATGTTTGATTCACAATCGAAACCACAGTAGACGTCACAGGAGGTTTAAGACCAAGCACACACACATATACTTAGTGCACTTGATTACAGATCAGCAGGGAATAAACAAAAACACCCCCTTTTTGTTATATTAAAATCATACTTTTGTTCCCATGTTAGATGCTCATAACACCGCTCTCTCAGAAATGGAACAAGCAGCACGAAGTCGTTGCAGCTGCAAACAAATATCTCATTTACCATTTTCATTTAAATGTATTCTGGAAGGAAATGGTAAAGAGGGTAGCACACTCATTCTTCAAATGAGAAGACGTTTTAGGGGGAGAAAAAACAACAACCCAGAGTCCTTAGGAAGTCTGTCGTAATATGCATAATCCCGAATAATACACAACAATTGGGGAGGGGGAGAGATGAAGAAGATTTGCAGCCACCTCGCCAAGCACTCAGGATGCAGGAGAAAATCAGCACCTGCCTAGAGGGTGATGATGAGCCAGGAAAGCAAGTCCTATTATGAATGGTTGAAAGAGATGGAGAAAAGAAGATTAAGGAGAAACACAACAGTAGCCTTCAAACATCGGAAGGGCTGCCACATAGAACATAGACTGTGTGCGCACCAGCACATTAAAAGCACACTTCTCCAAAGAACCCTGGGAACTGTAGTTAACTCTGCAGCAGAGATACAATTCCCAGGACCTTTAACAAACCACAATTCCCAGGATTCTTTGGGGGAAGTCACATGATTTAAATGCATGGTGCAGAGACAACTTTGTGTGTTCTTCCAGGGCTGGAAATAATGGGTAAGAGTAGCAAGGAAGCAGATTTTGGCTAAAAGCATTAGCAACAACTTCTGGTGGACAGCAGAGCAGGTTGCAAAGCACTCCTGCACTGGAGGGTTTTAAGAAGGGGGATGGTCCCTGCCAGGAGTGCTTTAGTTACATCTTGCATTTATGTCATGCACTGAACAAGGGAGGTGACCTAGATGAACTCTGTGGTCACTTCTGGCTGTAAAATTCTACAAGAGGAGAATTGGAAAGAGGAGCCAAAGAACAGAGGAGGGGGGGTTCTGAAGCACCAAGTAGACATTATAATGCATGTGTATGAAGAGATAGCCGGGACGCGGGTGGCGCTGTGGGTAAAAGCCTCAGCGCCTAGGGCTTGCCGATCGAAAGGTCGGCGGTTCGAATCCCCGTGGCGAGGTGCGCTCCCGTTGCTCGGTCCCAGCGCCTGCCAACCTAGCAGTTCGAAAGCACTCCCGGGTGCAAGTAGATAAATAGGGACCGCTTACTAGCGGGAAGGTAAACGGCGTTTCCGTGTGCTGCGCTGGCCAGATGCAGCTTGTCACGCTGGCCACGTGACCCGGAAGTGTCTCTGGACAGCGCTGGCCCCCGGCCTCTTGAGTGAGATGGGCGCACAACCCCAGAGTCTGTCAAGACTGGCCCGTACGGGCAGGGGTACCTTTACCTTTACCTTTACTAGCGGGAAGGTAAACGGCGTTTCCGTGTGCGGCTCTGGCTCGCCAGAGCAGCGATGTCACGCTGGCCATGTGACCCGGAAGTGTTTCCGGACAGCGCTGGCCCCCGGCCTATAGAGTGAGATGGGCGCACAACCCTAGAGTCTGACAAGACTGGCCCGTACGGGCAGGGGTACCTTTACCTTTTTATGAAGAGATAATTCATAGTTATTAGACATGGGCATTATCAGGTGATGAGTTTATCATTTAATATGTTGCCCCCCCCATGCCAGTTATCCCACTACTGCAATCTGTGGTGACTGATATCTGATAGCCATTTCACACAACCAAGCCAATACAGTGGTACCTCGGGTTAAGAACTTAATTCGTTCTGGAGGTCCGTTCTTAACCTGAAATTGTTCTTAACCTGAGGCAACACTTTAGCTAATGGGGCCTCCTGCTGCTGCCGCGCCACCGGAGCACGATTTCTGTTCTCATCCTGAAGCAAAGTTCTTAACCTGAGGTACTATTTCTGGGTTAGTGGAGCCTGTAACCTAAAGTGTCTGTAACCTGAAGCATCTGTAACCCTAGATACCACTGTATACGGTAGTTTACATTGATCACATGAGATACACACTTTATCAGCAGAAGTGATTTGGAAAACATCTCTAAACTTAGGGATGTTGATGATGAAGAAGAATTTCATTTATTAGTTGCTTCCCACTAGGCACCCTGAAGTGATTTACAAGATAATAAAAACATATATAAGATAGTTACATAATACAGATGGAGACCACATTTATATTGGGTTGGTGGGGTTGTTTAATACATTGGTCCCTTCAATCACAAGGGAGCATCAGGATAATCAGAGGTTGCAGTTTTGGACTGTGCAAATCTTTAACTAAACCTTGCACCGATTGTGCAGCACACAGTTGTGCCCACTCTCCAACTTTGCACCCTGTGACCGTTCAACCAAAAACACCAGTAGTATGGGCCTAAGGTTGCAAACATGAATACGTAGTGGGGCCATATGGTCACTGAGGTTTGTTCCAACAGCTATTGATCACCTGAAGGTAGTCTCTCTCTTTCATGATGTTTGCCCAGAGGGGCGAGAATACCAGGAGGACTCTGCAACAGACAATTGTGTGTCTCTGTGAGGGTTTCTGGTCTTCTAGACAAGGGGCTACCCTGAATGTATTTTGTTGCTGGAAATGAGGGGATATCAGGATCGGTCCTGATGGATCAGAGGAAAAGCTAATCTAGTCCAGCATTCTGTTCTTACAGTGGCCAATGAGAGAGAGAGAAACTTAAAAACATGGTGGATGGGTGAATAGAAAGGAAGAGGGAGTTAGAGTGTAGCCAAGTGGTTGGAGTATTGGCAGAGTGTTGGACTTTGAGAATGGAGAGCAGGATTAAAATTCCGGTACATAGCATGATGTTCCATGGGTGACATTAGACAGCCTAATTCTGGTCACATTCCACATCATACATTTAAAACACATTAAAAGCAGTCAGTGTAGACAACACAAAGATGAATGGACCAATGGGCTCCCATGGTATGAGGCACCTTCCCACGATCTTCTTTATTATTATTATTATTATTATTATTATTATTATTATTATTACTACTACTATTATTATTACTATTATTTTCTTTTAGGATATGCTCATTAGGGAATATGGTACAAGATAGTGACTGATCACCTCATGTGCCCCTGAAGTTGGCTCTAGAAGGTGGGGTTAGGAGAACCCCCCAGAACAGCATATGGGGGAGAGGAGAGGGGAGATTGTTCTGTCTGGTAAGCCAAAATGCATGTCCAGATGGAATGATCGCCTTGGTGTGACACTGAATTCCTCCCTTGGTCTTTCTGTATTCCTAGATACGTTCTCCTGTGAGCTACCCATGCCAACATGAAACAACCTACACACACACACACACCCCAGTGCAGACTCATATAATAGTTGAGTATGTATAACTCTGCTACACTCAATATGCCAGCAAATTTGGAAAACTCAGCAGTGGCCAGAAGATTGGAGAAGATCAGTCTACATCCCAATCCCAAAGAAGGGCAGTGCCAAAGAATGCTCCAACTACCGCACAATTGCACTCATTTCACACGCTAGCAAGGTTATGCTTAAAATTCTACAAGGAAGGCTCAAGCAGTATGTGGATCGAGAACTCCCAGAAGTGCAAGCTGGATTTAGAAGAGGCAGAGGAACCAGAGACCAAATTGCAAACATGCGCTGGATTATGGAGAAAGCTAGAGAGTTCCAGAAAGACATCTACTTCTGTTTCATTGACTATGCAAAAGCCTTTGACTGTGTCGACCACAGCAAACTATGGCAAGTTCTTAAAGAAATGGGAGTGCCTGATCACCTCATCTGTCTCCTGAGAAATCTCTATGTGGGACAAGAAGCTACAGTTAGAACTGGATATGGAACAACTGATTGGTTCAAAATTGGGAAAGGAGTACGACAAGGCTGTATTTTGTCTCCCTGCTTATTTAATTTATATGCAGAATACATCATGCGAAAGGCTGGGCTGGATGAATCCCAAACTGGAATTAAGATTGCCGGAAGAAATATCAACAACCTCAGATATGCAGATGACACAACCTTGATGGCAGAAAGTGAGGAGGAATTAAAGAACCTTTTAATGAGGGTGAAAGAGGAGAGCGCAAAATATGGTCTGAAGCTCAATATCAAAAAAACGAAGATCATGGCCACTGGTCCCATCACCTCCTGGCAAATAGAAGGGGAAGAAATGGAGGCAGTGAGAGATTTTACTTTCTTGGGCTCCATGATCACTGCAGATGGTGACAGCAGCCACGAAATTAAAAGACGCCTGCTTCTTGGGAGAAGGGCAATGACAGGCCTAGACAGCATCTTGAGAAGTAGAGATGTCACCTTGCCAACAAAGGTCCGTATAGTTAAAGCCATGGTCTTCCCAGTAGTGATGTATGGAAGTGAGAGCTGGACCATAAAGAAGGCTGATCGCCGAAGAATTGATGCTTTTGAATTATGGTGCTGGAGAAGACTCTTGAGAGTCCCATGGACGGCAAGAAGATCAAATGCATCCATTCTTAAGGAAATCAGACCTGAGTGCTCACTGGAAGGACAGATCGTGAAGCTGAGGCTCCAGTACTTTGGCCACCTCATGAGAAGAGAAGACTCCCTGGAGAAGACACTGATGCTGGGAAAGATGGAGGGCACAAGGAGAAGGGGGCGACAGAGGACGAGATGGTTGGATAGTGTTTTCGAGGTTACCAGCATGAGTTTGACCAAACTGCGGGAGGTAGTGGAGGACAGAGGTGCCTGGCGTGCTCTGGTCCATGGGGTCACGAAGAGTCGGACACGACTAAACGACTAAACAACAACAATGTATAACTCATGGACATGGGTGGCGCTGTGGGTTAAACTTGCCGATCAGAAGGTCGGCGGTTCGAATCCCCACGACGGGGTGAGCTCCAGTTGCTCAGTCCCTGCTCCTGCCAACCTAGCAGTTTGAAAGCATGTCAAAGTGCAAGGAGATAAATAGGTACCGTTCCGGCAGGAAGGTAAACGGCGTTTCCGTGCACTGCTGTGGTTCGCTAGAAGCGGCTTAGTCATGCTGGCCACATGACCCGGAAGCTGTATGCCAGCTCCCTCGGCCAATAAAGCGAGATGAGCGCCGCAACCCCAGAGTCGGTCACGACTGGACTTAATGGTCAGGGGTCCCTTTACCTTTATGTATAACTCATATAACAGTGCAGACCAGCTTCCTACATATAAACTCAAGCTAGATTTCTGTTATATACGCATTCATATAATGTACGTATATATTATAATTTGCAGCTATATGAGGGTTATTTAGAAACAACAACAACCTGTATTCTTTCTACCCTAGCTAACAAGTTTGTAATTCTGCAAACAAATCCCAACCTGAAAGCAACTGTGCAGGAAGGCGATTGCTGCAAACACGCCACGTAATGAGAAGTTCCCATTTCCTGCATTACGGCGTTAGGCGAGTTGTGTGATATTGCCATTACACTTTGTCGATATTAGGAGAGGGGCCATATTTTAAAAACGTACGCAGGAGTGGAGCACACAAATGGCTGTTTGGTCTCTCCCCCTCCCCCGCCACCCAACAAATCGGGAAGTGGCATTCCGGAGCTACGATGCGGCTGCGATATCTTACAAGTCAATTTGTTCGTCTCATTTTCAGATGATGCAGCTATTTATCTCACATGACTAGGCCTATAGCGAGGTCCCTAAAGAGGAGGCACGCCACCTCACCGATGGCAGCGACAAAAAGGTCAGGTTGTTGGACAGGTCCCTGAAAAAACCATCTCCCTTGTCTTGCAACTTTTCCCTCCCCCGATCTGCTGGACATGTCCAAGCTGAAAAGGTCTAGTTTACCTAAGGGACCAGCACCTCCCCCCCCCAGCCCCATTTTTATATTGCTGTGGGGTTAATAGCTATGTCGTGTGGGGTCAGGGAAGACATCTGTGTCTCAGATAATATGCTTACGGTGATTACCACACATAATTGACTGACCTTCCCTCATTCTTCGCTGGCTGCAGGCCATGCCTGATAGGAGGAGATGCTCTGGAGGAGTTTATTTTCCATCACACACAATTGTGCTGCTGAGCAAATATTTTAGCAAGCTTTGAATGCATCACCTCTCAGGCTCTGGGCTTGACAGTTAAAATATGAAGGCTGCGGCCAACTTAATAATATTAGATTTTAAATCAGCTTGCAGAAGGGAGGGAAAACATGAGCAAATCCTACTTAAAGTACATTTTTAGATACACCTAAATAAGTGCTGAACTCTGGCAGTGGGTTTTTTTTTGGAGTGGGTGGGCAGGGGGGAGAATCTATCTTCCTTGGGTTTCTTTCCTAGCTTCAACCCGCCTTGCCTCAAAGCGTCCGAGGAGAGCTGTATCAAAAGACAGCAGGGGGAAAACTGCAAACAAACCAAATCTGGGAGATGCTGAACCGCAGGTGGTACAAATATGGCAAATGCTGTGTTTGTGCAGCTGCACATTTAAAGTATACCTAAGAGCATCAGGGGAAAGGGGAATGGCTTCAGGAGCGGATTTTAATCTCAGAAGACGTGTGCAAAAAAAAAGGGGGGGAGACTTTCTGCCAAGTTCACCTGACACCTAAGCAACAGTTTGATGCCCTCTCAAAGCATTTCACAGCATCTTCAATCTGTTGTTGTTGTTGTTTAGTCGTTTAGTCGTGTCCGACTCTTTGTGACCCCATGGACCAGAGCACACCAGGCACTCCTGTCTTCCACTGCCTCCCGCAGTTTGGTCAAACTCAGGCTGGTAGCTTTGAGAACACTATCCAACCATCTCATCCTCTGTCGTCCCCTTCCCCTTGTGCCCTCCATCTTTCCCAACATCAGGGTCTTTTCCAGGGAGTCTTCTCTTCTCATGAGGTGGCCAAAGTATTGGAGCCTCAGCTTCAGGATCTGTCCTTCCAGTGAGCACTGAGGGCTGATTTCCTTAAGAATGGATAGGTTTGATCTTCTTGCAGTCCATGGGACTCTCCAGAGTCTCCTCCAGCACCATAATTCAAAAGCATCAATTCTTCAATAGATCTTCAATCTATTGTTTACCTAAAACCCAAGATATGATCATGTGCAAGGGTGCATTCAGACTTGGGGATTATTTCATTAGTTTTCCTGGTTAGAATGCCAGTATTTCTATCCCAAGGTTTCTAACATTTCTTTCATACTGTTCCTTTTAACCTGTTGCATAATGGAGCTGTGGGTGTTAAAAAACTGAAATATGTTGTGCTACATTTAATTCAGTCCCATGGATGTGGTGTGGCGCAATAGCAGATGCCATTGGACATGTCATCACTCATTATGAACACGGGTGCTGCGTCTGTTCCCCCATGGTGAGAACAAAGTGCATGCCAGGAGATCACCCCAAATTTCATCCTGCAGTTTTCCATCTTATATGCGTGTGTTTTTTCTAGATGCAATTAACATGGGAATGGGCATCAGACTTCCACTAGATTCCACTAGATTTCCAGAAGTAGCTTTTACATCATATGAAAGATCACATTAAAAAAAAAAGAAAGTTATCAGGTAAGGAAATGTTAGGAAAATGGAATAAAGTGCTGTCCGAATGCAGCCCAAGACAAGAAACACAATTGATTAAAAAGACACAGCTGGAACAGCTCCACTTCAGTTTTATCATTGGGCCCCAGCACAGTAGTCTTGGTCTCTAGAGAGGGATCTCTTTGTCCTTTTCCAAAAAAGCTGAAGAAAGATAACCAGATGATGCTCCCTTCAAAAAATCTTCTGCAGACAATGTGCCACTACTAAGAAGACCCTGAACGTGATAGCCAGCCACTGGCAAAGGCACCTGTAATGTGGATTCCATTAATAATTAGCCAGAGCAGAGGGAAGAATATAGAAGGAAACCTTGAATGTTCCTCCACCAGTGACTTCAGGGCCAGTGGAATATGAAGATGGGCCACAACCACAGCAGGGCTGGCCAACCACATTTGGAAGTTAATACAGATTACTTCAGAGATGATCCCTGTAAGACCAGAGTTTAAAATTACCCACCTGCAACCCTACCAGTATACCAAGTTTGCTTATTAAAACAGCAACAGATAGATGGCAAGTGTGTTTCTGCTTCAAGAGAACTGAAAGAGAGGACACATTTTAAGGAAAATTTCTGTTGCCTTGGAAAATTGGAGGTCATTTTTGGTGTGGGGGTTTTTTTGGGGGGGGGGGTTCAAAAGAACATGAATCTTCACAGCAGACACATTACCATTGCTGATACTCCCAGTCTTGTGTCACATTGAACTGAGGTGGGCAATGAAACTGTCACAGCAGAGCAAAACAAAGAATATTGCCCTGCAACATGCCGTTGAAAGAACTAGGTCAACACTCTTGCCATGCTTTTTCATTGCTTACCCTCACACCACAGTGCAGAAAAATGGGAAATTTATTCCCCACATCAATAAATTATCCTTTGTGTTGCACTGCCGTGTGAAAACAGGCAATGGAACTGTCACAAGGCAAAGCTGGAAATCTGATTGGCACCCTGCCTCTCTGACATCATCACAGTGAACCCTGACTGGCTGGGATCATGCAGTGGTTGAGAAAGTTGGCCTAATAATAGGGGAGGAAATATCACTGAAGGAGCAACACAACACACTGGGGACAAGTTTGGGGAAACGTTAAAAGGCTAGGAGGGTTTTCAACACCCACAAGAGCAAACCTTACCCCCTCAAAAAGTGTTTGGAGCGCATACATGGTGCAGCTCTAGTTCTTACCCCTACGACTCCACACTTCAATCTCTCCTTCAGTTAGTGATCCTGATACCTCTTCCACACTCCTCCATAGTGTTGAGGGACCCACCAGAACACTATAGTGCTGTATTTTTCGCTCCATAAAATGCACCTAGTTTTTAGAGGAGGAAAGCCCCGTTTTTGGGGGGATCAGCTCACAGTTGTGCAGCTTCTTTTGCAAAAGGGAAAAGCCCCTTTTTTGAGGATCAGCTCAAAGTTGTTGAGCTTACTTTGCAAATGGAAAAAAATCCTGTTTTTATGGGGTTCAACTCACAGTTCTGCAGCTTCTTTAGGAAAGGAAAGAGAGCCGTTTCTACAGTTTCCAGACAGATAATCTAATCAGCCAGTCACATGTCGCTGGGGAAGCAAACGGCCTCCGTCTGCAGAAGAAGAAGAAGAAGAGTTTGGATTTGATATCCCGCCTTTCACTCCCCTTCAGGAGTCTCAAAGCGGCTAACATTCTCCTTTCCCTTCCTCCCCCACAACAAACACTCTGTGAGGTGAGTGGGGCTGAGAGACTTCAAAGAAGTGTGACTGGCCCAAGGTCACCCAGCAGCTGCATGTGGAGGAGCGGGGACGTGAACCCGGTTCACCAGATTACGAGTCTACCGCTCTTAACCACTACACACAGAAAGAACATTCAGCAATTGAGGCCTGGGCAAGGGGGCGGAAAGGGAGCCAGCGATCAACCACACATTCGCTCCATAAGACGCACAGACATCTCCACTTACTTTTTAGGAGGAAAAAAGTGTGTCTTATGGAGTGAAAAATACGGTAGGTGTTGCGGGATCTACCAAAATATCAGTGAAGGAAGCTGCAATGGGTGGAGGCAATCAGCAAAGTTGCCTCCCTCCACAACAGGAAGTTTCTGCTGGGTATAAAGCCTTCCTTCAATGGAAGGAGTCCTTCCATACACAGAAAGTGAAGTCTGGATACAACTCACCTTGATATATGTTACTGAAGGCTTCATGAACTAAGGGATGTTATTTCAAATAGAAGAATAAGAACAGGTTTCTTGCTCCTTCTACAACTTGCTGAGTTATAGAAAATCTTGAATGATCTCGCCATTTCAAGTTCTGACCTTGTAGAAGAGCCCTGGAATCAGGCTAGGAGCTTTACATAAGCCATCATGGACACTAAATAATGGAAAACTATGGTATGAGTGTTATAAATACATTTAAGAAGTACAGGGTGGATTGCGACTTTGACCATAAACATGGCAATATGCCTTATATTGAGTAAGGCCATTGGTCCATCTTATTCAGTATTGCCTAGGCTGATTGGCAGCAGGTCTCCAGATAATTTTTTCTGCCCCACCTGGGGAATTTCTGCATGTGGTTTCATAATTTGTTGGAAGCTGCCCAGACAGTAAAACAACAGTAAAAGTGCAAAGAAATGTGTGCACAGATGTGTGTTCTCCCTGCACGGAATCTGCGAGTGGCTGGGCCCATATCGTGGTAAAGGTAAAGGTAAAGGTACCCCTGCCCGAAGGCCAGTCGTGTCCGACTCTAGGGTTGTGCGCCCATCTCACTTAAGAGGCCGAGGGCCAGCGCTGTCCGGAGACACTTCCGGGTCACGTGGCCAGCGTGACAAAGCTGCTCTGGCGAGCCGGCACCAGCACAGCACACGGAAACGCTGTTTACCTTCCCGCTAGAAAGTGGTACCTATTTATCTACTTGCACTTTAGAGGTGCTTTCAAACTGCTAGGTGGGCAGGAGCTGGGACCGCAGACGGGAGTTCACCCCGCTGCGGGGATTCGAACCGCCGACCATGCGATCGGCAAGCCCTAGGCGCTGAGGATTTACCCACAGCGCCACCTGCGTCCCCACCATATCGTGGTAAGATACTATAAATACACAGGACAAACATCAATCAATCAATTTCCTTTATTGGCATAGTAAGAGTACATCATATACATGGATCAGAACACAACATGGGTAACAAAACATAGTAGGAGGTACTTTAGGATAAAACTGTACAGACATTGTGAGGTACAAAAGTGGCTCTTAGGGCTTATAGTGACGTAATTTCATGGCATCACTCAAAAATCTTGCCACATTCTCCACAATGTCCTTCTTACAATTATTCAGCAGATAGGACACGCTGGAAGAGTCAGTGCGATAGATCCCCTCCTTCAATAAGGGAGTCAAATACTTATACATTTTTGCATAAAGCGGGCAATGAAATAAAACGTGTGTGATGGATTCGACCTGTTTTGTGCCACAAGGGGCAGTCCCTTTCAGAATATGGGATTTTTGAGAATGTACCTTGCAAAACTGCAGACAGCAAAACATTAAATCTTGCAAGGGAAAGAACTCTGCATAAATGGGGATCGTAAACATCCTGGGTTCGAACAGGCCACAACTATACTGATTACAGATGCAAGTAGCTTTTGGCATAGGTATGTATCCTGAATCAACCAACTTGACTGCTGGCTGGCAGACTATTTTGCAGGGTCAATCCTGGGTTAAGGAATTCCCTGTGAAGTACATCAAATAGGGGTGATCCCTTCAGGGCTGCCACTTTTTTGGGGAGTGCTATGGCCATCAGCAGGGACGTGGGTGGCACTGTGGGTTAAACCACAGAGCCTAGGACTTGCTGATCAGAAGGTCGGCGGTTCGAATCCCTGTGACGGGGTGAGCTCCGTTGCTCGGTCCCTGCTCCTGCCAACCTAGCAGTTTGAAAGCACGTCAAAGTGCAAGTAGATAAATAGGTACCGCTCCGGCAGGAAGGTAAATGGCATTTCCGTGCGCTGCTCTGGTTTGCCAGAAGCAGCTTAGTCATGCTGGCCACATGACCCGGAAGCTGTACGCCAGCTCCCTCGGCCAATAAAGCGAGATGAGCGCCGCAACCCCAGAGTCGGTCACAACTGGACCTAATGGTCAGGGGTCCCTTTACCTTTACCTATGGCCATCAGCTCCCAAATGGGCATCCGGATAGAAGCACCTCCCCCTGGACCTCTGTAACATGGCACCCCTGATTCCCCGAGGCGAGGGTAGGTGGCTTCCCAAACTCCTCCGTCACCTAGACTAAAGATCCAATCCAATGCCTTATCCGCCAACAAGTTGTAACAATTGCTATGAGGTTGGCAATACTCTCCATACAGGCCCAATTCATCTGCAGGCAAATTCCTCCCTGGCCCCAAATACGGCAACCGAATATTTCCATAGCAAGGGCATATTCAGAACCTGCCTGCTCCCCACCACTACACAGGGCGGGAGGATGGGGAATCCAGCTTTGACTGAGCTAACGAGTCTTTATATGCCCAGTGAGAGGACCTGAGTGAAGACCAGGAGCTGAGGTTCTCCACAAAGCCAGGCCCACCCCCTGCTTGCTTCTGATAGGTCTGTTCAAACACAGCTTGCCTGTGATAGGTCCCCTTGAATACAAGACTCCCAGCAACCTACATAGCCAGAGGTCACCAGCCTAGCTCCCAGTCACCAGCCTAGCTGCTACATTCTGGATTAGTTGTAGTTTCCGGGTCACCTTCAAAGGTAGCCCCACATAGAGCGCATTGCAGTAGTCCAAGCGGGAGATAACCAGAGCATGCACTACTCTGGTGAGACAGTCTGTGGGCAGATAGGGTCTCAGCCTGCATACCAGGTGGAGCTGGTACACAGCTGCCCTGGAGACAGAATTGACCTGCACCTCCATGGACAGCTGTGAGTCCCAAATGAGCATTCCTTGTGAGTAAGGAAGCAGCATATGACCAAGGGAGCACTACAGTTTCAGCAAACTGGATCAGGGCAATAGCTGCATGTTCACCTCCGGGGGGGGGGGTGTGTCTTTTTTTTTTTTTTTTTTTGCTTTATCCCTAAATTCACCCTTTCCATTATTTCAGTGCTATGCAGGTAAAACATTCCCCAAATGGCTTCCAGGTCTGGTCATTTCACAGATCAGCAATTAGCATTGTGTTTCCCACATCACGATATTTATTTTTTCCTTAATTGTGCAATGCACATGCAGGGAATGAGTCCTGCATCCTCAAAAAGCCCAAAGGAAACATAGTCTATGACTCAACCCTAAGATCATGAACATTTTGTACTGTAGCTGCCACTTACAAAAAATATATATAAAAAATCTGTCCAAAATTCGAACCCGTCATCTCTCAAACATTTAAATATAATTCATTAAAAAGAGAAAGGGAGGGGAGGGAATCATGTAGCAACTGCATAACAAGAAGAGGGAAAATGTACACATTCAAAACATATGGGTGATCTTTAGAAAAATCTCAGCATCACTTCATAATTATATACTACAAGTTTTAATTAACTAAAGCTCTGAAAATCATAATGCCTTATTAAAATGCAATTAATCCTTTGATTAAAAAACAAAAAGCACAAGTATTTACAACAAAAACACAAGTAGAATAATTACAAATATCATGTACCCATTTCTTTTATTTGGGTGTCACTTATGATGTCTCACATTCCCTTCATTAATTCAAATACACACATTATCTCAAATCCACAGCCGATTGAGTGACAGTGGCCACCAAACACACAGCACTATATCCTATTGATTTCGGCAAATCCTGAACAATGCCATTTGCATGCTTGTTTCTGTAATAATAAAGATATGCCATTCAGAATTAAAGGACCGGCCAGACTAGTGGCAACTAATTGTGTTGTGTGTAATGAGTGCAATTTCAATTTGATATAACCCTCAGCTTTTCTTGCAGCACTCGCTAAGTACTTTCAAGTCTTTGTGGGGAAATAATTGATTTTTTTTGTGCTGTGGGCACAAGAAAATTATTATGATCTTTTGAATAATGCCAAAGAAAGGACCATGAATGATTTAAATTGGTATGTGAAGAAGGCTTCACTGTGGATTGCAGTTTGACTGACACCCTACTAATGTAGTATCTAGATTAGCAATTTTTAAGGAGGCAGCCAATGTAAAAACTGGTAAAACAGAAAAACATTGCTAACGGGGATTTTGATTTTGTTCTCCAGCAAGGGAGAACAATACGGTCATTCCATGCATGTCGGACAAGCACTACACCGTTTATTACATAAATGCCCTCGTTTTTGTCTTTATGCCATGTGAGTTGGAGGTTACATTTCAACTGATACGTTTTACATTATATTAAAAAAAAAAAAAATCTAGATGCAATAGCTCAGTGCAAAGTTACCCCAGCAGCTGGAGCATATTGGGCATGAGGGGCTGCTGTGGATATTTATAACATCTATTCCACTGTTCAGCTTAACCCCGAGAGAGAGAAAATTGGGAGAGCCCTTTTTGCCTAAAAGAAAATTATCTTCCCCTCCTTTCCGATATTGCTCACCTTCTCCTTATCACACATTCTTTGTCATATTATGTGGCAGAGATCTTCCAAGCCATCTCAAATCTGAGACAGCTGGCACTCTATCCTCAATATACTTTTACTTGGAATTAAGTCTCATTGATCTCTACTGAGTTTGGTTCCAAACCATTGTGTTTCAGATCACAGCCTATGTGCGTGTGCCTGCGTGCTATCTGCCAGCCCAAGATCAGAAAATTATTAATTGCCCAGTTTTTAAAGCATTTAACTGATCAATTGATTAGGCTTAAATAAATTAACCCGAGAAATCACCTAACATTTAATAAACAAAAGCTACATTTATTGTTTAAAGAGATGGTCATATTTAAAATTTCCCCCTTGTTCCTATAATACACCAAAGTCATTATTATTATTATTTTAAAAAATATAGTTCCTGAACCTTCAGCCTTGGACCTCAAGATTTAAAGAAATCCCCATTGGATTCATCATGGAACAGCTCAACCCTATGCATGTCTGCTCAAAAGTATGTTCCACTTAGTTCAATGGAGCTTACTTCCACGTAAGTGGATGCAGGATTACAGCCTTTTTTTAAAAAAAAAAATAAAGCTGATTAATTCACCAGTTGATTAGAGTTGGTGGTGTCCATTGTAAACTTCTGCATTGATTTTAAGCAGATTCGCACAGAAGTAAATTTAATTCAAATTGATGGAACTTCCTTTTATGTGACTAGTATGGCTGGGAGTGAAATATCCCTTAATGATTGCGCTCTCTCTCTCTCTCTCTCTCTCTCTCTCTCTGTGTGTGTGTGTGTGTGTGTTTGTGTGTTTAAATCACCCATCTGCACATAACCAAATATATACATTCTCCAAAATGTATCACCTACCTATAATCAAACATGTATAGGTAGGTTTGGATCAAATCTACATGTCCATCAATGGCTACTAACTAATTGCATGTACAGGACACGGGCTTCTTCTGTTTAGGCCTCTTTTCTCCGAAATGTAGAACCTATTTTCTTAGGCAGCCCCATCGCCGCCAAATGTGTGCATCTCGTGCGAAGCAAACAAGCACATCTCTCCCCTGTTTTCAAATACAATTCCACCTTAAAATGCATACCTTCCAAACCTTATTCTTCAGAGGCGGGAATGTTGTTAATTTAGTTGGTCGTAACTAAATAGTTTCTAATCTGGAGCAGGAGTCTGCTGAGAATATTGGACAGTTTAAAGGTTAATCACCATCGCCTGGTTACACAAGTGAGGCAGAACTAATTCCTGCAAAGGCAAATGGCTTCCAGTTTTATCAGCAGCGCAGATTAGAAGTGTTAATATACAGAAGAGAATAGATGCTCAAGGGCCAGTTTTCCCCTTATCGGCAAACTTTGCAACAGAACTCGGCTACTGCACAACCTCTGCACTTTCTATAATAAGGCGACTCATTTTGCCTCTCGAGCAGAACTATCAAACAATCCTCCCCAAACCACTGCCACCAAAATCAGGGTATTACAGACCACAGCTAATTGGAAGATCACTATAATGAAGTAAAAAGATAAAATACTTTTGGCTGCAGGCCTAAAACGTGGATCAGCACAACATAGGAAGCTATCTGGCTATGTCACATTCAGAGAGATTTACATAAACAATAAACTCAAACCGACTGCCCCTGCAAATACATCTTTGTTTACAGCTAATGCAATCTAAAGCACTGGTTGTAGAAAAGAAGAAAGCAAGGCGGGGGGCGGGGGGGGGAGAGGGAAGGAGAGGGGAGAGGAGATGTATTTACATATTTCAAGTTATCAACAGATCCAGTAGCCACCGACCCAAACACCCCGCAACCCTGGTTATTTTGAAATGTACTCCATGCAGAGAAAATGTGCTAAGATATGCAAATAGACACACTATACAGTATTTAAATATGGGTGCTCTTCAATGTTCGCCTGTGTTTCTTTTGCCGGAGGAGAACGGGCACCTGCTCTTGTCTAAATGCAGCTCTTGGGCGGAGGAAAGCCAGTACAAGCAAGGAGGGGAAAGCGAGATCCATCAATATTGCAACCGCTATATTTCTCAAATAAAATTTATTGACAGGGAACTTGGTGGGTTTGATTGTTTGCTAAGGGAAAGCTTTCCAAACGGCTGAAGACAATGAGAGGGCAGTGCATAGGAAAGAGTCAGATTAATGCAGTATGATAACAGTAATTCTGTCTCCGATGCTAATAGCTGCACTCTCTCTGCTCTTAAAGACCTGATCCAGTTTCTATTTACTGTCATGGTGACACCGGTCCCATATTCTAGTGTTCTTAGAGAAAAGCCAGAAGAGCTCAGAAAGGCATGCAGTTTGATTTATGAGGCAAGATGCATAGTTTTAACTGCAACAGCAATAACCCGGTTGTCACTTGCCTGCCACATGTTGCCATCTATGAGCCACATCTCCCACAAGTCGTAAGCCAATGCATTGTAATGGCATGGGATTTTCGTGGAAGTGTTAACGAAAGGTGACAGAGAAAGCACACCGACAAACAAATTCTGCAGGGGAAATAAAAGGACAATTGGTATATGAAAACCTTAAAGAAGGCTTAGAGACAGAAGGGGCTCTTTGTGGAAGACAGGAAGGCATATTGGGTTAGTCAAGAAGAGGGAGAACTTAGCAAGAACAAGGGAAATCTTTGTCTGAAACTCTGCTTTCCCTGCTAATAATGTCGAAATTTATATGCATCACATCACATCAGTGGCATGACATATGCATCACGGACATCTGTAATCTATTCCCATGATCCTTCCAACTCAAAAGATGGAGGTATTATGTACACCTAGTGCACATCTTATTGTACAGTGACAGATTTACATGGCCTCCCATAACACCCTGCTTACAATATCTCTACATTTTTAGTAATGTGAATCAGCCACAATATTGGAGATTCTATTGATCTGTTTCCCACTTAAAGCAAAAGCTGCAAAGAGGGCACAAAACTGAAATCAGACAAGAGAGTGAGTCTGTAATTAAAAATACAATGAGTCGCACAACTAATTCAAGTCCATTGATGCCAGTGGCTCTGCTCTGATTTGACTCAGGACAGCATTCAACTAAATAATTGTGCAAGTGCAAGGATTGTCACTACCACAATGGGGCATTCGCCCCTCTTGTCCCCGCCCCTGTGCACCCCGCGTGGTCTCCAAATCTGCTCCAGAAGGTTAGAGGAAAACCTAGAACAGATGTGGTCATTGTGCTGGGGGAGGAGAGTGTTCAGTTGCACAAAGAGAATTCTTGTGCTGATGTCACCTTAGCAATACACTGAATATCGTTCTCTGTTGGTTACAATGCAACGTTTCATCTCATGTTGAATCCTTGGACAGGGTTGACATTCTGTGGAGCTTGCTGGCTTATGGGAGGCCACCGGTAGCCACTTTCCGAGAGTCCGTAACATATAGTTTCAGCGTTCAGCAGGCATTCGACGGAAATATTGACATGGGGCACTTCAGCACGTAGAATCCCAAACAATGCAGGTGGTCTCTTGGAGCTAGTCCCTGTGATTACGAAGAGATGAACTTTGTGAGGATAAGATGAACTGAGAAAATTTGAAAAACCAGGGGTTTGGGGAAATAGGGGGTTATCACCAGAGGTTGCATACAGCTGAAATAATAAAGGGAGAAGGGGAAGCATGAGAACGGCACTGTGAACTTAAGACACACAAGAGTTGTAGCATAGCAGCAAACTGGTATATCAGCTAGCTCTAAGGAATGAGTGAATCTGTTGGTTTCTCATTTCTTTTCAGTCTTTAGTTCTCCCCAGAGACATCTGATTGGCCACTGTGGGAAACAGGACCCTGGGATAGATGAGCATTTGGTTTTTTCCAACAGGGCTCTCAGTCTCCTGTCTTAAGAACATAAGAGCCCCTTTGGAGCAACACTGCCTTGGGATGGAAGAAGCTCAACTGCCTCCCATCAAAATAGATGGTTAAATGTGCCTATGCATTTAATGTGTCTATTTTCTACTTTAAAAAAACCCACCAAAACAGTTATAGAGTTTATCAGGAGAATAACCATGGTGAGTGAATGAAAGGAAAGTTAACCTTGTCCTTCCAGCATGATGAATAGCCACCACACACCAATTTCCCAGCCTTTCTCCCCAGAAGAGAAGCTAGGAATATGTGGAGCTGACTCAACCACTGGCCAGACCTTCGCAGACTTGTAGCAGCTCTCCAGGATTTCAGAATGGAGTCTTCTCCTGCCCTATATGGAATTGAACCTGGCAGCTTTTTTTGCACACATAGTATGTGCACTAGCACAGAGATATCGTTCTTTCCCTGATGCCAATGGCAGTTTACTTCTCAGGGGACACAGCAGCTTGGAGGAAGGAGGTTGACCGATACCGTAGCATAGGGAGAAAGCGTGCAGATGTTTGCGCACTCTGAAATTATATACCTTGGGTGTGGGGACTAACGGGTAGACAGCAAAAGTGGATCCTGCAAGCCAGAATGGTTGCAGAGACTTGTACTTCCAAGGTTGCAAGGATGAACAACCACCTGGTCTGAAGATCTCACTGCCCCTTTCTGTATTTGAATATATAGCTCACCTGCCTATCTGTTAGGACACATGGACTGCTTATATTAATGTTTAAATTAGGAGTGATGGATTATTCATATTGTTAATGTGAGCTGACATTGTTTCCTTCTCTCTCTCCCCCCACCCCCTTTTCTGTTATACTTGCAATCACAAGTATTTTAAAGACCACTGCTGGCAGGGAACAAGGCCATCTTGCAGGATCTTATGGCATGCGGATATATTTACATGAGTTTCCTAACTACATAATTACGAGATATTACTTAAATCTTAGATCAAATGCATCAAGTATTGTCACACTATATCATATTATAAGAACACCCATAGTTATAATTTCTTCTCTCTTTTTTGGTACAGAATAAAAGACCACCAGTTTTGTTGAAAAATCTGGAGTGTTTGCATTCTTCCCTCCCAAAGCAATTTCTAAGTAGTGATTGCCATCCCGTCCCACAGTTTCCTCACCTTCCTGATCGATTTTTGGAAGATTACTGCTTCTCCAGCTTTTTGCTACCATTATCAGAGCTGTTATCAACACATGTGACACCAAAGCCCTTTGCTCTTTCTTTATAATTTATCTACTGGCTAATGCGGCCTAACGGCATCACGATTGGATTCATTTGCAGTTTGTGCCTCTTGATCTCACTTATGGTGCTTCTGCTGCTTTCCCAAAATAGCCTGCACAAGTAGGGAGGAGGGAGGAATCTTTGGGCCAGGATACTCCAGGTGTGTCTCAATCGACTCTCCTGACTCTCCACAGGCCACACACCCCTCCCCAGTCACGCCTTCAATTGGCCCTGCTTCACATCCTCTGTATTTTTGCTTAGCTGGGATGTGTCCTTGAACTTTGATAAGGCTTATCAGAGTTGCCGGGGTGCCTAACAACAACAACAACAACAACAACAACAACAACAACAACAACAACAATTTTATTAGTTGCACCCCACCCATCTGGCTGGGTTTCCCCAGCCACTCTGGGCAGCTCCCAGCATATATAAAACTTGAATTAAATATGGGGGGGGGGGGCCAGGTAAGCCCCATCCCACATAATCCATCACATGATGTGGCATACATGAATGGCAATGCCCATTAACTTTGGGGGGGCTGGGGCCCTCAAATATTTTATTGGGGGAGCTGAAGACCCCTCAACCCCTAAGAGTCAGCTCCTATGCCTCTTGCTTGCCTGCAATGAGGATAGAGATCTGAGTTCACTGTTTTATGGCTCTGTTGGATTTTGACAACTTCTTATGAGCAGCTGCCCTTCATTATTTTAAGGATGAATTTGATGGTATCTCTTTTTACCCTTATTCCTGCCCTCTTCTCAGACCCTCCAAGTGTCCCTATTTTCCAAGGACAGTCCCAGATTTACAGAAGCCATCCTGGTTTCTGATTTGATTCCAGAATGTCCCACTTTTCCTATTTTCATTGGAGAAATGTTAGAGAGCACGGAGTTATCTGATCCCCCAGCCAAGGAAAAAAATAACTATACAACCTTTAGAAGACAACAGAAGGCAGCCCTGTATAGGGGAGGTTTTCTAAAAAATGTTTTATTGTGCTTTTATATATGTTGGAAGCGACCTAGAGTGGCTGGGGCAACCAGTCAGATGGGTGGGGTATAAATAATAAAATTGTTGTTGTTGTTGAATAGGGTGTCCATATTTTCATTGGAGAAATGTTGGAGGGTATGTCATTATACTGAACAGTGGGAGCCTATAAATTTACCAAACAGATAATTAGAATGACCTTCAAGAATACACATCTTTACCATGGTGAGTAGACAAGATGGTTTCCATCCCCTTTGCGGTCCGGGGACCTCTGTCCAGATACAACCACTGCTTAAAAATAAATTACATTATTTATCTCTGCATCCTCCCACCACCACCAGGCAACCTAGCCATCCTCCTCTGTTGTTTTGATTTTCATTCCAATTCCATCACTTTCCCCTTCCCACAGACAAGGTTCCTCAGGAAGCCAGCCTTGCAGCTTTTCAGAAAAAGATTAGATGCCCATCTTCCTGGGGTGCTTTAGGATATTGTTAGGGTAACAATTAGGGACGCGGGTGGCGCTGTGGGTAAAAGCCTCAGCGCCTAGGGCTTGCCGATCGAAAGGTCGGCGGTTCGAATCCCCGCGGCGGGGTGCGCTCCCGTTGTTCGGTCCCAGCGCCTGCCCACCTAGCAGTTCGAAAGCACTCCCGGGTGCAAGTAGATAAATAGGGACCGCTTACTAGCGGGAAGGTAAACGGCGTTTCCGTGTGCAGCTCTGGCTCGCCAGAGCAGCAATGTCACGCTGGCCACATGACCCGGAAGTGTCTCTGGACAGCGCTGGCCCCCGGCCTCTTGAGTGAGATGGGCGCACAACCCCAGAGTCTGTCAAGACTGGCCCGTACGGGCAGGGGTACCTTTACCTTTTTAGGGTAACAATTGTGGTTTCAAACCACTGTTAGAAAAAAGTATGAGTGAAAGACTAGAGTTAACAGGATGAAGGGACAAATGTTGTGCTTTTGAAAAACAGGGATGGGAAGCACCTGACTCCTCAGATGTTAGGCTACAAATCCCATCATGCTTGGCTATGGACCACGCTGGCTGATGGGAGTTTGAGCCCAGCCACATATGGGGATCCACAGCTTCCACACCCCTGATTTAAAACAACAACCAGATACATTTATTTTTTTAATTATTAGCCCCTTCATTTGCAACTTAAAACACCATGGGTAAAAATAACAAAAACAACTTACTGCCTCCATGGAACTTGTGACACAAGAGGTTGTTGGCATTATGAGTGGACGGCTGGTATATTCCTAGGTTATTTTAGCCTCAATACAAGACCTCCCTCTGTTTTTGACCCATCTTCCATCTCGAAACATCCAAAACAATTGCTTTCAGGTGATTAAAAAAACAACAATCCTTCCAACACACTCCAGGCATCTTGGGGAAGGGCACAGAATGTTTTCTGCCTTGTGTAAAAATCACAAACCCGAAGGCATTCCCAAATAATTATTCCCTTGGCCGTGTTGCAGTCATCTCTGCAAACGCTTGAGCTGTCAGCTCCATCCCGCCAGTGACGGCTCCCTCTCAAACTACATCTGTTACATTAGGGATTGCATGATGACCCTGACTCCAAAGATGAAGCAACGTGCCCTGGAGCTGGCAAATCAATCAGGTTACACGCCTCCACTTTAAGCCAATTTCCAATTATTTCAGGTGCAGGTTTTAACATGTGCGGCTTGCCCTCCCACTCTGTTCCCTTTCTTAATTAGCATATTAAGACCCCGTCTTCCCCATTTCCACCCCAAAATAGGAGCCTGAAGGCATCTTGCAAAGCCAGTGATTCTCAATTACACCATCTCACTGATAGCCATGATGGCGGCTTCTTCTTCTTCTTCTTCTTCTTCTTCTTCTTCTTCTTCTTCTTCTTCTTCTGCAATGGGTATGACAGGGTTAGATATGCCTGAGTAGCTGGTTGGTGAAACTTATTTCAATTACTTGCTCAAAGGAAGAGCAGCAATCTGAATTAACAACCAGCCTCCCTTCCTATTGGAATGCCCAGCTGAAGATAGGAAGTGCATAGCCAGGCATCCCCAAATTCGGCCCTCCAGCTGTTTTGGGACTACAGTTCCCATCATCCCTTACCACTGGTCCTGATAGCTAGGGATGATGGGAGTTGTAGTCCCAAAACAGCTAGAGGGCCCAGTTTGGGGATGCCTGTGCATAGCAAAGGGTTTCCTTTCTTGTCACTCCAGAAGACAAGTTGCTGGGAAATAAATGGCCATCAGCAAGCGTGTCATAAGACTGGCAAACAGAACAAGTTAAAGGAAGAAGAGAAAGGTTTGGATCCTAACTTCCCTTTTGTGAATGAACAGACCTTGCTGGGGGTTGGATTAGATTACCTTTGGGGTTCCTTCCAACTCTACAATTCTATGATTCAATGACCTTTCCTACCTCTTCCTTCCTCTGTATGCCCTCTCTCTCTTTCTCTCTGTTGTCCCTCCTGAGGGTTGGAAGAGACCTTTCGGAACAGGATAGCTATGTATCCTATTTTATTGGCTCCTTAATATGAGTCTTAATATGAGTTTTGGTGGTTCAGATCAGGATTGCTTTTGATCCCCTTGCAACTCATCATTTGTGCAGCTTGACTTTATGCCTCGGAAATGAATTGTGCCGAATTTTTAGTGGGGCTCACGCCACGGTTGTTGCAGCCTTAAGAATATTTTCGTTGGAAAGGGCTACCTCATTCCCAGCAAGAAGCAAAATAAATAACAAGGCAAAAACCTCAGTCTGTGGTATGCAACAGGTTGATTGGTAGCTGCTGGAAAAACGGGAGGCGCTAGGATTAGCAGCAGAAACTAACAGCAGCTCTTAACAGAAGTGGTCTTTGTAGCAGCTTCCATTCTGTGAAACCTCACTTCCCCTGGAAGATCACCAGATCCCTAGCCGGAGCACATTTCAGAAGCAATAGGAGAGTTCTCTGATTGGGCAGGCGATTGGTGTGGAGCAAATAGGAGAGTAAGTTTCACGCAGCCAGATGATGCAGTGGCTGTGAACAGGAAAGGCCGTGGTTCTAATCCCACCTGAGCCATGATCTCGCTTATTATCAACTTTGGGCTTATTTGCATGCAGAAGGTCCCATGTTCAAACCATGTAATCTCTAGGTCAGGATGGGGAAAGCACCTGCTTCAGACTGTGGAGAGTAGCTGCTAGTCAGAGTCAACAACACTTAGCTAAATGGACCAATGATCTGGGCTCAGTATAAGGTAGTTTGATTACCACCTTGGCCTGAAAGACCTGCTCCCTGCCTTGCAGGCATCTTTCCACATGGGTAGGAGGATGGAGCATTGACTGACTCCAGCTACAAAAGCTGAGGATGCTGAACAGACTTTTGGACTGGAATGTTGTTTGGGATTTTTGTTTTTGTTTTTTGCATCTTTATTTTAGATTTTGTTGCAATTTATGTAGAAATTGTTTAGTTTGGTTTGGTTTTATATTTTTTAATGTTTTGTTTCTTGTTTACGACTACTTTTGTTATGTTATGTGTTTTTTACATGTTGTAAGCTGCCTTGAGCATGGTTTGAACTGTGGAAAGGCAGCATTCAAATAAAATTATGTATGTGTGTGTTGTTGTTGTTGTTTAGTCGTTTAGTCATGTCCGACTCTTTGTGACCCCATGGACCAGAGCACACCAGGCACTCTTGTCTTCAACTGCATCCCGCAGTTTGGTCAAACTCATGTTAATAGCCATGCCACTGAGGCAATGTACACCAAACATTTAAAAACAGAGCTAAAAACACATAGGCACTAAAAATTTAGTACCAAAGTATTAAAAAGGAGTACAAACAGTGCTAATTAGGAGTTCGTCTTCTATTTATAGAACTGCAAAAGCCTGGATAGATAAAATGTTTTGAGTTGGTGCCTGAAAGAACTCGATAATGTGAGAGACAGATACGCCTTTGAGGGAAGCTTGTTCCAGAGTCAAAGGCCTACTGTGGAAATGGCCCTTCTGTGAATCATCATCATAGCAGGACTTGCTCTTGGGTAGAGTCAAATAGGTTTTTTCAAGTAGATGTATTAATTCAATAACTAAATATTCTCCCACAAATCAGAGTTAAAAAGGAAATATCGGGGGGATTCAAGTGGCACCACTGTGCTGACGAAAAGTATCAGTCAGCTGAATACCAAGCAAGGCAATTTTCAGCACTCCCCACCCTCCATAGCACCTCAGTGAGCCAGTGTGGTGTAGTGGTTAAGAGCGGTAGCCTCGTAATCTGGGGAACCGGATTCGCGTCTCCGCTCCTCCACATGCAGCTGCTGGGTGACCTTGGGCCAGTCACACTTCTTTGAAGTCTCTCAGCCCCACTCACCTCACAGAGTGTTTGTTGTGGGGGAGGAAAGGAAAGGAGAATGTTAGCCGCTTTGAGACTTCTTAAAGGGAGTGAAAGGCGGGATATCAAATCCAAACTCTTCTTCTTCTTCATCTACCCAAAATCTGCTCTGGAGGGTTGAAGGACCCCTTGGAGCAGATTTGGGTGGATGTGGCAGGCTCCAGAGGGAAGAGGAATAGCTGGAAGCTGTCTTCCTTCCTGTTGCAGACTGGCTGGACACAGAGGAAAAGTGGGAGGCACCAGCTGGGGAACCCCCATGGGAAGAAGACTCAGAGCCAGGGGACTGGTGGTGGGACTATGACAAGTGGTCAGAAGGAGGAGCCTGGGAGGAGGAGGAGGTGTCAGAAGCTGAAGAGGTAACAGGGCGTGGTGAGCAGGGAGAGTCAATGGGAGAGAGAAGTTCGGAATCAGAGGCAGAAGCTGAAGTAGGACGGAGGCCAAGAGGCAGAGATGAGTCAGGTTGGTGACAAAGCCAGGGTGTCTCCCCCTCTGGCTGTGACCATCTCTCCTCCCCCTAGTCTCCCAGGACCAGAAGAGGGAGGGGCAGAGACAGGCATGTTGGGCATAGTAAGTCTCTCTGAATTCCAAGGGGCTTACTCCCAGGTAGACGGGTATAGGTTTACAGTGCACGTGTTTAAAAAGAAGACATGTGCCAATGATTGTGCAGTTTCACTGCGTGCTGAAAACCTGCCTGTTTACAGAGGCCTTTGGTTTATGCAACAGGAATTTTCACTACGACGCCTCCACATCATTTGGCTTAAGATATATTTAGTTACTGCTTTCATACATTGCAATCCCTCATGGGGAAAAACAGTTCACATAGAAGGATGATGCATCTAATGCACACGGAACTTCTGAACACAAACTTTGTCCTAGCGATGTGCCAAGATGTTTCCCAGACCATTTATCCTCAATGAATGAGAAAGTAAACTTAGTCAGAAAATTATCCAAGCGAATAATGAGTGGGATGTTGGCTTTTTATCACATTTGCCTTACTTCCCAGGTGACCAGTGTCTTCTCTTTCTTTCTTTCTTTCTTTCTTTCTTTCTTTCTTTCTTTCTTTCTTTCTTTCTTTCGTGATCACTCATAGCCGTGTAAGATTGTCTTCCATAAACACGGTTTTAACAATGAGTCCATAAGTGACTGTGGAGGCCAATTCTGGATCCACACATCCTTCCCCAGTGGGGACATTGGTTTCTGGGCAGGAGTTGATCACGGTGTGGATTTGCCAAGCGTGCCTTTCCTCTTAGCACATTTCTCCCTTGTGTCCTGAGTTCGAGTGTCTTCAAAGCCCATGACACCTTTGGTAAACGCTGTTCTCCAATTGGAATGCTCGCAGGCCAGTGTTTCCTAATTGTTGGTGCTTATACTACATTTTTAAAAAATTGCCTTGTCTTTAAACCTCTTTTGTTGACCACCAGCATTACGCTTTCCATTTTGGAATAGAGTAGTTGCATTGGAAGATGATAATCAGGCATCCAAACAACATGACCAGTCCAACAAAGTTGATGTTGAAGAATCATTGCTTCAACACTGGTGATCTTTGCTTTTTCCAGTATTAGTATTATTGGTATTAGTTCACCTGTATTCCCAAGTGATGTGTAAAAAATTTTGGAGACACTGTTGATGGAATCTTTCGAGAAGTAGGAGATGGCGTCTGTAAGTGGTCCATGTTTCACAAGCATACAGTAAGGTTGGTAGTGCAATAGCTTGGTAAACAAGCATTTTGGTTTGTCTAACCTTTTGTGAGTGCATTCTGCCCATCCGCACTCTTGCAGTCTGCACCCTTCAGCCTTCCAAAGTGCCTGCACTCACCGGAAAGCGCAGCGAGCATGGACATCATGGAGCTTTTAGGAAGTGTGGGCTGGGAAGATTGCAGAGTGCCAAGAAATAATTGCACAATGAAAGAGGCTGTTCACTTACTCACACCCGCTTGGCCACGTCATGTGTAAACTGCAAATTTTGTGAATTTCTCAAGCCTCCTGAGAAAGAGGCAGAGACAAGAGGAATCCAGCCTCTTTCACATGGGACAAAAAATCATCTGGAAATCTGAAGGCAAGATTCGTCATAGCACTAATTGGTAGCATTAAATTCTTATCTCCTTTGGGTGTGCATGTGTGGCTTCAGGTATCCCTACTGCCACACTCTTGCCGAGAGAGAGAGAGAGAGAGAGAGAGAGAGAGAGAGAGAGAGAGGGGTGATCAGTATTATCAGAGCTGATCCTTGAATGCAGCAGCTTATACACAGTCCACTGCTTCTCAAGAGGAACTCTGAATTGGGGCCAGTGGTTTGGTCTGTGCCCCCACCCTGCCCCCTCTTCCTTTTTTTCCTTCTTTTTTTTTTTTTTTTTTGTAGACTTATGTTTTGCAACATGCTGTGAATTCTGGCCTATTGATTAATGGGTCTTTCAACAAAAAGCAACCTTAATCTTTCCTTAATTGCCTTAATGGCTGTACAGCCTCGCTTTTATTCTTTCTTCCCACAATGTTGTTGCAAATGCTTTTGTGTCTTAACTTGGTGCCCAAACTAAGAACTTAGAAGAGACTGGCTCCTGTCTATTTCTCTCTGTGCGTGTCTCTTTCTGTGTCCTTCAAATTCCCATTCCCAAATGCCTTTTCATTTCCTTAGCTGATGGATGGCCCCTTGCTCGATGGCAGATTTCCCAAACTCCGCATAAATAAGCCAACACTTAACACAGCAAACAGTACGTCATGAAGAAAGGGCTCCTTTCTGATTGTTTTCAGTTCTGCAGTCTGGATTCAGAGATCACGCAGGCAACTCCATAGGCACATGCTATATGTAAGTATTTTGTCACTCAGACATCAATAACGTTCAAATCCACACTGAGAATTTCCATTACGGCTATAATCATTCTCCTGCTAAAGACTGCATATGATTTGTGCATTTGAAGGCCATTCTCAGAAATAAATACTGTAGATTTCGAACAAATTCTAAGAATTTACCCATTCCATGGTACTATTCAATAATATCCAACAACATCAGAGTAGACCCCTTGAACTCAATGCACCAAAGTCCATTGGTTTCAACGGATTTGCTTTGAGTCCAATTAACATTGGATACCCCACATTGGATACCCCATATGTGCCTGCCCCATGCCTTTAATAGACATACCTTCCAACATTCCTCGGATAAAAATAGGGACATTTCTTATTCCCTGCCAACTGATCTTCCTTGGCCCCCACATTTTTTATGCCCCCCCCGGGTATTTCCACCACCACTACCTCAATGGGGCACACACACCCTCCAGGCAGAAGTCAGGCAGGCACCCCAGTGCTGGCAGGGGTCTCTCCCAACCCCACCTTGCAGTGCCAGGGACTGAACCTGGGACCACTGAGCTATAGCCCCTCCCCAATGATTTCAATGGGTCTGCACTGATTATGACTAGGTTTTTCTTCAACCCAGTGTATAATTAATAATGATGATGATGATGATGGTGATTATGATAATATATTATTATTATTATTATTATTATTATTATTATTATTATTATTATTATTATTATTTCCCGCCCATCTGGCTGGGTTTCCCCAGCCACTCTGGGCAGCTTTCAACAAAATATTAAAATAGAGTAGTCCATCAAACATTAAAAGCTTCCCTAAACAGGGCTGCCTTCAGATGTCTTCTAAAAGTGTGGTAGTTGTTGTTCTATTTGACATCTAGTGGGAGGGCATTCCACAGGGTGGGTGCTACTACCAAGAAGGCCTTCTGCTGGTTCCCTGTAACTTGGCATCTCACAATGAGGGAACTGCCAGAAGGCCCTCGGCACTAGACCTCTGTGTCAGGGCTGAATGAAAGTGGTGGAGATGCTCCTTCGGGTATACTGGGCCAAGGCCGTTTAGGGCTTTAAAGGTCAACACCAACACTTTGAATTGTGCTTGGAAACGTACTGGGAGCCAATGTAGGTCTTTCAAGACCGGTGTTATGTGGTCTTGGCGGTCGCTCCCAGTCACCAGTCTAGCTGCCGCATTCTGGATTAGTTGTAGTTTCCGGGTCACCTTCAAAGGTAGACCCACATAGAGCGCATTGTAGTAGTCCAAGCGAGAGATAACCAGAGCATGCACCACTCTGGCGAGACAGTCCATGGGCAGATAGGGTCTCAGCCTGTGTACCAGAGGGAGCTGGTAAACAGCTGCCCTGGACACAGAATTGACCTGAACTTCACTCTTCTCTTTTCCAGGCTAAGCTTACCTGGTTCCTCCAGTTTTCCTCTCATGGGACTTTCCCCCCACCGACCACCTTCATTGTACTCCTCTGAAACTGTTCCAGTTTGTCCAGATCAAGGAACCTTTTTTGGCCTGATGGGCCAGATCGCTATCTGTCCTCACCCCCCATAGGCTGGTGCTGACAGGTGGGCTGGACAACCCTCTTGTCAATCACCAGGCATCGTTATGTCAGATGACTGACAGGCGGTTTGTCCCACCCAGGTGTCCCTTGCGCAGCACTTCCCAAGGACTCAATAGCCAGTTGGCTGCCAGGCACTTGGGAACGATAGCGCATGGGGTTTTGCTGGCCCTTTGCTTGGCAAAGCACCAAACATAGGGCTGGCAAAGCTGCTCTCTGCATGGATCGACTCTGTGATTGAGTGTCTCTCCCTGCATCACACATGACATCACATAAGACGTCAGGTATAGGGTAGGTGGGTGTGGTTTGGGGGAAAGGCCAAATTGGGATCTGTGTCAGGCCAGAGGTTCCCCACCCGCAGTTTACAAGCTTTGCACAGAAGAATTCAAACTACAAGATCCAAAATGGGACACTGTACTTCAGATGATATATCGCTAGTGCAGAACAAAGTTCCATTAATTCTGCGTCTATTGATGCAGCCTAAAATTGTGCCCATCCTTTTTGCAGTCATACCACACGGCTGGCTCGTGTTCTGATCAACAACAATCCCATAGCACAAGGTGGTCCAATGCAACCCTCAAGGCATTTTGGGCAGCCCTCGGCAACATTTGAGGGGCCCCTCTCTGCAGCCCTCAAACTGCCTTCCCAAAGCTGGGTAAACAAGGCGCTGGGCTTTGGGACTCTGAGAGAGTCCTAGAGTCTTCCCACCTTCTCCCCTAAGTCTAGTTAGCACCTTCCCAGCTTTGGGAAGGAGGTGGGAGGGCTCTAGGATCCTGACAGAGCCAGAGGCAAAAGTGGGTGGAGCAATGAATGTTAATTTTACCTTTGTATAGTAGGCCTGAAGGGACACGGGTGGCGCTGTGGCTTAAACCACAGAGCCTAGGACTTGACAATCAGAAGGTCGGTGGTTTGAATCCCCGCAACGGGGTGAGCTCCCGTTGCTCGGTCCCTGCTCCTGCCAACCTAGCAGTTCGAAAGTACATCAAAGTGCAAGTAGATAAATAGGTACTGCTCCGGCGGGAAGGTAAATAGTGTTTCTGTGCGCTGTTCTGGTTCGCCAGAGGTGGCTTAGTCATGCTGGCCACATGATCCGGAAGCTGTACGCCGGCTCCCTTGGCTAGTAAAGCGAGATGAGCACCGCAACCCCAGAGTCGGCCATTACTGGACCTAATGGTCAGGGGTCCTTTACCTTTATAGTAGGCCTGGGGACCAAATAGAGTGCCAAATGAGGAGGAGTTTCCCCACCCTGAACCTATGACTAAGCTGCATTCATTTCACTGAAAAGCACTTATGACACAGGATCTGCTGCATCTATTCAATACAGCAGAGATCACCAATGTCTCACTGTACATACTATTTACCAGATGGCCTAAGAACATTGCTAACCTGTAAACTTTACCTGTAAACAAGTCATGACCTTGTTTGGCAACTGCATCTGACACACCTTCAGGTGCCAAATGAAAACATACCTCTGCCTTTGCAGGAGTCTGATGGCATTGATGGGACTCTCTGTCAAAGTTTTATGACAGTCCAGAGTTATAGATGATAACTTCATTTGTTATATTTTACCTGATTTCATTGCTTATTTGAGTGTGATGGCACCATTTTATTTTTCTACGCTGTAATCTGCCCTGTTTTAGCAATCTGAGTAATGAATATAACAATAAAATTAATTTGCTGGCATGTACTACATTTCAAAATCTTGGCTATTTTTGTTAAGAGCAGGGAATGGCGAATATGCCTGTTTCTAATTGTTCCTGTCTTGAATTCAGTTCTCAACATTTCTGCAGCAATTTGTGAATTTTGGTTAAATTGCAAATACAAATTTATAAACATTTCCGTGCACATTCCCCCTAATGAACACACTTTTCATGCAGTTTTGGCTAAGGCACACATTTTTGAAAAGCAATTTCCCCTTACTATGATGCATTTTGTACGTTATTTTCACTAACCTATGCATTTATTTGCACACTTTACCCTAGTATGGGCATGTTTGCACACCTTAGTTGGCTGGAGAACTGAACTGCAAATCTATTAAAAGTGCAATTTTTGAAGGGTGGCCTCTTTTTTATTTCCATATTGTTCAGAAAGTTTTAATTAAATGTGAACTGAACAGAAATTTCTACCCCATCAATAGTTATGAGTAGAATGAGTAAGGAAAACCATATAGATTTGTTAGATTATGGCTGATGGCGGCGGCGGGGTGGTGGGGAGATCACTAATAAATCAATGGGAGATGATAGATGATAGATAGATAGATAGATAGATAGATAGATAGATAGATAGATAGATAGATGATAGATAGACAGACAGACAGACAGACAGATGAATGCAGCATTATTCATGTGTTTAGTTGCTATAATTCTAGTGGTCAGTCCTACAGAAAACCTGGGCTCAGTAGGGCTATCTGAAGACAATATTTCTAGTGCAGGAGGTTTTTTTTAATCATTGGTGGAAATTGTTAAGCCTAGGGAATTAATTGGATATTGATTACAAATGATGGTTTCTTCTTTCCTGTACAAGTCCATGAATTATCTCCAGGAGGGTTCACACATTTATAGCACAATTTTATTTTATTTTTATTAAAGATTTTCTTGGTTTACAAAAGTATGTGCAATCTCTCTCTCTATTTTTCAAGTAACATTTTTTACAGATCAGTTTCATTTGTTGAGACATTAGGAAGAAAAGGGGGGAAGAGGTGGACGGGAAAAGGTGAGTGGGGGTGGGGTGGCAATAGTTCTATTTTACTTAATATATGTGGGGTTTTGTGTCAGCGTCGCTTGTGCAGGTTCTTTGCTGTTCACTTGTGCTCCTTTGGTGGTGAGAGAGGTTGGGGTTGGCCCAGGGTGTGGTTGTTTGTTTGTGATTGGCTGTGGTGATCTTTGTTTTCATGTGTGAGTGGGGTGGGTGGGTGTTTTGGATCAGGTTAGCCATATTGATTTGTATGCTGTTGGTGGATTTTTGTCATTTGTCTTGTTGGGCTGTGTATGTGATAAAGGGGAAGGGGAAGGTGTTTGTCCCCGTGTTAGTTTCAGTTTATTGGTTAATTTTTCTAGTAAGGCTGTTTCCCATACTACTTGGTACCATTGGTCCATGCTTACTCCTGACAGGTCTCTCCAGTGTCTGGTTATGATGTTTCTGGCTGTTGAAAGTAGGTCGGTTATGAGTTCTTTGTGGTGTAAGTGGGCATTATTGTCTTGGAAGATGTTTAGTAGGGCCAATTCTGGGGTGATTTCTAATACTTGCTTAGTTATTTTACATATTTCTCGTATGGCTCTTGTCCAGAATAGTTGGATTTTGGGGCACTCCCACCACATGTGGAGGTATGTGCCTGTGGAGGTGCACCCTCTCCAGCATTTTGGTGAGGTTCCTGGTCGTATTAGCGCTAGTTTTCTTGGTGTTAGGTACCACCTGTAGGTAAGTTTCAGAGTGAGTTCTTTTCTTTTTGTTGATATGGATTTAAAGGGGGGTTTAGAGCACATTCTGGTCCATTGAGTGGGGTTAATCTCATAGCCTATGTCACCCTCCCATTGTTTTTTTATTGCATCTAGGGGGTTCGTGGGATTTTGGAGTAGTATTTTGTATATTGCGGATACCATCCCTTTACCGTGTCCCTTTGTTGTCAGGAGAAGGTTTTCGAAGGTTGTCAGGGGCCTAGTTGCTGCTGATTTTACTGCTGGATTGTTTAAGATGGCATGTAATTGGTGTTGTGCTAACCAGGGCATTTGGGTGTCTTCTAGTTTGTCCTGTATTTCTTGTGTTGACAAAGGTTTGTTATTTTTATAGAATATTAGACGATATAAGCCTTTGGTTTGCCAGGTTTTTATCTGGAGGTTTTGTGCTGCATGGTGGAATAATGGGTGGTACACCAGGGGAATTAGTGGGGATGGGGTTGGGGATAGTTTGCCTATTTCTGTTTTCCATGCTTTGAGCATGGTCTGTGTGTACCTGTTAAGTGTTGTGGGAATTTTCCTTAGTTTGGGAGGAGTGGGTATGCTGTGGTGCAGGTATTTTCAATTGTGTCCCTCTCTAGGTGTATCCATTGTTTTGTCTCATCTTCTAGTATATATGGGATTATATGGCATATTTGGTTGGCAATGTAATATGCTTCTATGTTGGGGATTCCCCATCCTCCTTCTGAGGTGGGGAGGTGCTGGTATTTGGGGCTTATTCTTGGCTTTTTATGTGAAAAGAAAAAAGAGTGTAGTTTTCTCTGCCATCTGCGGAGTTGGGTTGGGGGAATCCAGATTGGGAGGGTTTGGAATAGGTAGGTTAATTTTGGGAGGGTGATCATTTTGATCATGGCTATTTTGCCTGAAGGAGTGGAATTCATGTTGTTCCATCTCTTTAGGTCTTTGTTAATTTGTTGTCACAGGGGCTTGTAGTTGTGGAGGTAAAATTTATTGAGGTTTCTGGTTATTTGTACCCCTAGGTATCTGAACTCGGTGTGGCAAAGTTTTATTTTGGTGACATTAGTGAGTTCTTTTTGGGTGTGAGGAGAGGTGAAGAAGCACATAGCTTCTGACTTTGCAAAGTTTACCTGTGGGCCCGACTTTGTGTTGTTTAACGAACCAATGGGGTTGTGCTGACCTAGCGAGTGGTGGGTGGGGGAATAGTGGGATTAGGATTAGATTTGGGTTAAAGAGTTGGGGGTAAATTATAAAGAGTATCCTATATGTAGTCATATAGATGTTTTTATGGGTATTTTGGGCCTTCTGGTGTTTAGCCGGTTGGTCCTAAGTCTCAGCTGGTGTGGAGGGCCTTGTTCAGGGGCAGGCCATCCTCCCTGTCATTTGCGATAGGGGATGGTCAGTGAGACGGTGTTAAGCGTCTTTGTGACACCAGTGTTGGGTATGTTGGTAGCCATGTGTTGTGTTCTGTTGGTTGTTACAATGAGGCAGAAGGGGAAGCCCCATCGGTACTTGATCCCTGCTTGTTGGAGATGCTGGGTGCATGGGCGTAGGCTTTCCCTCCGATTTAGGTGTCCTGAGATAAATCCTGTAAGGCCAATATTGGGTTGTCTCCGTATCGAAGGTTGGTTGAGTTTCTGAGGTTGTTGCATACCTCTTCTTTCTTTTTGTAGGGTGTGAAGCACACAATTATTATTATTATTATTATTATTATTATTATTATTATTATTATTACAATGATGTCTCTTGGGGGGGGGGGGGTTCGGCATATGTTTTAGGGCTCTGTGAGCCCTCCCCAGGTCGTCTACCTTGAGTGCCAGGTTTGGGATAGTATTTTTCAGCCAGCGAACAATTAGGTTTGCTGGGCTTTTCTCTTCCACTTTTTCAGGAAAGTTGCAGAAGTGGATGTTGCAGCATCTACTGCGATCTTCGGGGTCTGCTTGTTTGATTTTCATTTCTGTGTTTTCCGTTTCTATTCTTTCCAGGTGGGTTTCTAGTTCAGCCAACTTATTATTAAAAAAGGATGTATACAAAAAATGGAAAAGGGGGGAAACCACCAAAGAGGAATTCAAACAAATAGCCAGCACATGTAGACACAAAGTCAGAAAAGCTAAAGGACAGAATGAACTCAGGCTTGCTAGAGAGGTTAAAAGCAACAAAAAAGGCTTTTATGGGTATGTCCGTAGCAAAAGGAAGAACAAAGAAACAGTGGGGTCACTCAGAGGGGAAGATGGTGAAATGCAAACAGGTGACACAGAAAGGACTGAACTCCTCAATGCCTTCTTTGCCTCAGTCTTCTCTGATAAAGAAAACAATGCCCGACCTGAAGAATTTGGAGCAAATGATTCAACAGAGGAAACACAGCCCAGAATAACTAAGGAGATAGTACAAGAATACTTGGCTAGTCTAGATGCATTCAAGTCTCCAGGGCCAGATGAACTGCATCCAAGAGTATTAAAAGAACTGGCAGATGTGATTTCAGAACCACTGGCAGTCATCTTTGAGAATTCCTGGAGAACAGGAGAAGTCCCGGCAGACTGGAGGAGGGCAAATGTTGTCCCTATTTTCAAAAAGGGGAAAAGAGAGGACCCAAATAATTATCGCCCAGTCAGTCTGACATCAATACCATGGAAGATTCTGGAGCAGATCATTAAGCAAACAGTCTGTGAGCACCTAGAAAGGAATGCTGTGATCACCAATAGTCAGCATGGATTTCTGAAAAATAAGTCATGTCAGACTAACCTGATCTCGTTTTTTGACAGAATTACAAGCCTGGTAGATGAAGGGAACACAGTGGATGTAGCCTACCTTGATTTCAGCAAGGCATTTGACAAGGTGCCCCATGATATTCTTGTAAAGAAGCTGGTAAAATGCGGTCTTGACTATGCTACCACTCAGTGGATTTGTAACTGGCTGACTGACTGAACCCAAAGGGTGCTCATCAATGGTTCCTCTTCATCTTGGAGAAGAGTGACTAGTGGAGTGCCACAGGGTTCTGTCTTGGGCCCGGTCTTATTCAACATCTTTATCAACGACTTGGATGATGGACTCAAGGGCATCCTGATCAAATTTGCAGATGACACCAAACTGGGGGGTGGGGGGGGTGGCTAACACCCCAGAGGACAGGATCACACTTCAAAATGACCTTGACAGATTAGAGAACTGGGCCAAAACAAACAAGATGAACTTTAACAGGGAGAAATGTAAAGTATTGCACTTGGGCAAAAAAAATGAGAGGCACAAATACACCTGGCTTGAGAGCAGTACATGTGAAAAGGATCTAGGAGTCTTGGTTGACCACAAACTTGACATGAGCCAACAGTGTGACGCGGCAGCTAAAAAAGCCAATGCAATTCTGGGCTGCATCAATAGGAGTATAGCATCTAGATCAAGGGAAGTAATAGTGCCACTGTATTCTGCTCTGGTCAGACCTCACCTAGAGTACTGTGTCCAGTTCTGGGCACCACAGTTCAAGAAGGACACTGACAAACTGGAACGTGTCCAGAGGAGGGCAACAAAAATGGTCAAAGGCCTGGAAATGATGCCTTATGAGGAACGGCTAAGGGAGCTGGGCATGTTTAGCCTCGAGAAGAGGAGGTTAAGGGGTGATATGATAGCCATGTTCAAATACCGTAATTTTCGCTCCAAAACACGCACTTTTTTGCTCCTAGAAAGTAAGGGGAAATGCCTGTGCGTGTTAAGGAGCGAATGCACTCGACTGGATCCATGGCTGCCGTCAGTCAAGCAAAGCAAGCTTTGCTTGCTTTACAGCCAGGAGGAGGGGGAGGAGCCGAGGAGGGAGGGAGGGAAGGAGAGCCGTGGCAGCAAAGCGGGCAGCAGCCGCTTACACGCGAGGAGGGACAGACGGGAGCCATAGGGAGCCGGAAAAGCGCCGCGTAGCCAGCAACAGCTGCTGCAGCCTCAGCTACCAACGCTCTCTAAACGGAGCAATGAGGCTGCAGAGGGACGGCAGGGCACAGGAGGGCTCTGAGCCACGAGCGCAGTGAAAACCAGTAAAAAAGTTTTTAAAAAGGCTGCTGGGGACAGGAGGGCACGGGATGAGGGAGAGAGGGAAATTACGATTCTCCCAGCGTCTCAGCTGATCCGCTGAGCAGGACTTGGGTTGCAGGGGATTCGCCATTAGCTGCGTAAAGCAGCAAAGAGGGAGAGAAGGAGCAAAGTGGGAGAGGAAAGGAGCTGCTTACACTGCTGTAAGTGGCTGCTGTCTGGTTGGCTCCTTTAAAGCAACAGTGCTCTTTCCCTCCCCCTCCCCTCTCATCTCGCCGAAAAGCTCCTTTTCCACACACCCCACTCGAGCTCCTTCTCCCCTTAAATCCCTCTCCTGCATCATTAGCCACATCCTTCTCTACACACCCCACGCGTGTTCCTTCTCCCCTTAAATCCCTCTCCTGCATCATTAGCCACATCCTTCTCCACCCACCCCACGCGTGTTCCTTCTCCCCTTAAATCCCTCTCCTGCATCATTAGCCACATCCTTCTCCACCCACCCCACGCGTGTTCCTTCTCCCCTTAAATCCCTCTCCTGCATCATTAGCCACATCCTTCTCCACCCACCCCACGCGTGTTCCTTCTCCCCTTAAATCCCTCTCCTGCATCATTAGCCACATCCTTCTCTACACACCCCACGCGTGTTCCTTCTCCCCTTAAATCCCTCTCCTGCATCATTAGCCACATCCTTCTCTACACACCCCACGCGTGTTCCTTCTCCCCTTAAATCCCTCTCCTGCATCATTAGCCACATCCTTCTCTACACACCCCACGCGTGTTCCTTCTCCCCTTTAACCGCTCGCCTGCATCATTAGCCACATCCTTCTCTACACACCCCACGCATGCTCCTTGTCCCTTGAATGCTTTTCCTTCCCTCCCTACTTAAAACGTGGTTACAAAGCACAGATCCACATGGATCCTCAGGATTTTTGCACTGGGTCACCCCAGGTTCACCATCAGATCACATAAAATGTCCATGGCTACAGCCTGCACCAAAAAAATCACGCACCCACTGTTTCATGGGGCTGCAATGGCGCAAAAACGTGGTTACAAAGCATGGATCCACATGGATCCACAGGATTTTTGCATTGGGCTACCCCAAACTCACCGTCAGATCACGTTTGTGGCCACAGCATGAACCACAAAAATCATACATCCACTGTTTTGTTTAGAATATTTTTTTCTTGCTTTCCTCCTCTAAAAACTACGTGCGTGTTATGGTCAGGTGCGTGTTATAGAGCGAAAAATACGGTATATAAAAGGATGTTGTCAGGGGCTCAGGAGCAGAGGCGCAGGGGATAGAGGAAATGGAGAGTGAAGGGGAAGAATCTGAGGGCAGCGGAGGGCAGAATGACAGTGACCCGAGAGATTCCATAAGCCTCTCCAGTGAATCAGAAGATTCCCAGAAGGGGGCGCCGATGGCCAGGGCAAGGGGGGTCCCAGGGGGGACACACCAGAAGCAGGGGGCCAGCGGAGACTCCCAAAGCAGTAGCTGGAAATCAGGGCCAGCTTCCCCACCAGAGCGTAGTGGGGGGGAAGAGCCCCATAGGTCAGAGTCAGCGTCTCCTCCGGCAAGCAGGGAGGAGGAGTCAGGCCCAGCTGGCATCCCCGAAGAGGGAAGCAGCGACAGGAGCAGTATAACGGTCAGAAGGAAGGTGGCAGGCTGGGCGCGCGCGCCAAGTTCAAATGTACAGGCGCGCGGGACAGCAGAAAACACGGATTGGGAACCAGGTCCTAAAGCTCGCCGGAGGGAGGGGGAAGACTCAGGGGATTCAGCTTCAGAAGAGTCTAGGAAGGGCAAGACCTCGGCGGACAAGCGGACCCAGAGGAAGAGGGAGCAGAGGAAGAGGTGGAGCAAGGCTAGGGTCTTAAACTGGTGTCTGGGGGGAGGAGACTCAGACGGAGCTTCGGCGGTCTAGGGTTTAAGACGTAGAGCTGCGCGCCGTGGCTGTAAATGAGAAACTGAACTTCAATAAAAACTATTTAATATAACAACGGACTGGCGTTGGTCCTCTGTGAGCTGGGACCAGGGGCAGCTCTGACAGATGTCATATAGAGGAGGGAGAAAGGTTGTTTTCTGCTGCTCCAGAGAAGCGGACACGGAGCAATGGATCCAAACTACAAGAAAGAAGATTCCACCTAAACATTAGGAAGAACTTCCTGGCAGTAAGAGCTGTTCGACAGTGGAATTTGCTGCCAAGGAGTGTGGTGGAGTCTCCGTCTTTGGAGGTCTTTAAGCAGAGGCTTGACAACCATATGTCAGGAGTGCTCTGATGGTGTTTCCTGCTTGGCAGGGGGTTGGACTCGATGGCCCTTGTGGTCTATTCCAACTCTATGATTCTATGATTCTATGATTATTCACAAGTGTGTTTTTCTCTCGGTACTCCTCTATTATTCTTTCTTGTATTTGGTTCTTGTTTTCTAGGGTTTCCACTTTGGAGGTCAGGTCACTGAACGCTTTCAGTAGTTCTGTTAGTCTTGTTTTCACTTCCTACAGTTCTTGTTTTGTTGCTGTTTCATTCTCATCTTGGTGGGGGGGGGGGTGTTGTGTTCTCAGTGATGTTTGCCATCTCCCTGGTTGGTGTCAATGCAGTTTCACAGATGTTTTTGGTTTAAGACCTGCTTGATGTCCTCTTGGGGAGGAGGGTGTTGTGATTTGGAGTGGTGGTGGTTCCTTGATGTTGCTGAGCTGCACAGGTGTTGTTGACTGGTGGCTTTTACAGAACATCTGGATTAGGCGGTCATTTGTGTCCCATCTGGGTTGTGTCTTGAGGGCTTCTCTGGGGTTCCCACAGCCTCCTCAGCGGTGCGCACTCTCCTCTTCTTTCCCGTCAGCGGCAGCGATGGCAGCAGCAACAGTAAGGTTGGGGCTCCTTTTTCTTTCTCTCTTTCTCTTCCTCTTTTCCCCTTTCCTTCCCCCTCTTCGCGTTAGCTCTGCGGTCCTCCTGGCCCTGGAGCTCCTCTGGGTTGTTGGGTGAGTGGCCGGGTGCCTTCCCGGCTCGATCAAGGTTGTGGGGGGGAGGTGTTTCGGCTCCTCTGATAAACACACCAGGCACCCCCGATTCCTCTCTGCTAGCGGCGCTGGCGGCAGCAGTCCTGGCAACCCGGGAGCCAGCCAGCCAGAGCCGTTTAATCGGCTGGATTCAGGAGCTGTTTTCTGCTGTGGCAGCCACCATGGTGCCTCACCTTTATGGCACAATTAAGGTATAATTCTGAAACTTCTGAATGGACTGTACTGCCATAAAGAGGAAGGGTGGTGTGTGACAAGAGATAGCATACATTTTTTGAATACTTACGGCAGCCTGGACCAACCTGGTGCCCTCTATGTGTATCTGCAGGCCACCTTGAAACGATTTGTGTTGTAGAGCGGCACTCTTTTTTTAAAAAATAAAACATTTTGGACTACAGCTCCCAACAGTCCCAATCAGCACCTATTGACAGGGGCTGATGGGAGTTGTAGTTCAAAACATATGGAGGACACCAGGTTGGCCAAGGCTGACTTATGGTGTCAATTACCTTTCTGTGTGATTATTTTCAAATACAGCAAATATATTTGGTCCACATGCACACACATATTGATTTAATGCTGGAATGGGAAACCTGGATGTTAGCATGTCCAAGAGTCAGAAATAGTTGGGCTGCCAACAATGCCTGGAAGGCCACAAGTTCCTCAGTCCTGGCCTAATGGAACAGTACTTTTGGGCTGCATTTGGGTTTATGCTAGGGTTGCCATATTCTGAAAAGTGAAAAACATCTCCTCCCAAAAGCAAAGTTTTTGGCCTTTCTTAAATTTTAATTTTTTATTATTATTATTATCTCCCCCTTTGTCATATGTCCGGGTTTCCCCAGACATTTATTTCCTCCCAATTTGCTGAAAATCTGCCTAGATGCCATTTTCCATCCGAATTCCCTGACGTGTCCAGGAAAACCCAGACATATGGCAGCCCTTAGCTTATGCACATTTCCCTGGGAGTAGACACATGTTCTAATTCTGGCATGCATAGAATTACACTGTTGTTTCCCCCCCATATATAATCACTGCCTCCTCTCTCTCTGATTTGTGATATATTTGGTGCTTGACATCCCCATCCTTCTTGAAGCACCAGGCTGGCTGTCAAAATGTAAGATTTATTGAGTCACAAGTTGTAAGATTGGTCACAAGTTGTGAGAACCTGATTTATGGCACCTGAATACTTACTGAGACACGGGTTGCTAAATTGCAACCCATAAGCCCTGTTGGATCAAATCAAAGGCCTATCTAATCCAGCATTCTATTCCCATGACACTCTCCACACAGATGATTCCTAGCAGCTGTTATCACTTCCTATAAAACTGGAAGTAATATGTAGCCATCATGACTAGTAGCTATTGATCACTTTATGCTCCATGAACTTGTTTTTCCCCTCCTATTACAGCCATCCTTATAGGTGGTTATCGCTACATTTTATTGGTAGCAAATCCCATAGTTTAACTATGGGCTGAGTTAAGAAGTACTTCCTTCTGCCTGTCCCGAATCTCTCACCATTCACTTTCTGTGGCTGAACCCAGGTTCTGGTGTTGTGAGAAAGAAAGGTGGGAGGAAACACTTCTGTATATCCACTTCCTTCACACAATATACAGACTTTTGCAGCTCTATCATGTCTTCCCCTTGCCTGCTATTTTTCTAGACTGAAAAAAACCCCAAACCCAAAGAACCATCTTGTCTCTCTAACATCCTCGTAGCCATGCAGGTTGCAACATGACTTTTCTACCACTCATCTTCCACACCTGTTAGCTAGAGCCACCAGGAATCCAATTTCATCTTATACTAGATCAAGGTGGGTGTTGGCAGTGATAAAGCTGAGACCACTGATGTACCCAGAACGACAGATTGCATGCACTAGTGTGATGCTGGTGAAAACAGCAACCTCCATATGGAATTCTCCCTCTCATTTCTGCCACAAGGCAAGGTGATGTCTCTACTTTTTAAGATGCTGTCTAGGTTTGTCATTGCTTTTCTCCCCTGCTTCTTGGGAGAAAAGCAATGACAAACCTAGACAGCATCTTAAAAAGTAGAGACATCACCTTGCCAACAAAGGTCCGTATAGTAAAAGCTATGGTTTTCCCAGTAGTGATGTATGGAAGTGAAAGCTGGACCATAAAGAAGGCTGATCACCGAAGAATTGATGCTTTTGAATTATGGTGCTGGAGGAGACCCTTGAGAGTCCCATGGACTGCAAGAAGATCAAACCTATCCATTCTTAATAATTTGGCCACCTCATGAGACGAGAAGACTCCCTGGAAAAGACCCTGATGTTGGGAAAGATTGAGGGCACAAGGAGAAGGGGACGACAGAGGACGAGATGGCTGGACAGTGTTCTCGAAGCTACTAACATGAGTCTGACCAAACTGCGGGAGGCAGTGGAAGACAGGAGTGCCTGGCGTGCTCTGGCCCATGGGGTCACGGTCGGACACAACTAAACGACTAAGCAACAACATTCTGCCACACCTCTCCATGACACAGCTTCACCATCATGTGAGTTTCCTCATCCACATTAGTTGGGCAGGGAAATAGACAAAGTGAGGCCATCAGATATTATGTGTTGACTACATGTTTGGGGCTGACGTCAACACGAAGGGGCCATTTTTAGCAGTAATGTTTAGGGATGGGGGAACTTATGACCACCAGATGTTATTGGACTACAACACCTGTTATCCCTAACCATTGGCCATGCTTCATGAGGCTGATGGGAGTTGGAGTCCAACAGCATATGAGGATCAACAGTTTCCCATTCCTGGTCTAACCTATGACATCTTTCACAGCTGCGGGGATGTTGAACAGATAGACGGACCCCTGTTGTGACTTCCCAGGTCAATAGGAAAGGGGTCTTTGAAGCTGGCATGTAAAAAAAAACCACACAATAATTCTTAGGTGGTGCACAACACCAAACCACAACGACATCACAGTTATCTTGCTCACTATGAAAATGCCTTATTTACTTATGGAAAAGCAAATATATCTATTTTCTTTTTTTCAAATATTCAAGACCATGCCAGCATGCCATGACTAATGATAAGTGCATATGTTTTTCATGGATCAAGGCCTAATAATCTATCCAGGGCCTTCAAATTAGGGACTGGAAATATAGTGTACATTGCAAAGTTTTTGTACATATTCTTAGCAATGACTTTAAATAAATAAATAAATAAATACACACTGATTTGCAGAAATTTGTTTAAGCATAAAAAACATTTTTATAAAAAAAGGGGGGGGGGAGAAGTATCTTGAATATTTATTTTGCCGGCCACAATATGCATCTTAAAACTACCCTTCCAAGCAAATTTGCTAATCAGGCTATTAAGGGAAAGAAGCATATCTTGAAATATTAAAATTGTGTCTGGCAATGACACATTTTTTGCTATTAAAACATGTATAATGACTCTTAGATTGAGCTTGCCAGATATGTTTAATACATAACTTAAATTGCTAATCCTCAGAATAGGAGCAGAAGAAATTCAGAACTGCAGAGGGCAGGAGAAAAATGCAGCACAGCAGAATTTGTAAGAACATTTTCCAATTTTATTTACCTGGAAATTGGAAGTGCATTTTAGTCTTGCATGCTACACTTCATACACTTTCTTCAGATTCGTGATCCACCTCTTTAATGAGAGTATTTTACACACACACACAAATATATACATATATGCAAAGCGATGATAATTTAGCATTTTAAAAGTTTTCCCCAACCATTCAGTTATATACCCCAAACCAAATATCCACTGCAAATACACCCTCCTAGTGACTGCATGCATTGAATTAATTGTATACTTAGAATCAGAAATCAGAAATGGGCACTTCTTTTCTATGCACACTTACTTGGAAGTAAGTGTCATAGACAAAGTGGTTTTTCCTTCTAGGACTGGTCTGTATATGTTTGATATATTTTCCCAAGGGAACAATTTTTAAAAATTGTTTCAAACTGAATTCCATCAATTGTAAAAAAGAAACCGTATAGTTTTTGAGCAAATAAATGTAATGTTTTTATGTTAACAACATTGACAGGGGGGGGGGGAATGGGTGTCACTTTTAAAAACCCAGCCTAAAGTTTGTTAGGAAATAGCAATTTATTAAGAATTATGATATTGTTAAAAGTCTAATACAATTATGTAAGAGTATTTGAAATGGCTACTTCTAGGCATTTCTAAAACACTACCTTGGTTGTGATCCTAAATTCAGTTGGAATTAATGGAATCTTACTTCCAGGTACATATTTTCTAAGAATGGGGTGTTTGTCGAAAATTATCCATTTTAGCTACACCAGCACATATTTCTAAAATTATATGGGGTGAGAATCTCTGAATCTGTAAATATTGTGTTGTCCATGGGCATATGTCTACCCATTCAATGTCATTTTTCACATCTGCTTGAATAGAAATATTAAAATATAGGTAGCGTCACAGGGCTGAGCTTATACTTGGAATTACATCTAAGCAGTAATAGCCTATATTTATATATCAGCTAGGTGCATCACTGATAGCAACATCTTCAACATTCTGATACATTTGGAAATATATTTTTCCTCCTTTTCTGGGTAAATTAATACTGGATAAAAAGCACATACCTCAAGGTAATTTTTTTTCTCTTTCTTGAATAAATATATATATATTTGTAATAAAAGTTCCTTTATTGCAAATTCTCTCTCTTCAGATTATGCTTTTTTTACAAGTTGCAAATACAGTGTACTGTATTGTGATACTTCCACTTGTAGTGTTCTTTACTGCAAACTTGTGATTAGTATTTGGTGTGTTACATTTTGGTGGTGTTAGTCATTTATTTGACTGCAGTTGTTAGTAAAAGGTGCATCTCCATGTTGTTTGTTTTTTTAATGAAACAAAATACAAACAAAAACCTTCCACAATAACTGATATTTAATGCTTCTGAGCACTGCTGTAAATTTTAAAATAGAACAGATCGGTTAAATAGTTAAAGCATGAAAGAAAGTGCTAGCAATATGGACAGATATGAAATGTTAGTAACTCAATAAAGAGACTCACACCATTCTACGGGCATGTTTTCAAAAACACCAAATTCTCATTTGGAGAGCTCACCTTTTGCTAAAAGGAGTGGAAAGCTGCATAAAACATGGGGCATCTGAAATATCTCTGAATGCAAATGCTAAATTGGTTTTAAACGGATGTATGTTTTAACTCGGCTGCACCATTTCAAATAATTCTTTATGTAGCAAAACAGAATCCATTATTCACACATGAAAAAGAGAGTGTTAAGCCTACCTTTTAAAAAATTGACTGGTAGGGTTACAAGTCGCTGCCGCAGTTCTCTTATGCAAAGACGTCAGCTTCTCTGCTTGTTTGTTGCCAAAGGGGGGGGGGAAGGATGGGGAGGGGGAAGAGAATAATTATTTTGTGTCTGAGCAAAAAGAAGAAGAAGAAAAACCACTCTTTGATAACAGCAGATTCTCCTGTGCATTAGCAAGGCTGTTGTTCCCACTTCCTGAAGATTATCCACCTTTTTTTCCTAAGGCATCTTGCTCAAGAGAAATAAATGGGGAGAAAACCCAGGACAGATCAACTTGCAACCCCAAGTCAATGGAACACTTTTGACTGATGTCTGCTGAGCAGAATTAGACCCCCCAATCCAAGATAAATATTTCAATATTCTGCCCAAGACAGAATGAGAGACAATGAAGCACTTATCCAAAACAGACCTGGCTTCGAAACAGAGGCAGAATGCCTGAATCAGGAAGCCTTGCTATAGAAAAGTCTGCCTTTTAAAAGCTTCTCACACGCGCTAAAAATTGAATGAGAGAACGGGCAGATAGATATGTGGACATTAGTGTTCCAAGCAGGCTATGCCACTGTCTCAAGACAGCCGTTTCTTTCTATCAAGGGCAATGCAGCATCACAATATGGGTGCAATTGCAGAAAAGTAGCCCATCAGCTTTAAACTGCACTCTCTTCTCAGGTACAAAACTGAACAATAGTTTAAAAATTGACCTCTGCAAAACAATTGTGTGCAAAAGGTCATTTATGAACACCACTGCTTCGCAAAATGATGAAATTAGATACTCTCTCAGTTCTGCATCCATGATGCGCTCCCTCTCTCTCTCTTTCTCTATCCAGAAATGAAACATGTAGCACAATCAATTCTCTGCATGTTTACAAAAAAAAAAGCAAGTTCCACTGTATCCGTGGGGTTTACTTTGTGTTAAGTGTTTTTAGGATTACAGCCTAAAGCTCTCAAAATGTAATGATAATGACTTACTTGTCTTATTTGAAAATGAGCATTAAAATTAACTTTACAGCCTAATTGCACATTAAATATCACACTGACATCATCACATGCAAGTGATCTATAGCCTCAGAATCAAACACAACTCTGTGTTTCAATGAGACTTACTTTTAAAAAGCATGCTTTGAGACTTTGCTGTCAGTTCCTTCCATTTGGATGAGTTTAGGCACAGATTTTACTTTTATCTCCTGGGTATGGATCATATAGGCAGCATGAACATTACAGCAGCATTGCAGCTACAGAGTGTGATCACTTTCCTTTCGGAAATTAATTTTTAAAGAAAAATTCACTTGCTATGAGCCTTGTGGAGAAGAACAGAACCATTTAACAACCTTCCTCTTAACAAGCTGCAGTCTTCTGAGGTAAAACAAAACAAAACAAAGCCCCACAGGGAATAAATGTTAATAATCTGGGTTCATTTGCAGCAAGAACCATGGATTTTCAAAACAACTTTTAATGAGAGATAAGAGAGCAAAGGAAGTGTCGCCGTCAAAATCTGTGATAAAACCATGTGGGGAAATGATAGATACTGACAGACAGACAGACAGACAGACAGACAGACAGACAGACAGACAAATAGACTGAAAGACATATAGACACAAATAGACAGATAGATAACCCATCTGTGCAAATGGGTCTGTTTCCGAATTGTCTTCAACAACACTATTAATTATTTAAGCAACTATGTGATGCTTTTGCAGAGTTTTTACATGCCGCATAAATAATAGGCAGGTCTCTTCCCACAAGGCGCTTACAATCTAAATTAGGCTATGGGAAAGGCAACAGAGGTGGAAAAGAATGATGGATGGATGGATGGATGGATGGATGGATGGATGGATGGATGAATGAATGTGTTCCTGAACAAATGCAGATGTGTTGCATTTGGAAACAAGGACAAACTTGCTTTCTTCCCCAACGAGAATGTGAAAGTGGATGGCATGTAGACCACTATCTGCCAAGATACAAGTGCCTATCTATATCTGTATCTGCTGTTTAAAACGCCTACTTATTTGGCTCATGTGTTTATTCTGTTGCTTGTTTTGTAAACCTCTTTGAGGCCCTTTATAGTGAAAAGGGGCCTACAGAAAAAAGAGGGAGCTATATATAATATATATAAACGTATAAATATAGAAATAAATCCTTTCCCTATTTTTCTCTCTGCACATGGATTCAGAAAAAGGTATCTTCCCATGTCAAGCAAGCAATATGCAAATAGGTCGGGGCCATCTTGACCCGCAGCTTACACCTGTACCAACAACAACGCTGGCGCAATTTCTCTTACCTTAATGAACTTACATCTTTAATTTCACAGCTTGGCCCCTTTTGCGCTTGGCCTGCTAAACAAAGACGCCGAACTGTTTCCAGTCCGTAGGCGCCACCCTCCCCTCCAAACAGCTGTGGAAACTTTAAACCATGACAAGGATTTTTGCCCCTTGTGAAACTGTCAAAAGCAATAAATATTTTTCTTTTCCCCCCCATCATTAGACACTCTTAAGAATGCCTCCTCCATTGTCCACTGTAATTCCCAGCGCTCACTGGCCAGAAGCTTTATTGTCTAAAACGAATCTTGAAGTGTGAACAATACCGGGGGGGGGGGGGGTTGATGGTAGAAGGACCTACACTTTTTCCCCCTCTCCCTCTCTCTCCCTCTCTCAATCTCTCTCTCTTTTTTTCTGTAGAGGGTGTAACCGTTAGGAATGTGGTGCTTCTCCATAGACAGCTTTGCCAAAAGAGCACTTGTGTTTTTTAACACTGGTCTTTCAGAAAGACGCTCAAGTTAAAGCATTGTGCCCCACTGTAAATAGATGCACTCACTAGAATAGGCCTTCTTCACTCCTAATTAGGGAAGTAACTCTAGAAAGACAGAATGTCACTTGCAAGACTGGAGTCTTTGTTGGGTTTGTGTGCGTCCCCACTATGTGAGGTAATTGGAGTTGTACCTTTTAGAAAGCTGCTAATTTCGCATAGGAAGTGCTAACAAGACCTTTGTGTAGCCTGTTTTCCTTCTTCCTTTTTAAGGAAGTTACAGACCTTGAGTACTGGGGGGGATTGGCTGGGCCAAGGCCCGGCGAAGGAAGCCGCAGTAATGAACCACTTCAGCTTGCAGTTAGGAAAAGGAGGCCTAATTTTCAGGCCTGAGAATACTGGGCTTGACAAAAGGTTCTGTTTAAGCTTATTATACGGGACATTCTTACGGCCTATACAGCTTCCCTTTGCAATGACCCTCTCAAAATAAGTGCATCAAGTTTGTGCAAATAGAAACATGCAACTTTCCAGGTTTACGGTATAGTTTTCTTTACAAAGCCATTTGTAATATAATGCAAGCTGCAATTAGCATGGACCAGAGCAACAAGATCCAGCCAGAAAAGTTCCTTTAACAAAAGGCAGAGAATTAAGTAACAGTTAAATATTAGCTGGCCTGTCAAACCATATGCCACTATATATAACAAAATTAAATCATTTCACATCCTCCGATTAGGCGGATGCTTTTAAGTTCCCGATTTATTAATTCTGCCAATTTTAAATTATTCAAGCAGGGCGGGGGGCACCTGGTTTTAAAACAAACAAACACTCCACCTTGCATTCAGCTTTTATAGCTGTCGATGTCATCAAAATGCCGACTAGAACTACATGTAAAACATCCAGATGCAATGAAATGAATTTCATTGCAGGGATGAAAAATAGTTTCACCAAAGATTTTTCCCCCCTCCCCATGCTTGAAATATAGAAGTTATAAAAAGAACTAACTGCAAAGAATGAGAAAGTGACCTTTTCAGATCAGGGGCTAAAATGAAAAGTCTTCTGGTAAGAAAAGGGAGGGAAATTCCATTGCTCATAATAGCTTTTAATGCTTTTTTCCTACACACTGTCTATCCGATAATAATGGCAAGGTTAGGGTAAACAATGAAGACTATGTTTGCACATATTCCACTTTTGGCATTCTCCATATAAATTTTCTGAAACACTTAAAGAGAATAGATACATAAACCTGTGACCTTCAAATGAGCTTTTTGATATTGTCGACACTTTGGATTATGAAAAAAAAGAGGTCACAAAATTGAGCCATTTTTGCATCGTAATGAATTCCATTCTGTTGGGTAAACAAAGCTAAATTTTAAAACAGGGGCCTGACATCTGTCTGGCTCAATATGCTTTCCTATTCTTCAGAGAGGGGAGGGAAAGTGAAATGTAAGTTCTTCATGCAGGTTGTAAATGATTATATATACATAAAAAATAACAATCCAGGAAAACACACAAGGAGGACATTTGGTCCAATTCAGTATTTTCCAGACAAAGGCAACCAGAAAATGTTCCATTTTATGGCTTTATTTTTCAAAAATAAAATAAAACAGCTTACAAACAACAGTCCTGCAATACAATAGAGGGGCCAATGCTACCATTATGGCGCTAACTCTTATTGACAAGAGCTATGAGGGCCTCCAAAAGTTACTCCTATTTCCGCCGTGCCTTTGTCCGTCTGTTGTCCTCTCTCAAAAGCTCAGTTTGGTATTGTTGCAAAAAAGAAGGGGGGGGACCCCAACCACCACAAAAAAACCCTCTGCACCCACATTTATTTCCACCATCCCACCCCCCACCCCTCCCTTCTAATTCATACTCCGCATTGTGAAGTTTTGCCATTCAGGAATTGATTGGACAACAGCAAATGAGAATGGCCAAGTGATTAGTCTCCCGGCAGGGGCCAGGATTGTGGGTATAAACCTGGGGCTACGGCTTCAGTTCTATGTGGCATTCAGCTCGGCTTCCTCCTCCCCGTCCCTCTCTGGTTCCTGATCGCTCATGCATCCTTTGCTGCAGGTAGCACATTCCTTCATACCAGGAAACTGAATCCTTATAATTAGCCGGCACAGTAGTGTCCACTCCCTACTTGAAAGTCGAAGGGCTGGTGGCCCTGGAAGCAATCTCACTTTGGTATTTATGAGAGCGAGGCGGGTGGGGTAGCGCCGAATCCTCCCCAGCCCGCTTCTTAATACATTTTTTTAAGAAGAGAGATTGATTTGAGAGCAGTTGCAAGGGGGGAACGGACCCAAAAATCTTTTCATACAGTCCTCTTAAAAGTTACCACGGCGTGGATTGCTGAGGTTATATTCAGCCAAGTCCTGCTTTAGAGTAGACTCGCTGAATAAAAAGAAACCATATTCACTAACATCAATGGGTCTACTCCAGGCTGGACTAGCATTGAAAACCACCCATTGGTGTTGCGATCGAATTTAGCTGGGAACCCCTAAAACAGCCCAGTAAGGACGAAGTGTGCTTAGTGACTGTGGAATGCTGACTGGCTGCAGAGAGAAGAAGAAGAGGACCGCCTCTTTCCTTAGGAATCTACCTGGACTCTGAGATCATCTTCTGAGGCCCTTCTTCATGTGCCTCCTCCACGAAAGGTCCAGAGGGTAGCAACACAAGAATGGGCCTTCTCTGCAGTGGCTCCCCGTCTGTGGAATGCTCTCCCCAAGGAAGTTCGCCTGGTGCCTTCATTATACACCTTTGGGCACCAAGCAAAAACGTTCCTCTTTAACCAGGCCTTGGGCTGATTGACATCCAATGCCCTTTTAAAATGTGTTGGGGGAGGGGGTTGTTTTTGTATTGATTATGTATTTTGTGTTTTTATATTCTGATTTTATGTTGTAACCGCCCTGAGACCTGTGGGTATAGGGTTGTATACAAATTTTAATAATAATAATAATAATAATACCAGGACAGAGAATGAATGGTGTGTTTAAACAGTAAGCAACCCACATTGCAACACTGTGCTGCTGATCCAACATGTATTACATTTATTATATATTTTTTGCCCTGCCATTCCCCCAAGGAACTCTGGCTGGTGTAATGGTTCTTTTTCTCTCCCTTACAATCTTCACAACAGCTGCCTGAGGTAGGCAAAGCTGAAAAACAACAACGACTAGACCAAAGTCGTCCAGTGAACTTCATGCCTTGAGTGGTGAGATTGACACAAACCTCCCTGATCCTACTCTGGGGCTCTAACCACTATACCATGTTGTGTTCTGTTTCTTAGTCACACCAGCATATGATTAATTATTTGAAACTGGTTTTATTAAAAATACTTGTTCACTCATTACACTCAACGTAAGTACAAGTCGTCTCCACGCATGTGCAAGTGTATAGTGTGAACAAGTGTACTCCTGCTGATTTATATAGCTCAACTGGTTTGTACACTAACTGACTGCTCATTGAATCTAACGTGATGACGACCGTACAGTTACTTTATATAGAAATGCTCATCCATCACTCACTCATGGGTGGGATATCAAAACAATTAGTATCCTTCTTGATAAACTAGAGCTCTGATGTTGTCAGGGTCTGTGGGATCTATCTGAGACTGCACCGAGTAGTGAATCCAGTGCTTTTTTTTTCCTGGGGGAACACAGGTGTATGCATACCCCTAAACATTTTAAGTTTGGCCTCATTGAGGGTCTTCAATGAGTATTTCAATGAGATGTACCCCTAAATATTTTTTTAGAAAAAAAAAGCACTGGGTGAATCACTTCACTTGCAAGAACCTTTAGGCTCATAACCGACTACCATACCCATGGTGGCTCATGGGATCTTCCTGGGCAGGAAGGAATATAAGGACTTCCTGTTTCACTTGCTTGACCTTACCAGTGTGTTATTGTACCCTTGGATATTTGTTGGTTCTGCCTCCTGTTTTCTCTTACGGTTTATGACTTGCTGCACAGTTCTGACTCCTGACTTGCTCTTTGGCATAAGTAAATATGGAGTATAAGAAAAACACATTTGCACAAAAATACATGCAATTCGTAAAAGGCAACACCGGAAGCAAACCCCAATAACAGCAGCAGAAAGCGCCGGCAGCACAACTAAAAGCGAACAACATCACCGTAGTCCATCAAAAGCCCAGAGCGGGGGAGGTGTATTTTTACCTGACACCAAAAAGATGTCAGTACAGGTACCAGGTGGACCTCACCTGGGAGAGCATTCCACAAATGGGCAAGGGAGTAGCCAGGATTTTTGTTAGGGAGACAGAACCTAAGTTAGTTAAGTATTTTTATTGATTTTTATTGATTTGGGGGGCAGCTGCCCCCCCCCGCCCCCCAGCTATGCCCATGCAAATAGGGAGCCACAACTAAAAAGGCCCTCTTCCTAGGCTCCTTTTTGCATTACAAATCAGTGCAACAAAGGAGCTGGGGGTATTTGTGGTGGCTTGCCTTTGCATACCAGCCTGGCAATGAAATCCCATTTCAGCCACTGCAGGACAAATATCTGTTTCCACTGCAGCAACCATAACAGCACATGGGATCGGGCAGGTTTCCATTGGACTTACTTCCTCTCTTAGAAAAAGCATTAATTCCAATGCTTTCATAGATCTGAGCAAAGGATGACTTTCCCCAACCCTTCTTATACCTCACTCTTACTTTATGTGTAATAAAGCAGAGCTTTGGAAGTTGTTAAGTGTACAGATGTCAGTCTAAGCGTTTTACATGTCACCAGCCTGAATTCATTTACATTTATTTTCCTATTGTTTTATATCTCTTTATGACAATGTACCGCATAATACAGTTTCAATCTTTAATGTACAACTAATTCTCTACCATTAATTTGTCAACATGATTACTGGATACGCCACAAGTAAAGCAGGATGATTTGAAATATGTACCAGACGTTCCCCGTTCTCTCAAGGAGGAAGAAGTGACAAAGATTCAGAGAGGAAATTTGTTTTTCTGCCTTGGGACTGTCTATAATTTTTTTGAAAACTACAATTTGGTTGTGATATTGCAAATGGAAGAATTCTAAACCCCAGCCTGAAATAAAAATAAAACATCCATCTAATATATTAATTACCTAAGTTAGAGAGTCCCAACAGAAATGTGAGTTGAGAAACAGTCTCGGAGTGAAGAAGACTGACATCGTGCTTGACGGTAGCAATTCAATTCTAGGCCAAATGTTCCTTTAATATTTCACCTGCCTGCTGTAGGCCTTGCTCGTACTTTGTATAAGGCAGAGCTTCTCACAGCCTTATAGGAGAACGATTCAAGATTGAGGCGTCAGTCACTAATTAGGGGTTGAATTTGCATGCACAGGAGGGGGTTAAGTACAAAGACAACATTGTTTTCCAGAAGAATGAGTTTTATCCTATCTTTACCTATGGGGAAACTGAGGTTTACCCAAGTATGTCCACAGGAGGCGCTACATCCCGTTTCACTGCTTGAGGTAAAATGAAACAAACAACCCCACCATGCTGTCACCACTGCTCCACGCTGCCAGCCTCCCTTACCTGCATGGCATGGCAGAGCTGGAATATTATGAGATCTTGTGTGGCCCGCAAGATCTCGTGAGATTTCAGTGAGTGGGGCAGGTGGGGTGCCTAGGACTTTTGCTGCTCAAGGCAGCTGCCTTACCACACCTCATGGGCAGGTCAGCCCTGCATGTTCATTGCTTCATTGCAGAACCAGGTGGTAGCTTGCACAGGTAAGGGAGACATCACACCACAGACCCAAGGCTTTCCAATGGACTCCATTGACACTTTCAACTGTATTGTGTGCCGAATGTGTGGTCAGGTGCAAATGTGTGAGTTGGCCCAGAGAGGGCTACTTAAGATCTATGCCCCCCACATCAGATTGACTCTTTCGTTCAGAAACGAAAGATCTTCCTGCTCATTTTTATTTATTTTTTTACAAGTTGAACTGCACAAGTGTGGCACTTTCTCTCTGCCTAACCTACCTCACAGGGCTGTTAATGAGGATAAATTGTGGCCTTGGGCTCCTTGGAGGCAAGGCACAATATAAATGTGATAAATGAATGAATGAATGAGTGAATATAGGGCTTAAAAAGGTCTTAACCTCCACTTTTGAATTATGTTTGGAAGCAGACCATTAGCCAGTGTAGTTGTTTCAACGCACAGTTACAGTTTTGCAGATCTCTCCTACTTGATCGGAATGGGTGTCCGCAAATTTGGCCCAGTCTGTGGACTCAGAAGAAGATACATGCCCGGTACATTATCTGAAAATTGTATCCCACTATTATTTGTTATACAGTGGTACCTCGGGTTACAGACGGTTCAGGTTACAGATGCTTCAGGTTACAGACTCCGCTAACCCAGAAATAGTATCTCGGGTTAAGAACTTTGCTTCAGGATGAGAACAGAAATCGCACAGCGGCAGTAGGAGGCCCCATTAGCTAAAGTGGTACCTCAGGTTAAGAACAGTTTCAGGTTAAGAACAGACCTCCAGAACGAATTAAGTTCTTAACCCGAGGTACCACTGTACAGGTGATCTTCACTATCCCATAGGAAATCCCAAATGGGGGGCTTCTTTTTTCCCCTTGTGGCTACACACACCACAGTAAGTGGGGCCAATTTAGTGGTCAATCACAACCAACTGCAATCCTTAGAAAATGTGAGGAGCTAGACATAGCAGGCAAAAACTGAGCTACTTCCTCCATTGAAAAGCCAAGGCCAAGCTGATTAAAAATTCAAACAGGAAGGTTTGGGGGGGGGGGAGAGAAATGAAGATATTTTGTGAAAAAGAAGTGTTTAGACACAGGCTGTCTGCTTCAATTCCCCTACTAAGTAAAGCCTCCTTGCCCTGAGAATGACAGTCGATTCCATAAATTAACTGGAAATCCCTCTTCTCAAGAGTCTAAGTTATCTCTCCGTTGCCTGCAGCTCTGATTTAGAATAGGAGCTCGTTTGTTTACTGTTTTAATTAATGCTCCTTTTCAGCGTGGAGCCGGGGAGGGGGAAATGAACTGACTCGATAAACAGGTGTAGCTGTTTGGCGTTATATTTGTGATCGTTCAGGGCTCGGTCCAGATTAATGAAGCTTGACTGGACATGAACCTCCCAACAGAAAAGGTAGATCAACTCCACTAGATGCCCAGTAGGTGAGGATTATTTTAACTGCTAGCCTGTGATTGGAAAGGGTTAGAGAAAGACAGCCATCAGCTGGGATTTCTCTCTCCCTCTCCCTCTCTCCCTCCCTCTCTTTTCAGAGTACATTTTCAATCTACACTACAGAGCAGTTAGGAAGACTTAAAGGATGCTTCTGACAAAGTGGGGCCTAATCCATCAAATCTTGTGCCGTATAATAAATTTGTTAGTCTTAAAGGCACCACAAGATTCTTTGTTTTCGCTGCATCAGACTCATGTGGCCAGTGCCGGATTAAACCCTGTGGAAGCAGCCGAAATCTTGGGGTCCCCCCTCACATTGAACTAAGAAAGCTTGATTGTAATTTTCTCTCAAGATCAAATCAATATTATTTTGATCCATTGTCGCAGGGCCCCTAAAAGGCTGGTGTCTACTCTGCCTATTTGGTAATCTGGCGCTGCATGTGGCTGTCCAACATTCTGTCCTCTGGAAATTGTTCTAATGAAACCAGCAACTTTTCCTTCTCCTCTATCTTGGTTCCCCCTCCCCAGTTTTGAAGTAACAGCAGAGTGTCAATACTACTGGGGGGGAAACAACATTTTGCATGTTGCATGGGGAAGGAGACAGAAAAGACTTAAGTACCTGTACACACAGGGGCTTCCAGTGTTAATCAGAACACCTTTTGGTTTCTAACATGCTTTTGGAAACTTATGGATACAGTTGTTGTACTAGGTGATGCAGATCTTGATTTGAACCACAGTTCCTAGAAAGATGGATTTAATCCTAATGGTGTGGGGAATGCCTTTATTTCACTTTTCCCCCTGATCCTGTGAACACATAGGACCCTGTGTAAAAGCGACCGTGTGTAGTTCTGGAGCAGCTTTGTAGCTAAGGGCCAAAATGTATTCAGCTGCAGAAAGCTATTGAGCAACCATATTGTGACATTTTCATTTTTACTTAAAAATAGCTGGAGAGGGGGCAGGGAATACATGTTTTATTGCAATAGCAATTGTTCCTCTCTCCCTTTTTTGGGGCGGGGGGAGGTGTCAAATTGCCATCATCACCAAGCTGGTCCATTTCTTATTCTTTTCTCTGTGGTGGGGCTATTTGCATTTTGGAGGAGGTGGATGCAAAGGGAAAAGGCTATAGACTTCCTGCCCCTAAACCCATTCTCCCATGGCTTATCTATTTTTATTTTTATTTTGCAAAAATTGTTCTAATGTAAGAGCAAGGAACTCTCTGATCCAAAATCATAGAGCTGGAAGGGAACTTGAGGCTCATCTAAACCCCCTATAATGCAGGAATCTCAACATGAGATCTCCCATCCCATTTGAAACCATACTGGCTTCTGCTTCGTTTTGCAAATGTGCTAGCAGTTTTATTGCTACAGTACTAGGAGATAAGCCCTACATATTCTCCAGTGGGCATGGGGAGGTCCTGCATATTCTGTCTTCTCCATTTGCTTCAGTGGAGGAGACTTCCATCTCTTCAAGAGCAAAGAAGGGATGTCTGCAGAAGACTGCCTCATCCATTGAACTGAAAGGCTGAGGCTTTTCAGGCAGCAAAGCTGTGTGTCTGTTGGGTCCATTGTACCTGCAAGAAATTGGATCAAGCGATAGAGCAGCACTGCATCATACGCTGCCCTTGCTTTCCCACATAACAGGCAGATGAAGCCAGGAACCAAAATCACTTTAAAGCACACCCACACGCACAAATCAGCTTCTGCTTCAAGACAACGTCTCACATCCTCTAGGGGGAAAGTGTAGAACAGAAAAGGAGGAGGCTTCTGTGGAAACAGCCAGCATGCTCATCTTAGAGGGTCTGCATCCCTAGATTAGCAACCACATGATGCATTTTAAATAAATATTGGAGAGAAGGGAGAAATGGGAAGGCGGGCAAGTGTGGAAGCAGAGTCTGCTGTATGACAGCCGCATCCAAAATATAAAAAGTGATTGCGTATGTGCCTTGGTCAGGGGTCAGCAAACTTTTTCAGCATGGGGCTGGTCTACTGTCCCTCAGACCTTGTAGGGGCCAGACTATATTTTGGAAAATAAATGAACGAATTCCTATGCCCTACAAATAACCCAGAGGTGCATTTTAAATAAAAGCACACATTCTACTCATGTAAAAACACGCTGATTCCCGGACCGTCTGGGGGCTGGATTTAGAAGGTGATTGGGCCGGATCTGGCCCCCGGGCCTTAGTTTGCCTACCCATGGCCTTGGTGAACGAAACTCATTTTCACAAGAAGTTAACAATGAAAATGTTAATGGTCCTATTTGTGATTTCATTCAATATTTTTTGCTTGGAAATAAGTTTCGCTGAAATTTATGCCTTAAAATGTTCAGGGTAGGGTTGGTAGCATACCACGACCACATACCTAGGGGTGAATGTGGCAAAGCATGCAGAAAGTCCTGGGTTCAATTCCTGGCATTTCTAGGTAGGCCTGGGAATGTCCCCAGTCTGAAACCCTGGAGAGCTGGTGTCAGTCAGTGCAGACCAGTAGTTCCCAATCATTTCCCCCAATGAACCACTTGAAAATGGATGAGGGCTTTGGGGGTCACTCAATGATTTTTCTGCCTATTATAGCAATTGTAAAAAAAAAAAAAATATGAAACTACCTACCTACACACAAATCCAGTTGAAATACTCTCAGTATCTTACATAATAAAATAAAGTGCAGAGAGAGAGAGAGAAAGGTGATAGCACTCACCATGAAGTTGTTACAGTAAGTGCCACACTCACAGGATAGCTCAGTCGGTAGAGCATGAGACTCATAATCTCAGGGTTGTGGGTTTGAGTCCCAGGTTGGGCGAAAGACTCCTGCACTGCAGGGGTTTGGACTAGATGGCCCTTGAGGTCCCTTCAAACTTTATGATTCTATGAAACTTTTAACATTTGGGGAGGGGAGAGAGTGCTGGTACAGTGGTACCTCGGGTTAAGAACTTAATTCGTTTTGGAGGTCTGTTCTTAACCTGACACTGTTCTTAACCTGAAGCACCACTTTAGCTAATGTGGCCTCCCGCTGCCGCTGCGTGATTTCTGTTCTCATCCTGAAGCAAAGTTCTTAACCCAAGGTATTATTTTTGGGTTAGTGGAGTCTGTAACCTGAAGCGTCTGTAACCCAAGGTACCACTGTGCTGTGTACCCATGAGTACCCCCAGGGTGGGGAAAACCACTTGGGTGGATAGAGGATGACCAGCCATACAGTATCAGATGAAGGGGGAAGTGGCAAGCAGGCCTGGCATTAGCATCTGGGCTGGCATGGGCATATTCACCAGGGCTGATGCTGGTTGCCACAACTTACTTTCTTTCTTTCTTTCTTTCTTTCTTTCTTTCTTTCTTTCTTTCTTTCTTTCTTTCTTTCTTTGTCTCTCCCTCTTAAAATAAAAGTAAACAATAATATGTATTTACTTTAAATTATATATTAATCTTTTCCACAAGAAAATTATGTCGTCCCCCCAAGTAAATGTGTTTAGCAACAGGGCGGCGGCAGCAGCAAACCCCATTACGTCCCTGTTGTCCAGATGGTGCTATTATTAAAATGAATTAAAAAAGCAAAATTGCACATGCTAAGAGTATCCCTACGTTTACCAGGGTGAGCAAGCTTTACTTTTTAAAAACATCAGGAATGTAGAGACTGTTGTAGGACATGGGAGGGTGAGGAAGAAATGTTTATGGTGTGCTTCATCCTTTCCGGTGACCATCTAAAACGATGGTCCAGGTTAGGTCCAGGTTCTAGCATAATCTGCTGGCTATGCTGTGCCTCCACAGTTGGAGACAGTAACACTTCTGAACACAATAAACAGTTCTAAACAGTCTTGGCCCAGTACCTGAAGAAACGTCTCCATCCCCATTGTCCAGCCTGTATACTGAGGTCTAGCGCCGAGGGCCTTCTGGCGGTTCCCTCACTGTGAGAAGTAAGGTTACAGGGAACCAGGAAAAGGGCCTTCTTGGTAGTGGCGTCCGCCCTGTGGAACGCCCTCCCATCAGAAGTCAAGGAAATACAGTGGTACCTTGGCTTACAGACGCTTCAGGTTACAAACTCCGCTAATCCAGAAATAGTACCTTGGGTTAAGAACTTTGCTTCAGGATGAGAACAGAAATTGTGTGGCGGCAGCAGGGCAGCAGCGGGAGACCCCATTAGTTAAAGTGGTACCTCAGGTTAAGAACAGTTTCAGCTTAAGAACGAACCTCCAGAATGAATTAAGTTCTTAACCCAAGGTACCACTGTAAAACAGCTATCTGATTTTTAGAAGACATCTGAAAGAAGCCTTGTATAGGGAAGCTATTTAAGGTTTCACTATGCTTTTATATATGCTGGAAGCTGCCCAGAGATGGGCGGGGTACAAATAATAAAATTATTATTGTTATTGTTATTATTGATTTCCCACACAGGTATCTTGGTGGCCACTGTGAGATCAGGATGCTGGACTAGATGGGTCATTCGTCAGGCTCTCCTTATCGTCTTATGTATTATTTGGAAGAAAGTAGGAGTCCAGAGGCTGCTAACAAAGAGTTGGCAGGTTCATAGAGGGCTATGGTGCTGTGTAGGGACTTGATAGATTGCATCTGTTAAATCGTGACTATCTCATCAAAGCTGGTCTTCAGAACATGGCTGTGGCAGATCTTCCACAAGTAGATAGGGCATTTCCCTGGGGTACTAGAACAGTTCTTGAATATCTCACCCACAGTCCAGATATTGCAGGAGACACCCACAGCATCCATTTTGGGATGCCACCCAATACTAGCTCAAATCCACACCCTTCATTTCAAGGGCTTTTAATACCACTTTAACAGTGGTATTAATTTAACCATTAGCTTCCCCCCAAAGTATTATGGGAGCTGCAGTTTATTAAGGGTGCTGAGAGTCGTTAGGAGACCCCTTCGTACTGCTACAATTCCCAATATCCTTAACAAATTGCACTTGCTTTGATTATTTGGGGGCAGGGGGTGGCTACAAGTGTTGAAGTAATGTGAGAGCACTTTAAATATATGATAAGGATGTGACCTGCATGAACTCCAGGTGAAAACAGGCGAGAAGCCACAGGGCTTAATTTAAAATTGAGTTAGTTTAGCAGGGTTAAGCCCCGGATGTAATAGGGAAGGACAGAGCCGTCTCAGCAAATGTGCACAGGTTGTTGTTGTTTTTATTCTGACAGTGCTCTTGTGACTTTAGCATCTACATAATAGGCCATAAAAATATATATATTAGCCAGCAAATATATTTCCCCAGCAAGGGTAGGACCTCCTCAAATCCAACACCACCTTCGTAAGCAATTCTGAAAGCAATAGGAGTCCTGTAAGGAAGGCTGTGTGTGTTCAAAACTGTAAGGGTAAATCCAGGTTGTTTTCTGATATTGGGTGAAATGCTCCTATCACACACACACACACACACAAAATTCTGGCTTAATGATACCGGAATGGACAAAGCAGCTTCTTAACAACTCCCATCTTCCCTCTCCTGATCCCAGATAACGGGCATGAAATATAGGAGGCAGGTTGGTTACTTTGACCCATCATGTGAACCCAAAATAAATGACTTTTAAAAAAAAAAAAAAAGAAGAGAGTGGGAGAGGAGAGAAGAAAAGAGAGGAGATATCAGTAACATTAAAGTATCTTGCAGCAGCTATCAGCTCAGGCTTCACGATGGTGGCTGATAGAGCAGGCAATACCTACTGTGCGACAATAAACCATTTATCTTATCTGTGTTTATATAAGGCTAAATGCTGCCCTACTGTGTTAAAAACCATGGGGGAGCCCAGGGAAACTGCTTGGCAGTGTCTTTGTGGAGCATCGATGATTCTCAACAGACTTCCTTCCTTTATTTCAATTTATGCCATGCCATTCTACACGTGGCACCCGGGGCAGTTAACAACAACAATAAAAAAATACAAATAAAGTTGTTTTTTAAAAGCCAACACACACACACACACACACACACACACACACACACACACACACACACAGGAGCTTCCTACAGTACAAGTTGCTTATAAACTTGCATAGGGAAACAGGAAGGAAGGTGCTGATGTAGGTCTTGAGAGTCATCTTGGGAGTTCCCACAGGCATCTGCTTGGCCACTGTGAGAGCAGGATGCTGACCTAAACGGGCCATTGGTCTGATCCAGGACCATCAGGCTCATTGTATAGCCTTATGTTCTTCAGAGTTGTTTACACTGGGCATCTTTTACAGTTTACCATATTGGTGTTTGCTGCCCTGGGAGGAAGGGCAGGATAGAAATGTATTATTATTATTAGGCACTGTGCTCTAAACCACTGAGCCTCTTGGGCTGGCTGATCAGAAGGTCGGCGGTTCGAATCCCCGCAACGGGGTGAGCTCCCATCGCTCCGTCCCAGCTCCTGCCAACCTAGCAGTTCAAAAGCATGCCAGTGCAAGTGGATAAATAGGAACTGCTGCAGCGGGAAGGTGAACGGCATTTCCGTGCGCTCTGGTTTCCATCACGGTATTCCATTGCGCCAGAAGTGGTTGAGTCATGCTGGCCACATGACCTGGACAGCTGTCTGTGGACAAGCGCTGGCTCCCTCAGCCTGAAAACGAGATGAGCACTGAACCCCATAGTTGCCTTTGACTGGACTTAATCGTCCAGGAGTCCTTTACCTTACCTTTTACCTATTATTATTATTACTATTACTATTATTACTACTACTACTATTACTACAACTACTATTCATGACTCTGACCGTCACATTTAGTTGGTGCTATCTGCATCAAGTTACATGCCACATTTCAGATATCACAGTATGTCCTTGTGGTTATTTCCCCCTACTAATGGTACTACAGTGGTACTTCGGGTTACAGACGCTTCAAGTTACAGACCCTGCTAACCCAGGAATAGTACCTCAGGTTAAGAACTTTACCTCAGGATGAGAACAGAAATTGCGTGCCAGCGGTGTGGTGGCAGCGGGAGCCCCATTAGCTAAAGTGGTGCTTCAGATTAAGAATAGTTTCAGGTTAAGAACGGACCTCCAGAACGAATTAAGTTCTTAACCTGAGGTACCACTGTATTTTTAAAAGGCAGACTATTAAAAGTTCATAGAAATCCCCTCCCCGGCTAGTTAAGATTCAAATGCATTTCATGATACACAGTGCTTATGAAAAGAACTTTGCTTGCCAAATGCTGCCATAAGAGAATGAATAAACTTTAGTTCCTTACATCAAGCACAGTCCACTTTTGACATATCAGGGAGTTGCATGGCAGTTGGTTAGAGCATGGTGCTGATAACTTCAAGGTTGCAAGTTGGATCAGCTGCATGTTCCTGCAATTGCAGGGGGTTGTACTAGATGACCCTTAGGGTCCCTTCCAACTCTACAGTTCTATGAATCTATTATTCTACTTTGTGAGAGCTCACACTCACTGGCTTCCTTTAGACCTAACTTTAAAGCATGCTTTTGTTCTATGTGAATGAGCCTAGCAATTTGGAAGCTTCCACTGCTACTGTAGTTTAAGCAAGCCAGCTTTAGTCAACTGCAATCTGAAGTTGGCTTGTTTAAAACTAGCCATTGTTAACGTCAGCCGCAGTTCATTGGTTTGATTTACCTCACAAACTAAAAGCAGAAGCTTTCAAATTCCATTTTTCAGCTGTCCAGGATGAGGAGGAGCAGGGCTGGAGAAGTGTGTGAGGGTGACAAGAAGCTAGGTTTGTCTGTTGAATACGAAACTATGGTGCATCCAAGTTTCTCTGTAACGTGAGTTTCCATGCTGATCAAATTTACCTTTCTCAATAATATTTTTGTTTCTTAAAAAGAACGAATCTCCTTTAATGTAATAAAAGTCTCTTAGAAGTTCACATAAAGCAATAATATTTGGTGAAATCTCCTAAACACTAGACAAAGCATATATCTATATAACATCAATAGGATGGAGCCCTGTGACAAACAGAAAATCAAAAGGTAAAAGTCAGAGTCCAGGAAAGCTTTGGGTAAACACATATGTTTTAAAGAGGTCAAAGGTAACTACTTTTCTACCTCACAAATTACCTGAAAGCAGATGTTCAGAGGGCAGGGGTTACCACCAAGAAGGCCTACTGTCACCATCCACTGGTTGTTGAACAGCTAACAGGGCCTGCGGCAGGGAGTTCCAAAATTCAACAAAGTGTAGATTTCGAAGGATGGCAGTGTTTTGTTTCAGAAGCTACAAAATTAGGGGGTTGGGGAATCACATCACAATCACAGAATCATAGTGTTAGAAAGGAGCCCAAGGATCATCACCTTTGAATGTGAACAGAATCAAATTTCTCCCCCATCTCCAACCTAAACCCAGGTCAAAACAAAAAAAAATCCTTCCAGTAGCACCTTAAAGACCAACTAAGTTAGTTCTTGGTATGAGCTTTCGTGTGCATGCACACTTCTTCAGATGCACACGAAAGCTCATACCAAGAACTAACTTAGTTGGTCTTTAAGGTGCTACTGGAAGGAATTTTTTTTGTTTTGACTATGGCAGACCAACACAGCTACCTATCTGTAACCGAAACCCAGGTATTGATGACGGGAATGGGGAACCTGCAGCCCTCTGAATGCTGCTGGATTCCATGAGACGCAGCAAATCTGTGTGTCTTTACAGTAGGATAGCCACATGCTATGGGTCTGCTGCAGCAAATGCAAGCGTAACACCTGTGTTTCCCAGTGAATGTGTAGAACTTCCCTCTCCATGGTGGACTTCTTTGGAGGTTTTTAAGCAGAGGTTGGCTGGCCATCTGTCATGGATGCTGTAGTTGAGATTATTGCATTGCAGAGGGTTGGACTAGATGATCCTTAGGGTCCCTTCCAGCTCTACGATTCTATTATTATTATTATTTTAATTTATGGATGTAGTGTTTTCCCTATTTACACTGGTCCTACAAGATTGCAAGGTTCCATTTTTCTGCATTCGGCTTTATAGCATCTAAGAAGCTCTCCTTGCACGAACTCCTTCAGAGATATTCTGCTAAACACCACCCCCACAATGACATCAGTGAAAAGTCTGAGGAGAGATTCTTCCCACTCAGAAGGCAAGCAGGGAATTTTATTTCTTTTTATTTCCCTTTTTTTTTTACAGTACTGGATGAAACTCCCTTTGTCTGGTCAAATAATAAGAACAATTTCAAGCCTTTGGTGTCTATCTGCACTCACAATAACCTGCTTTTGTGGTTCGCATTGGATCACCTCTGAAAGCAGTTTACAGTGATTTTCTGCTCCCATAGTCTTTCCATTGAATGCCGTTTTCAACATTGCCCAAAGTATGTGTGTTCAAGGAACAACTGCAGATAAAATGGGGCGGGGGGGGGGGAGGAGGAAGGAGAGGATGGGGGAAAGTGAGAAAAGATTCTTGCAAAGGAGAGAGAGAATTCTTTTCTTTGTCAGCTGCCATAAAGACATGTCATCTGAGCATCTGATACTTTGCTTGCAGAAAGCAAATGTGTTTAGAGAGATTTCCCCCTCTTTTTTTTGTTTTTGTTTTGCAGTTCTCAGCGTTCTCCCCCCCCTCCCCCACCCAATTTATTAAATTTTGAATTAACATGTGTTAAAACGCAAGGTTGATTTTGTTTGCTCTGCCACATTGCCTGCTTTTCTAAGCACTTAGTAATAGCTGTAGTTAATCTATTGACCGATGGCTTAAGCAGCAGGTGTCCCTAAGACCCAGAGGCCAGCTCTGCTGAGGCCCAAGGAAAATTCCAGAGGGCTCTTTGTTACCTGGGCTGGAATGGAGAAACTACTTGTTTGGAAGATGTTTCTCCTCCCTCACAACATCTTCAGTATTTAGAGCCTTTTGTGAGCATAAGTCTGAAGAGGGGGATTATGAGGGATAGCCTGTCACTGCAATTGTTTCTTCTAGACATATAGCATACAAGTGAGCGGGAAAGTTTACAAGCTCACCATAGATAATTCTAATTCAAAACATTATATACAGCATTTATAATAAATTAACACTCTGGGGCTTCTGCAGGTTTAAATAATTGACAAAAAATAATAGTAATAAACTTGTCTCGTGCTAGCAGAATCCCTAGCAGAAAATGTGCTAGCCTCATTTAGAAAGCAAACAAGTTGTGGCATCCACATTTTTATCTAAAACAACAGAGAGTCTTGTGGCATTTTTTTTAAAGGGACCAAAAAATTTATGCCGTAATAAAATTGATTAGTCTTTAAGGTGCCACAAGACTCTTTGTTGTTTGCGCTGTAACAAACTAACATAGCTACCCCTCTGGATATTTTTATCTAATTTCTACAGTCATGAGTGTGGGATTTAATAATATTCCTATACCAGCCGACAACTTACATTTTATTGTATTTGCAACCATCTATCATGATTGAATCTTAGCGGGGGGGGGGGGGGATGACTTGGTGCCAGAAAGCTTAAAGATAAGGATTAGCTAGAGGTTATTTTGTTCTTCATAATGAAGAAGAGCAGCGATCCTGGGCATGCTTACTTGGAAGTAAGTCCTGCTGTGTTCAGTGGGGCTTACCTGCTTATAATATGTATTTAGGATCGCAGACCTAACAACTATGTGAGGTATGTCTTTGTAATCCCCATCATGCAGCTGGAGAAAGAGAATGACAGTCAGTGATAGCCATATTAACACATCCACAGGAAAACTTGGCTGAGGGAGTGAGTGCCGAAACCACTTATATGTCGGTGAAAACACTTCTAGCCTGAACTTATCTACGGTGTGTAAGTATTTGATATGCAGGGAAATTCTGAAATGTGGGAACTTTCCAATAGAACATTTCAGAGCCAGTCCAAGACATTTTGAGGCCTGAGGTTTGGACACCAAAATATGCTCTCTCTCCCTCTGTCCCTGCCCCCATGGGAATACCAAAGGCTGGTCAACTTATTTGGGCACCTGAGGCAAAAAAAATTCTCACAATTTGCTGCCCTATCACAACACCTAAATCTAACTGCTTGGGCCAGCTGCTTCACCCTGCCTATTGGTAGGACTGGCCCTGGATCCTTTCTATATTACAAATGTAGAGATGGATTCAGACCTTCTCAGAGTAGACTCATTACAATTAATGCATCTAAGTTACTCAAGTATATTATAAGGTTACCAGATTTTTTTCACTGAATCTGGGGACACATGTCAGCTTCCTACTAAATAGATAGATTTTGTCCAGGGACTGATTTGTAAATCTGGGGACTGTCCCCGGGAAATGGGGACGTCTGGTAACCTTAGTATATTAATTTTAAATAGGCTCTACTCTGAGTAGGCATCTGTCTTCAGGAAACAATGGAGTTTGCCTTTGTGGGGAAAGTCAAACTGTTGCAGAGTTACAGCACCTGCTGTGGCTTTAGAGATGGATACAGGAGAGACATGTTTTGTTGCAGCTGGGGCAGATGATGGTGTGTGGTTGTGCTGCTGTAGGTGCACCATGGTGCTTTTTCTTTCTGTGCTCTCCCCAGTGGTCATTCCTCCTCTGGTCACTTCTGTGGCTGCACAACCTGACTGACTTCTGAGTGGGGCTCTGGACTTCTGGCCCCCAAACCTTCCTCTGTAAGCACCGCTAATTCTAAGCCCAGTGAGTTTCCAGAGTTTGTATGACAGGTGGTACATATTTTGATCTCGTCTTTGTGAGCAGTCGAGTAGCATCAGTACCATAGCTTGGGAAAGTACCTGACTTACCATATGTATCCTGGGTCAAAGGCATTTGACTGGCCTGCTTCATCCAAATTATCACCTCAAAAGGAGTTTTCACGTGGATTCAGAAATCATTCTCCCCACCCCACATGCGATGATTTTTATGGTTGTGAAGGTAGTCCAGTCAAACATGGGTATCTAATTATTAGTATTTGTTTATTAGTTTTCTTACCTTCTCTTGATCACACAGTACCAAGGTAGGTGAAAGCAATGCAAAGCACAATATTAAAATCAGTTAAAACAATTGAGAACAGGGTGGGTCCTAAATTTAGAACAGGGTGGGTCCCAAAAACATACACCTCAGGCGTCAAATATCAAGTGTCACCACTCTTTGGATATATTTCTTACCAAAAACTGCTGTGGCAGTTCAGGCCCCTCACATATTGAAGCCCCCTCAGATGAAACATTTTTGACATGATAATCAATTTTATTTTTGACTTTTGGCTTTCAAGCTGGTATGGGTCCATAAAGCTGTATGTGCCTTAGGATCGCAATATCTCAAGGACTCCTATCTCCACATGAATCAACAGTGGACCCTGTAATTGTATCAGAGATATCTATGTGTCTCCTCCATGGGAGGTGCAGAAGATGACTCTGCAAGAACTGGCTTTTTCAGTGGTGGCTCCCCATCTGCAGAACGCTCTCCCTAGGGAAACATGCCTGGCCCCAACATTGTCAGATTTTACATGCCATGCTGTGCCCAGTCTTTAGCAAAAGCCATAGTTTAACATGGGCTGTTTTCGGTGCTCTTCTTTCACTGGGGAGATGATGATTTATTAAATTTGTATACTGCCCTGTAGCTCTCAGGGCAGTTCATGACATAAAATCACAATATAAAAAACAGAAAATACATACTGTAATGCAAACAAAAACAAAGAAAACCCCAAAATTGGTTCAGTTTATAGCTATTGTTGGATAAGCTCTGTCCCATTGCATTTGGTTTTAAATAATTGTCAAGCTTTGATGCTTTTGAATTATGGTGCTGGAGGAGACTCTTGAGAGTCCCATGGACTGCAAGAAGATCAAACGCATCCATTCTTAAGGAAATCAGACCTGAGTGCTCACTGGAAGGACAGATCGTGAAGTTGAGGCTCCAATACTTTGGCCACCTCATGAGAAGAGAAGACTCACTGGAAAAGACCCTGATGTTGGGAAAGATGGAGGGCACAAGGAGAAGGGGACGACAGAGGATGAGATGGTTGGATAGTGTTCTCGAAGCTACAAACATGAGCCTGACCAAACTGCGGGAGGCGGTGGAAGACAGGAGAGCCTGGCGTGCTCTGGTCCATGGGGTCACGAAGAGTCGGACACGACTAAACGACTAAACAACAACAACAATTGTCAAGCTGTTTTGTATTGTATGTATTTGTATGTTGCTCTGATACTTTTTTTTTTTTTTTTGTAGAAAGTGATGAAAAAGGTTAATAAATATTATTGTTGTTATTACTTATTGGTACTACTCTGATAATGTGTGTTAATAGACATAGGAGTTATGTATAGTCCTTGTGCAGATATGAGCTTTAATTTCATTATAAATCACCAACGGCTCAATAAGGCAGCCCCACAAATTCCTGAGTGAAATCCTAAGGCAGGACCAATTCCTTCCACTTACAAAATAGGGCACAGTCTGAAAATCAGTGAGTTCTTCCCTGAACCCAGTCTGGGTTCCAAGGCCTCTGCCTTTCCCTCAGACTGCATTGCAGTAGCATCCCACTCTTCCACGTTGTCAGCCATATATCCTGTATGGGACTGGCAATTGTCAAGAGCTGTGGCGAAGGCTGTGTCGGGCAGTTCACGGGAGAAGCACATTTGTTTTCATTCTGCAACAGGTGGGCTTTGTGCTTGATAACTTGCAAACTAATTAAGGCCACAGGCTTTAGGCCTATTCACTCTGGCATTAGCCCTTGCAGGGGGAAAATGTGTCAGCAAATTGGTCCATTTTTCAAGGTGTCAGATTGGAGATGGAAGTTTGCTGTTTCCCAACCCAGGTGTGGAAAAGATGCGGGGGGATTATTTTCCTCCCATGGGGCAGAAACAAAGGATACTATTAAGGGCTGATGGGATGGAAAGAAGGTTGCCTGCAGGGGGGCTAAATCTCCCTCTGGTGAAACTTGAGCTGTTACCCATATTGGTACAGTTCCTGTCAGGATCTGCCATGTGAGGGGAGCTCTCGCCTGAGGAGGGAGGAGGGATGGAGACACAGAGAAGACTGAAGGAGTTAAAGAATGGGATGGGGGGGGGGGCCACGACAGACTGTATTCTGAACCGAAAAGAGAAAAATCACCATGGCTTCAAGCACTTGACTGTAGAATGCCCTGGTCTAGTCTGGTCTAACAAGTGGTGGCCCCAAACACAGATATATGTTCCCCTTCATATGCACAAAAGGCATCCAACCAGTTACCAGGTGAGCAACATGATGCAGGTGGGATTGTGTACTCTCAACCCTAGTGGCACATCCACATCAGTAATGTGTACAGAAGGGGGGTTACATATGTTCTACCTCCGTGTCGATTGGGTCCTCAGTGTTTGGCATTACCTGTCTTTTCTGCAGATATATGGTGCATCCAGGGGCGCCGACTTGTAAAAAATATTGGGGGGGCCCATACCTGGGTCCTGCCCCGGGAAGTTTTCTAAGTTCCCCGCCGGGCGGGGCCACTGCAAAAGGGTGAGTGGCGAGGGCGGGACGGGGCCGCGCGCTCCTTTCCTCGGCTGCCCTCGTCGCGCGCCTTGGCTCCCGCGGCCGGCGAGGGGAGCCCGGGCCGCGCGCGGCTGCTGCTGCCGCCGCCGCCTCTCCTGGGGGCGCCGCCTCCCCGGGCGGGAACGCTGCGGGTGCGCGAGGGAGGTGGGCGGCCCCCGGGGGCTGGGAGAGCCGGGCTGCCGTGGCCGAGAGGGCTGCTCTGCTGGGTGCCGCTGAATATAACTAATAATCTTCTTAAATTATTGGGGGGCGGAGCCCCCCAATAAAATTTTTGAGGGGGCTCGGGCCCCCTCAGGCCCCATGGAGTCAGCGCCTATGTGTGCATCCTTCAATTGAGCCTACTCACAAACAGCACCCTAGCTAAGAGGTAGCTAACCTGTGGCCCTCCAGATATTGTTGGACTCCATCCACCACCCATCACCCCTGACCATTGGTTATGCTAGCTTGGGATGATGGGAGTTGGTGTTCAATAGCATCTTGAGAGCCACAGGGTAGCTAGCTAGCTCTGCAAGAGCCCAAACATCTCTCATAGCACCTGTATTTGTTTTCAGTGTTGATGTGTTCTTCATGACAGCTCTGCTGACTCCTGTGAGGAAATTTTTACCTCTTTAATGAGTAACTGGCTTTATGGCAAGTTAATTTGGAAAATATTGACTCGAGTTTTCATTGGCTGCTGTAGCTTTTCATGGGGGCTGAACTGTCAACAATTCACAGTTGATAATCCTTACATTAGGGGATGTGGGTGGCGCTGTGGGTTAAACCACAGGTGGGTTAAACCTAGGCCGATCAGAAGGTCAGTGGTTCGAATCCCCGTGACAGGGTGAGCTCCCGTTGCTCAGTCCCTGCTCCTGCCAACCTTGGAGTTCGAAAGCACATCAAAAAGTGCAAGTAGATTAATAGGTACTGCTCCGGCAGGAAGGTAAACGGCGTCTCTGTGTGCTGCTCTGGTTCGCCAGAAGTGGCTTAGTCATGCTGGCCACATGACCCGGAAGCTGTACACTGGCTCCCTCGGCCAGTAAAGCGAGATGAGCGCTGCAACCCCAGAGTCGTCCGCGACTGGACCTCATGGTTAGGGATCCCTTTACCTTTTACCTTTAATCTTTACATTTATGGTGGAAAAAGCTTCACCTGATAATTCTTCCTGACGATGGCACTGCCGTTGAAAAACTGGCAACCCTAAATGGAGCATCAACTATCAATGACTCCAGTTATATATTTCTAGTCCCAGGCCCAAGTCTGATGTCACATAGTGCAGCGCCCTTGCAAATGCTAAACAGGTCTGGCTCTGGCTCTGCTAGTGGCTAAAAAAAATGTAGTATAAACACTGACAACTGGGAAACACTTGCCTGAGAGTGCAGCAGTTGGAGAACAGCCTTTACCAAAGGTGTCATGGGCTTTGAAGATGCTCGAACTCAGGACGCAAGGGAGGAACGTGCTAGGAGGAAGGCACGCTTGGCAAATCCACACCGTGATCAACTCCTGCCCGGAAACCAATGTCCCCACTGCGGAAGGACGTGTGGATCCAGAATTGGCCTCCACAGTCACTTGCAGACTCATTGTTAAAACCGTGTTAATGGAAGACAATCTTACTCGGCTATGAATGATCGCCAAAGAAAGAAAGAAGATATGGGGGACCAGCTGGAAACCTAAGTAGCTAAGTAAAAGGTAAAGGTAAAGGGACCCCTGACCATTAGGTCCAGTCATGACTGACTCTGGGGTTGCGGCGTTCATCTTGCTTTATTGGTTGAGGGAGCTGGCATTTGTCTTCAGACAGCTTCCAGGTCATGTGGCCAGCATGACTAAGCCGCTTCTGGTGAATCAGAGCAGCACACGGAAACGCCGTTTACCTTCCCACCAGAGCGGTACCTATTTATCTACTTGCACTTTGACGTGCTTTCGAACTGTTAGGTTGGCAGGAGCAGGGACCGAGCAACAGGAGCTCACCCCGTCGCGGGGATTCGAACTGCCAACCTTCTAATCGGCAAGTCCTAGGCTCTGTGGTTTAACCCACAGCGCCACCCGCGTCCCAACAAGTAGCTAAGTAATACAGCGTATATTTTGTGTGTAGAAGGCTGCAAATTCAGTCCTTGGCATCTCCAGTTAAATGATCAGGCAGCACAGCATGTGACATGAAAGACCTCAGCCACGGATTCTCAAGAGCTGCTGCCAGTCACAGAATCATAGATCTGTAGAGTTGGAAGGGACCCCTAGGGTCATCCAGTCCAACCCCCTGCAATGCAGGAATCTCAGCCAAAGCATCCATGGCAGATGGCCATCCAGCCTCTGCTTAAAAACCTCCAAGGAAGGAGAGTCCACAACCTCAGTGTCGATGACATTGGGTTCAGTGGACAAATGGTATGATTCTGCACAATGCAGCTTCTGATGCCTGCTGCTCCTTGTCTGAAACTCTCTTATGAGATACAGTTAATCAAGAAGGCTTCCCCAGTCTTGTGCCCTCCATATGTTTTGGCTGGCAACACTAATCCGGATGGGTGTTTTAGTTAAAAACACCAGGTTTGGGAAGGTTGGGCTAGTTTCATAGGGTCTAGCCATTGCCTACTGCAGTTACCTTATAGTCAGACTTGTGTGCAGGGGCCAGCCGACTTTTTCAGCGGGGGCCGGTCCGCTGTCCCTCAGACCTTGTGGGGGCCGGACTATATTTTGAAAAGAAAAAGAAGAATAAATTCCTATGCCCCACAAATAACCCAGAGATGTGTTTTAAATAAAAGCACACATTCTACCCGTGTAAAAACACCAGGCAGGCCCCACAAATAACCCAGAGATGCATTTTAAATAAAAGGACACATTCTACTCATGTAAAAACACGCTGATTCCCGGACCGTTCACGGGCCGAATTTAAAAGGTGACTGGGTCGAATCTGGGCCCCGAGCTTTAGTTTGCCTACCAATCTCGTGTGCATGACTTTTTTTCTTTTAGAGTTAGGCCCTTAAGGCATTCCAGACATGGTCGAGTTCTGATCCTGACACTCCATTGTCCTTGGCCATGTCACCTATCTCTGCACCTCATTGGCCCACACAGAAAAAGGAGGGTGCGGGGAGAGAATCTACAATTACTTATCTCATAAGACTGTTGTGGGCATTAATTAGCTAGTTTGCAAAGCCCTTTGAACATGAAAAGGTGCTATGTTGTGAACATTCTGTGCATTATTATGGTTAATTAAAACACACCATAATTGCTCCTCACTGCTTCCTCCGACTTTGATGTACTTTGTTTACTGTTTACCAGGGCTCCCTCCTCTTGCCTTGTTTCTGTTTCAAAATCAAAAGCATTTCAAATCAGGAATCCTACTGCCATGATTAATTTTTCCCTCCCCACTTTGCATATTTGCTTCCTAGAGGAAACAAATCCACAGCTAAGTCTAATGATTGCCGCTATTGTCTCTTCATTAGTAAGAATGCTGAGGCTGATGCTGTTCCTGATAGGAACGCAGGCTTTCAGAATTTGGCTCCACACCCAACCACCCCAAGGTGCTTCTGGGTTGGAGGCTAATTCTAATCTCCCCTAGGTTGGGCAATTTATTTTTAATGGTCCACCTCTGAGACATTCATCTAAAACTTCTGCTATTACATTTCATAGATTAGAAGAGTCACTAATAGGAGTATTAGGCAGGTTTTTACACATTTAAAGCTTTTAGCATTACGACACCACCACCTGAGTCAGTCTGAAAGGCAAAAGGTTTCTTGGGGTTGCGGGGGGGGGGGGGGGCGTTGAGAGAAAGGAGTGTGTCGCTCAGTTATGTTTGTGGATTTTATTTTACTTTAAGGAAACTGCTGCGCAAACATGGAAAGTGGTTTATGTTCCTGCTTAAAAGAGATCCAAAAATGTGCAGGCCTTGTCAATTAAACACTGCATGTTCATAGACGAGTGATCCCTAAACATGCATTATTTACACTAATATGATTTAGCTTGAGAAAACCACTGTAAGATTTATCAAAATTAAAAGACTTCACATGAGTGAAAAGAGAGTGAAAATATAATTTGGCTCATCAAATCTTCATGGCAAACTTCATATTTTAGCAGAAGAAGAGCTATAATGGATGTCTTTAAAGACCATTTTCACACTGACCTGAGGGTACAGCTGGAGACTACTTAGGATAGGCAAACAGATACGAAATTCAAAGAGTCCTTTTCTGAACTGCTCTGCAGTGTTAGGGATCACTCTTCTGCTGAGATTTATTTACTTAAATATCTTTATTTCAAAATTATGCAGCACTCTGCATTTCAGAGAGTACCCATGCAGTGTATGGAAATCGAAATCGAAAATACGATACAGATTGTACAACATCATTAAAACGTTAAAACCAATCGAATTGGAATTGAAACTGCATAAATGGGAACTGAAAATTTGGGAAGGCTTTGGAGAAAGGAAAAGTGTTCAGCAAGCATCGGAAACAAGAATGCTGGGGCTTGCTTCACTTCAGAGCAAAGGGAATTCCAGAGAACAGGTGCTCAAAGCAGGTTCTAGAGACATAGGAAAGTCAGCTTGACAGATATCTTGGTCCAGAACCACATCGGTCTTTATATACCAGTAGAAAAAGCTTGGATCCAGCTCTGTAGCAAATGCAATGTGCAAAATTCCAGTGCTATGCTTTCACCTGAGGAGTCACAATTGCTATTTTGCTCTAGCTTCATCTTTTGGGCCAAATTCAAGGACAGCCCAATAAAAACAATATTATTTACCCACCCATATGGCTGGGTTTCCCCAGCCACTCTGGGCAGCTTCCAACAAAGATTAAAAATACATTAAAACATCAGTCATTGAAAACTTCCCTAAACAGGGCTGCCTTCAGACATCTTCTAAAGTCAGAAAGTTATTTATTTCTTTGAGATCCGACGGGAGGGTGCCACTAACGAGAAGACCCTCTGCCTGGTTCCCTGTAACTTGGCTTCTCGCAGTGAGGGAATCACCAGAAGGCCCTCGGTGCTGGACCTCAGTGTCCGGGCAGAATGATGGGGGTGGAGATGCTCCTTCAGGTATACTGGGCCGAGGCTGCGAGATATATAGAGTGCACTGTAGTAGTCAAGTCAAGAAGTTGCCAATGACTGGACTCTCCTTGCCAAGTTATCACTGTCCACGAATTGTCATAGGGCTATATTAGTTAAAGCTTGTTAAAGGCACTGCTGGACAATGAAGGCACTTGAGCCTCCATTAGCAATGCTGCGGTACCCCCAAGTTGTTGTTATTTACATTTATTAGTTGCTTCCCCACCCCCCAAAAACCCTCAAAGCAACTTACGAGAATGAAAATGCAAAACAAGGATAAAACAACCTTTAAAAGAGGATTAGACAAATTTGTGGAGAATAACACTAAGAACAGCTACTAGCTGCAGTAGCACAGTGCTTACCTTCCACTGTTGGAGACAGTATGTCTCTCAATAACAGTTCCTGGCAATTAAAGGTGGGCAGATCATTCAGGTCCCACTTGTGGGCTTTTTTCCCCTGTAGGGAGTGCAACCCTATCCAGAACCCAATCCAGAATTGTACAGGCATTTGTACAATTTCCTTGACCTGGGACCCTCTAATCAACAGATTCTCTGCCTTGCTGTGATTCATTTTCAGTTTATTGGCTTTCATCCAGCCCCTTAATGGGTCCAGACACTGGTGGATTCAGGACTTGCACAACACCTTCAGAAGCTACAGAGAACTAGAGCTGCGTTCCATCAACATCCTGATATCTTGTAGACATGCACCTTTAAATGTCCCATCTGAAAAAAGTCACCCGTGGTTGGTAGAATTGCCTCTTTTGCAATATTTTGAATTGATAAAATATATTTGTAAAATGGATTATTATGAAAAGGATTAAAAATATGATGGCGAATTTCACAACGGCTTCATGTAAGCCTATGATGTAGTGCATATGAAACATTGTGGACTGATCTGGCCTAAAAAAAGAATTATTAAAAAAACCAAAAATTCCATCAGAATGACCAAAAAGTTGTAGCCCCTTTTTTATGAGGCAAAAGAAAACATTTGGAGATTGCAAGTTTAGCGGGAGGAGAGAAAGGATGATGAAGGGCTGTGCATGAAAATGTAAATAAAGAAAAATATTTATAGGCTGCCTTTCTGGACCATGTCTACCCAAGTCAGAAAGCAGTAGTGCAACCATATAACAACACAGCACCACATACCATAATAAAACTTTCAAGATTCTAAATGCGAAAACAAGAAGACCTTAGAATAAAAAGGTAAAGGTACCCCTGCCCGTACGGGCCAGTCTTGCCAGACTCTAGGGTTGTGCGCTCATCTCACTCTAGAGGCCGGGAGCCAGCGCTGTCCGCAGACACTTCCGGGTCATGTGGCCAGCGTGACAAGCTGCATCTGGCGAGCCAGCGCAGCACACGGAACGCCGTTTACCTTCCCGCTGGTAAGCGGTCCCTATTTATCTACTTTCACCCGAAGGTGCTTTCGAACTGCTAGGTTGGCAGGAGACCTTAGAATATAAACCAACATAAAACAATTCTGAAAAGCCATGGCAGCAAAACAACAAAACAGCAGTATTCCCAAAGGAAATATCAGCCAAAACTCAATTGAAAAATGTACATCTTAAAAAGTTTTCCTGACTATTGCATCCAAATGACCCAAATTGCAGAGAAGACCCTGTCTCTTGTGCTCACCTGTCAAACTGGTCCAATGAGCCAGGGCTTATGAACCGCAGTCTTAAAGCATTGGAAACCTCAAATGGACACAATTCAAAGTGTTGGTGCTGACCTTTAAAGCCCTAAACGGCCTCGGTCCAGTATATCTGAAGGAGCATCTCCACCCCCATCATTCACTAAGGTCCAGTGCCGAGGGCCTTCTGGTGGTTCCCTCACTGCGAGAAGCTAAGTTACAGGGAACCAGGCAGAGGGCCTTCTTGGTGGTGGCGCCTGCCCTGTGGAACACCCTTCCATCAGATGTCAAAGAGAACAACAACTATCAGACTTTTAGAAGACATCTGAAGGCAGCCCTGTTTAGGGAAGCTTTTAATGTTTTATGCATTACTGTATTTTAATATTTTGTTCGAAGCCGCCCAGAGTGGCTGGGGAAGCCCAGCCAGATGGGCGGGGTATAAATAATAAATTATTATTATTGTTGTTATTGTTATTGTTATTACACTGGCAGTCTTTTGAATAGCCCCACGTGACGGACTATAAAAGGTTCAAAACAAAGTTGACATTATGAATGATAAGGAAAATGTGAGCAGAGATAATTTTTTCTCATTTTCTTATTATACTAGAGCTTGAGGTTTCATAAAATCATGGAATCACAGAATCATAGAATTCTAGGGTTGGAAGGGACCCCGAGGTTAGAGGACTAAATCCAAGTAAGTAATTGTGCAAGTGAAACAACTTCTGGTTGTACAACAAAATTTCCCCTTTCCTTTCTATTCCCCACAATCTGTTCAGGAGGCCTGGGAGAAGCTCCCAGAGATTTTGGGGAGGTGTGAGGATCACATGGGAGTTCAGAGAGAAGTTCCCCTGCACAGGTGGAAATAATTTTACTTGGTCAATGACTTAGGTGGATACAGCCCAGAAAGGGGGAAAGAGTTCTTCAGACAACTTTTTTTTTTTTTTAAAGTGTGTATAAGGATTTATTGAAAATTTTCTACACAAGTACAGAAATACCAACCATTAAAAGTCCGTTCACATCAAGAGGAGGCAGGTTGGACAACTTAAAACAGGTGAACCATGAAGTGATCCAGGGCTATGTTTAAAAAATAATCTGTGACCTTGGAGAAAACACTGCTACTTGTTGAGAAATTCTCTTTTTTAACCCGGAGATTACTTGCTCTGTTCATCGTATTAGCAAAATAGCATCTTAAAACATGAAAAGTGCTACCTCATGTATTTTCACACGAACTTCTTGTGAAATTCAGACTGCAGTGTATCACTGACAATTATTTTTGTCTTTTAAAAAAATATTATCTACCTTTTTGATTTTTCTTGAAGACAGTGCCCTGCCCACATGTAATGGCAGATGTAAAACACAGGTGGACAAACTATGGCTTGCCGTAAGCAAGCAACTATGCTCATATATTACGCTCACCCCTCAGATTCCTTCTGTGTTTTGTTTGGAGAAAAACATACCATGAGTGCTGGTTCACTAAGCCATTGTTTCCAACCACCTGGGGAAAAGGAGGAGAAGCACAAATGCAATTTGAACAGTGTGCACCACCATTTACGGTTGCATGTTTATAGTAAACCATAGTTTTTTTAGCTATGTCTTGCTATCACATACAAACCACAATTCCATCTGATTTTTGCTTTGGTGTTTGCCTGAGGCAGCACTGGACCAGGACCAGGAAGTATAGCAAATCTTTTTATTTATTGTTTTAACTGCTCAGGATTTTGCCCATTGGTATAATCGGATAACTCATAGTTTATTGTTATTAATATGACGATGATGATGATGATGATGATGATGATGATGATGAATGTGTATACTGCTTAATGCAAAGATCGCTTCTAAGCTGCTCCCAAACCATAAAAACCAATTGCGCATTGTTAAAATACAGACTACGCTTTTGCCTTTGACTGTGTCGACCACAGCAAACTATGGCAAGTTCTTAAAGAAATGGGAGTGCCTGATCACCTCATTTGTCTCCTGAGAAATCTCTATGTGGGACAAGAAGCTACAGTTAGAGCTGGATATGGAAGAACTGATTGGTTCAAAATTGGGAAAGGAGTATGACAAGGCTGTATATTGTCTCCCTGCTTATTTAACTTATATGCAGAATTCATCATGCGAAAGCCTGGACTGGATGAATCCCAAACTGGAATTAAGCTTGCTGGAAGAAATATAAACAACCTCAGATATGCAGATGACACAACCTTGATGGCAGAAAGTGAGGAGGAATTAAAGAACCTCTTAATGAGGGTGAAAGAGGAGAGCGCAAAATATGGTCTGAAGCTCAACATCAAAAAGACGAAGATCATGGCCACTAGTCCCATCACCTCCTGGCAAATAGAAGGGGAAGAAGTGGAGGCAGTGAGAGATTTTATTTTCTTGGGCTCCATGATCACTGCAGATGGTTACAGCAGTCACGAAATTAAAAGACGCTTGCTTCTTGGGAGAAAAGCGATGACAAACCTAGACAACATCTTAAAAACCAGAGACATTACCTTGCCAACAAAGGTCCGTATACTTAAAGCTATGGTTTTCCCAGTAGTGATGTATGGAAGTGAGAGCTGGACCATAAAGAAGGCTGATCACCAAAGAATTGATGCCTTTGAATTTTGGTGCTGGAGGAGACTCTTGAGGGTCCCATGGACTGCAAGAAGATCAAACCTATCCATTCTGAAGGAAATCAGCCCTGAGTGCTCACTAGAAGGACAGATCGTGAAGCTTAGGCTCCAATACTTTGGCCACCTCATGAGAAGAGAAGACTCCCTGGAAAAGACCCTGATATTGGGAAAGATGGCGGGCACAAGGAGAAGGGGACGACAGAGGACGAGATGGTTGGACAGGGTTCTCGAAGCTACCAACATGAGTTTGACCAAACTGCGGGAGGCAGTGGAAGACAGAAGTGCCTGGCGTGCTCTGGTCCATGGGGTCACGAAGAGTCGGACACAACTAAACGACTAAATAACAACAACAAAATACAGAATAATTAAAAACACAGCATTATTAAAAACAATCATATTAAAACAGTAAAATATCAACACCTATGATTAAAATGTGCACTAAAACAATCACAGTGAAGCAGCACAGCAATTAAAACAGGAGAATGCCTGTGTAAACAGGTGCGCCTTCAAAAGCCGACGGAATGCCAATGCAGATGGGACCGCTTATATTTCAGCAGGGAATGTATTGCATAACACTGGTGCCACCAGTGAAAATGTATGAAACTGGCTGCAGCAAAGTGTGGCAATGGCCAATTCTTAAAAGTCTTTAAACATGAATTAGATTTATCCTGCAAGAATTTGTCTATCAGGGCTAAATAGAAACTCTGTTTCTAGAGACAGTGTATAGAGGGACAGAGGGATGAAAGCAGGATAGGGCTGCTTCTAGGCTTTCCAGGAAATTGTGATTGCCCACTGTTTGAAATAGCATGCTAAACTTGATGGACTCATCATCTTCTCCAAGATGGGTTTTTTTTTACATTCTTTTATATTTGGGATAAATTAAAGAGAGCCAGTGTTGAACAGTACACATAGGGTCTTAAATCTGGGTTGTGGGTTTTTTTTTTAAGACTTGTGATAAATAAATTCAAGTAAATATATTTGTTAATGTTTTGAAATTCAATCTAACCAATGGGGGGGGGGGATCCATGTAAAAACTCATTGAGCATCTATCTATAAATTGAGAGTCAGTGTGGCATAGGGTGGTATTCAGCTAAATAAATGTGGGAGGAGAATAACTTCTCTTTGCATAACGGGACTCCCCCAATACTCTGCCCATGTGATTTTTCATCCAAAGTTTGATCCCAGGCATCTTTGAAAAATCCATGCTGAGAGCGGAAAAGGCAATTCTGGGATTAGATGAACCAGCAATCTGAGAGCAGAAAGCAGCTCCTTAGATTCACATATATAAGCATGGTCATGTGAATGAGTCCCGAATTGTCTTTAATCTTGGTTCACCATTTAGAACCACACAGTAGCTGCCTATTAATTTCACTTTCCCCCTGGAATGTGCAATTGCTGGTTTTAGTGGTGCTGCTAATGGCTTTTGACACATCACTTTTGAAAATTTTAAATGGGAGATGTTGCATGCATATATATATGGGAAATATTTTTTATTTTTTACCTTAAAAGCCACTTGCTCTCTAAATCTGTAGCAACCCGGCAACTGTCTTGGTTACACACCAAGGATTTCACGGAGAACATGTTAGAGGGAATCAGAAAAGCAGAGAAAAGGTCACAAATAAGCACCTTAGGAACAATGAAAGCTTTTCTCCATGTAGCAGTGGGAGAGTTGCAAAGAGAGGGGGGCTGAGAGAAACCACCCTGAAAAGGTATTAATCAGAAGTGGCTATAAATCCTCTGGAGTTTTTGCTCTTATAAAACTCCTTGGAGAAAGTCTTGAAGGAAATGCAGGTCAAAGCCCAAAAAAGCTCTTGATCAGAGATTGCTGGAGGAAAATCTTCCCAGATGCCGTTTAATAGGCTGCAATCACCCCAGGAGTGGGGAAGCCAAGTATGCTTGAAGCATGGTTGCAGTTCCTAATAGGCCTTGTCACACTTAAGGCACTGCAAGCGCCATCCACCGAACAGCTGAAGCTGGCTGGTGATTCATAAAGCCAACAGTTTAAAGTTTATTATGATGAAAGCACTTAATGACAGCCATCGCTAGGGGCCCATCATTTATAAAGCTGCGCTGAGTATTAGACATGTAGCATGACCACCAATTTTGTGTCACAATTGCTACCATAAAATGACCTTTGGTGATTTTTGCTGCATGTGGTGGACAGCTCTTCTTTCACATTAGTGCTCTGTGGCTTTTCTTTGCAGACTATTATGCTGTCTAAAGCTTATTTGGCACTGTCGTGAGCCTCAACCCTTGTTATTACCCCGGAGGCCTGTCTAAAGGGGCGGGGGGGGGGGGGGAGAGAAGGAAGGGAAGAAACCCTCTCATGTTCTATTATGGCACCCCAATTAGCCATTCCTTGGTTAGTGTAATAATTTAATGCACATATTCCTACATTGTTATTGCATTTCTTCTTCATCGCCCCCCCTCCATTTTTTTTTTAAAGAGAAGTTTTATGTACACTGCACTAAACATCCAGTTAGGTGGAAATGAAATATGCATGTTACCCTATTAGGCGAGATGGGAGTGAAGATTTGGAGTCTTAATTGTCAAATGGATGGGAGAGCATTGTGCCAAGGCAGTTGATAATAAATCATAATGCGGATTGGAATAATGTGCATCCTTGGAAGAATATCTTGGGTCTAAATGCTGCACTTTATACAAACATGGAACACAATTTTACAGACTAAGGAACCAACACAGATTTCCAGGGGGGAAATATTAATGGCATCCTTGTTCCTTCAGCACTACCCCTGGCTAGTTATAGAATACTTGAATGTACAGTACCAACACTTTAACGTAAAGCTTTTTCAACGCCTTTAAAATGTATCTGTAATTTTATAAATGATATAAAATCTCTTTCTAGTGTGTAAAGAAAAGGGGGGGGCGGGGAACCATTCGCATGGCACGCTGCAATTTTGGCAGGATTTGCAATATGTGATTTTTGCTGATACCTACTACTGTATTGAGTTTTATATAAAGCTTTTTTTTTTTCAATAAGGTGAATTGTTACATGACAAACTCATCTTCCACCATTATCATCTACTGTTTGTGTTTAACAACAGGAGACCCTGCTCTAACAAAACTGTTGTAATGGCTGTACAAATTACTCAGCTGAAAGCTTTTCACCAAACCAAACAGTATTAATCAGCAGTTCTTATGAAGGTGCTAATTAAAAACAATTTTCTTCCTCAGTTTGCAATGCTAAGCCATCTTCACTTGCACTGTTTCAAATATATAGCTATTGTATAAACTCACACATCAGGGCCTCTATTAACTCCCGAATCTCCTATTACCTATTTTATTACATTCCTGTCTTCCAGGTTTATGGGCTTGTTGACATTTTGGATGTCACAGCATGATATGTTTAATCATTTTAAAACTACATTAATTGAAGATGGGGGGCAGGGAGGGAGAGAAGGCTAAGAGCCATTTACAATTCACACATTCAAAGGGCACAGGGCGCCCCAGAGAAAAGACTCAGCTCAACTTTATAACTAGTGGCTTTTTTGTAAAGAAAACCTTCAAAATAGTCACTCTACTCAATACTTACCCAATGTATTTCTGAGAAAAGCACAAGCGTCTTATGTTAACGGCTGCATTCGACCACTAAAAGCCTTGTTCTTGAGGAAAACAACTCAGATGTTTAATTTATTTCATTTCAATTCATTGTTTACTTGCAGTTTTATAAGCCGCTTTACAATCAAAAGTTTCCAAAGCGGTGTACAGGGGGAAGAAAACAAGATCCAATGCCAAAAAGATTACAGGCTAAAATTGTACAATTAATATTCTATTAAATGACTGGGTCACAAATTTAGGAAAAGCCTTCTTAAGCGAAAGTGTCTTCAAGACCAGCCTGTTTCAAAGTTCAAAGTTTCAAATAGCAACTGGGTTTTGAAAGCCCAGTGCCTGTGAAGCTTAACCCAGATTCATGAGTCAAAAATTTGTCCTCTCAAGCTATGGATTGCCAGATCTGGGCTACCTCATTGAACCTCCCTCTTTCTAACTTCTGCACACTTTATGCTCATGAAAAGTTATCAGATCCAAAGGTCCCTGATGGACACAAAGCACTGAACTTTGTCTCACTGACTGCAAACCGACTTATGACTGTAAGCAAGGAGCCTTTAAGGGGAAACTTATCATACAGGACCAACATTTCAGCGTGGTGTTCACGGGGGATGGCATTTGTGGACCATGCTTATTATTTTTCTTTATAATTTATAACCCACATTTTGTTCATAGACCTTATGTAAAATAAGGGGATGGGGTGGGGAGAGACAAATACACATTTAACAGATTTATCATGTGGCATGAACTTTGGGAGGTGAGCTATGGATTCCTTCTAATCAGAATTCTTCCTACCAGGTATCAAGGCTACTCTTTGCTTCTGATAACATGGGCAGTGTACCCATTGAAAGCTGATCCTACAGTACACTAGATGCCAAGCTGTTTCAGGGAGCACAATGCGTTGGACTGGTCCTGGCCTCTGCAAATGGAAGGGCATATTTCAATCTAACCTTTGAGCAAAACACGAGAATGAATTGGTTGTATCAGCAGATGAATAGGACAGAAATGTTGAAATAATTTTAATCTGTTTTAGCATTTTAACTTTTGCATGTTTTCATATTTTAACTTTTGTATGTTTTCATAGAATTGTTGAGTTGGAAAAGACCCATCTAGCCCAACCCCCTGCATTGCAGGAATCTCAGCTAAAGCACACATGACAGATGACTATCCAACCTTTGCTTTAAAAACCTCCAGTGAAGGAGAGTCCACCATCTTCTGAGGGAATCCGTTCCAGTGCCGATCAGCTTTCAAAATCTTTATAGAGGCATATCTGGTGTGATCGCTTCACCCCTTCCATGATCACATTTTATCAAAGGTGGCTTCCTTCCTCAAAGTAGGAGGAAGACGATGCAAATTAATTTTGACCCAGCCCAGTTCACACTATGGCAATCCTACATGGCTAACCAATGCCAAATTTTGAAAGAAAATGTTCCTTCCTTAGCTAATCCTGTTACATGCATTCTTTGCACTAAGTAACAGTGGAAGATGAAGGAGGGCTTCCAGAAATCAGAAAAGAGTAAGACAAGAGACTACAGATCCTAGAGGCAGCGGGCAGGAGATTGGGAAGTCGAGGCATCAGCCGTGTGTGATGGTGGCACACAACAGTCCTTTGAGTCTCAAGTACTGGGGCTCATTGAGAGAAGGAATCAAGCAAGGGAGAGTAAAAATTAGGCATAGTAAGGAGCTCAAGAAGCTACAAGGCCAGGTAGAGGTAAAATGAAGAGGCTACAAAACACCTGAAGTTCCCTTTTGCATGGGGCATAATTATTTCCCCCCACCCCAGGGTGACAAAGCCCCTATATATTCCATTAGTTTTACAAAGAAGCCTAGGAACAAATCCAGGGCTAACATGGAGAAAAATGCTGATAATGATGACAAGGTTTCCTGTTTTCTCTGTGTCACAATGTCTAGCTAATTCAACTGAGTTACCAGCTCTGGTGAATGAGGACCACTCTCGTAGGTACCAGTCTTCTAGTGCAGATTGTACAGAGCAATCGCCCTTTGAATCTGAAGTTGCAAACCTAAGTATACCGATGTCAGTCCCCGATAACCCAGAGACTACAGTGTAAACATGGACGAAACAGGGAATATTTAAATGGAACCTTCATTCGCGAGGAATGGTTTATACTTTTGAGTCTGAGTTTGAAACATCAGTGTGTCTAAAAAACACCTGTCACTAGTATTGTTGCAAAAGAGTCTTGTTGGGTTGTTTTTATTTGTTTGGATCAAATGGTAGTGTTCCATCGCCCTAAGAAAAATGAAACAAATCCAAAGTTGTTTTGCTTGTACATGAGCAAGAAGCATGAAAATGCCTCTAAACTTAATATGCAGACTCTCAGGAGTATTTGCAACAGAATACTAGTGGTCATTTCCTCTGTACACACACACATACACACACACGAGAGAGAGAGAGAGAGAGAATTTTCTTTGGCTCCTATCCCATAATTTGAATCCAAAGCTTTGTTAGCAGAACTGATGAAATACCATCTGCTTCCTGAAGTGAAGCAAAAGTGGTACCCCTCCTCATGCAGATGTGGACTGCCGGGGCAGGTGAATCTTACTTCAACACTGGTGACGGGACTATGTCTTCTGGTGTATCGGAGGTTAGTGCATTAGGTTAGTGCAGAGTGTGGAAAGCAGGCACCTGGCACATAGAGTCTCTCAGCACCTTCACTGCTGCTACCTAGAAGCCACCTCATTCTACCCAATGATAGGGCTGGCCTAGTACAGTGGGTTTATTCCTATCCATGAATACAAACATTACAACGAAAGGCAAATAAATGTGTAGTAAAGGTAAAGGTACCCCTGACCATTAGGTCCAGTCGCTAATGACTCTGTGGTTGCGGCGTTCATCTCGCTCTATAGGTCGAGGGAGCTGGCGTTTGTCCGCAGACAGCTTCCGGGTCATGTGGCCAGCATGACTAAGCCGCTTCTGGCGAACCAAGAGCAGCGCGCAGAAATGCTGTTTACTTTCCCACCGGAGTGGTATCTATTTATCTACTTGCACCTTTTTTTGGGCGTGCTTTCGAACTCCAAGGTTGGCAGGAGCTGGGACCGAACAACAGGGGCTCACCCCGTTGCGAGGATTCGAACTGCTGACCTTCTGATCAGCAAGCCCTAGGCTCTGTGGTTTAGACCACAGCGCCACCCTATTGAATTCCCTTTTTCCTAAAGCAAGATCATCGACACTGACTGGCAGTGGTTCGCCGGGGGTTCAGATGGGGGTATCTCTCAGCCTTAGCCGGTGATGCTGAGGACTGACCTGAAATCTTCTGCATGCAAAGCAGAGCACGAAGCTACAGCTCCCCACCCCCCAAAGGTATCATTCTTTCTGGAAAATATTAAAGCAAGGTTGTTTTGTATAAGATCGACTGTGGTTTTTCTACTAAGCATTTGAATGGAATGGACACACAGAGAGAGCTGCAAGACACATGTAGAATCCATGCCCTTACTGTGAGCTTAGACCACTCATTATTTCTCCCTGCCTCAGTGCATTCATTCAGCTGTGTTGGAGAGATGAAATTCCATGAAGCACACAATGGTATGTGATCTGGAGTCCATGGGTTTCCCAGGCACCACTCTCAGCTGAAGGATGAAACTGCAGCGAGCAGAAGAAATTATTTCTGCAGCTCCTGATTGGCTGGGGTGTGTGCATGACAGATACTCACCCCAATGAAAGCTCCCTGTGTTGCATCTAGCCCTTCACTCTGGATAACCAGAGACCTCCTGCCATCTTTGTGGCTTTTGATCCTATCTGGCCCTGCTTGCTCTTCCTTTGCCCCATCCCACCTCATCTCGCTTTTGCCTTTTGCCTGCTCCCTTCTCTCCTGCTTTTATTTGAATTGATTTCCCTGGGACTTGCCCTTGCCCTCCATCCACCTCTGCACAAAGATCACTCTGGGATAGAACAACTCTCTGGCAGAAAACCTGACTTATTGTCCACGCTGCCCCAATTGGAGCAAAGTACCCTTTTCATTTGTGTGACCTCAAAAGAAACGAAAAGGGAAACATTCAAGAGGACATTGGGCATGTACAGTGCAAGCTCAAATGTTCAGAAAATTAAAGGGAAACCACTGTTCTCCTTTTGTTGCTCTGTGTGCGTGGACAATTGCAAATGGGAGAAAACAACTTGCTTGTAACAGTTCCTGGCATCACCTCCTATGCTTCATCATCTGCAAGCCTCCCCTTTCTCTGAAAAAAAGCTGCACAGCTCCCCAAAATTATGTTAATCTGGTGCATAAGACATTGTCTGAAAGATCCATTCTCCAGATTTTCAGAAAGCTCTTTTTGTAGTCGTGTGCATGCCAATACACATTTCATAATGGTTTTTTCTTTCTTTTTCCTGCAACTTTTCCTTCTATCTTCAGTATGCCTGTTTAGTTGTAACTGACATCAGAGTCCTTCCTAGTGCAGCTTATGACAAGAGGTTCATAAGCTGCCATTTCAATATGAATGAGGCTCTCCTTCAGCTGCCTATAAGCCTATGAGAAAACTTGCACCAGTTTATTGTTTCCATTGGTTGTCAGCCCTTGTACAGTGGTTTACATCTTCAGAGCGTTTTTTAATACATTCATTCATTTCAACCTGCATTCAAGCAAGACACCAGTATGTACCATTTGCCACTGTTAAAGTGTGTGTATGAAAGATTATATTTATATTGCACTTGAAGTAAGCTTGGATATATGCGGCTAGTTTTAGGATTACATATATCTTTAATAATTTTTATTTCATGATATGGGAACATCATTTCACACAGAGATTTTAACTTTTTATTTAAAAAAAGTCTTTATTAACATTTCTAGAAGTAGAAACAGCATTCAAAGGCTTGTCGAAAATAGTTCATCTAAGGTAAAAGAAAGAAAAATCAAAAGAAGCACCCCACAATAAAACACAAGTTTGAAAAAATACCACCTCTGTTATTTTTTCTTAGGGTTGGGATTGAAAAGAAGAAACGAAGCAAAATGTTGATGTTACACAATGATCGTAAACAGCGAATGCTACAGTCTAGGCCCCCCAGTCCTTTCATCAATTATATGCATGAGCAAGTTAGCGTCACCATTCAGCCTCAATGCATAAATGTTTGCAGGATCGTGTTCTTAAAACCCCTTCAATTAAACCCTTACGGGATAATAGGCTGCATTTGAGACACCAGCTTGTACTGACATGACAGGCAGGGAAAAGAAACAAACAACAATAATTAGTTGTTCATTTTGATATACTTGTTATCTCCTCAGAGGGAAAAAAGAGTAGAGCAATAATTTCCAGGGTCATCCGAATAAAGTTGGCACGTTTATCCATCTGTTCTATTCTTAAGCACTTTTGAAGAGACACAGAAGATTCATACTTTGGCTATTTTTTGTGCATCCATTATTACATTTCCTATTGAATATATATATACCTTGTTGAGATATACATACATACATACATAAACACTCCTATAGAACACATACTGTACTGATCAAAATGAGAGCTCCGTCTAAGACAAACCTCAGCCACCTCTAAATTCTTATCATTTCTTAGCAGAAATCCCATGCAGTAAGAGTCTCAATGTGAAATCCATAAAATCCATAAAAGGAGATCTACCACTGAAATACTAGGATAAATGGCTGGTTTGCATTGCCCCTGGTCTTTATCCAACACTGAGAATAGACTGCTGTTTTATCAAAAGAGGAATAAATTGCTGTTATTGTGATGTTAGCCCATCACTTGGCATTGCAATTCAGGTTTTTGTGAGAAAGAAATGTATGATCTAACTGCGACTTGACCTGTGCCTTCTGAGATCCATATAGGTGCTCTAATGGAGCATAAAAAGTGTTGAATACAAGTACATGCAAACTGGTGGCGGATAAATGCATTTGAGGAGAGCAGGGAAGGGAACAGGACTTTTGTGTACAACTCAGTTTGTTAAACCGAAGATGAAAAGCAGCAAACCAAAAGGTAATTATTTTAATGTATTTCATCAATAAATTGCACAATGGACTGCATTTGTATCTGAGACTACCAGAATTCTTTTCTAAAACCAGGATTGTTGTTGTGGGTTTTTTGTTTTTTTAAAAAAGATTATTTGTGTTTGATAACATAAAAAAAGAAAAAATTAGGCTGTGAGTTTCTGGGACTGCCAATTCCACACAGCCCCAACCTCCCCCCCCCAAAAAACCCCAAAACCATTTTGAGTTCTGCTTCGAAAGGCAGGTATTGTTCCTGGAATGTAAATGTTAACCAAATATGTGAATTACGTTAGGTTTGAACATATTTTGGGAGCAGGTGGGGGGCAAAGGAAACCCCGCAGCTGCTATAGCATTCAGAATTTCTCAGGCAAGGATCTATCTTTAACAAGAGGTCTGTGGAACAGTTGCAGTTAGATTTCAGTGCTGATAAAGCCTCACTTTTCATTCATAGCCAGAGCACTCTTCTTGTACCTAAACAGATAATAAGTACCCAGCACACTCCCCCTTCTTGACACAACACACTGAGACTAATCACACATAATTGGAGAGGAGGAGCAGAGGGACTGGACAAGGCATTGTGTCCAGGGGACAAATGGTCAGTTTATGAGGCTTTGGTTTGAGGCGGTAATTTCTTATACATCTACAGGGAAAGGACCAAAAAAACAAAAAAAACCACCACGTCAAAAAACATTAACTGATTAAACATTAAGCAAAGCAAGTTTGAAGCATTTCACTCTGAAAGGGGGAGGAAAACCCATAAGGCAAATTTCAAGAAAAGCACGAGGGAGAAAGGAGGGTGGGGAATCAAAATATATCATGAGGTTATATAGAATATGATGTGATGTCAGGTCTGTCCAACAATTATCCAGTTCGGTTGGTCAGGCACAACCACAGAACATATGCTTTTTTCCAAATATTAACAAGAAAGGCTGTTGTTGTTGTTTTTTGTGGAAATGAAGAAAATCGGTGTGCGACGGCAGCCACAAGCAGAGAGAAATGGAGCTCGCTTAAGGCTTCAAGTCTTATCAGACTTGCTTTTTAAGAAAACAGACGCGCAAGTTCTAAGACCAATGTACTACGCAGCTGTGGTCTTCCTTCTGAAGAAGCAAGGAAAACTTTTCCCCACTTTGGTAATACCTAAAATGGCACATTCATATAGCTATCCCCCCCACTCCCTGCCCTTTGTAATCAAAGCATTATCCACCACACATTCTATCAATGTTTGGTTAAAATAAGAAGAAATGGGTAGTGGAGGTTTTCGTCATAAATGCCTTTTTCTTCTTTTTTCAACTGCAAATTTAAAAAGAGAGAGACAAAGAACAACAATATTAGCATATTTTAATGACGTGGACACAAAATCTTAGTCACTGAGAGACTCTTTCAGCAAATATTTGAGAGGGTTATATTGCTTATAGCAACAATTTCATTTAAGTGCCAAAGAGGATCACAAATATGGAATAGTTAGCAATATATCTGTCACAATTTTACATGCCCCTCGTAGCTTTATAACAAAATTGCTCATGGGAAAAATGCATGCATAGTAATAAATGGAATCGATAGATTCACTCTGTTGATCAGAGTTCATTCCAGTTATATGTCGTATCTGAAATATATGAAAGCTAAAACTACAACTTAAAAGTATAAGACTGCAGGACTTATAACAGATACATCATTTAAGATCGCCAGCCATTTAGGAAGTCCTGTAATGCTTTTACACACAAAACATTTCACCAATCTCTAAGTCATTTCGAAGTCCTTAATGCAGCTCTGAGGGGTTTATGTAGTAATAATGTGCAATTCAAAAATTCTTCTCTTAATACAAAATTAGTACAACCCTATATTGGCTACAAGAATTGTGTGAAGCTCACCAACTCACACACAATGTAAAATGAGTTCACTTTTCAAATAAATACTCATCTGGTTGGGTGTCCAGAAATAGTTTATTTACAAAACAAAAACAAAAACCAATTTGGTGTCTGAAAATAGTTTACTTGCCAAATATATATATATTTTTAAAAAAACCAATATAAATTGAATTCATGCAGCTAATCACATGTGCCTGAAATCTCCCATAAAATTTAGAAACCTTCAATGCAGCAATTTCCTCTACAATACTGTATGTGTGTATACACTTGTATATGTGTATAGATATATTTCAGATGCAGACCAACACAAATCTGAAAGATACAAGTAAAGGAAAATGTCCCATTCCATTCTTCCCCATTCAAACAAGATTATTTCCTCTTCTGTAACAGGAGCTATATGTTTTAGCTGGGTTTTGGCATAATAATTACTAATGATATATAAACATAGGTGTTTCCATATTCTTTTATTTAAAGAATAGGCTACCACCTATGGGGAAATGGGGAGGGGATGTTGTAAGAACGAATGTATTTAAATTATTATCAATATTCCTAAGAAATGGCAATTGACTTCTGAGTACCTATAACTTTAAAGACTGGTAGTTCGCTTTGCTTGCATAAGGTGACTCATTGGGTTTAAAGAATCAGGCAGCCTTTTCTGTGGATTTCTGACCTGGCATTCAAATAAATCTACTTTTTCAGCAGCCAAGACATTTTATTTCAAAGTGACAAAAAGTACTCTAGCGCCATGGATATGAGCCGATGAACTTTCATGGCAAATTTGCCAGAATAAACAAATTACTCTTGAAGGACCAACTGTCCTTTTTGCTGCTACAAATGTGTCAATTTTTGAATTTTGATTCTGAAATCTTCCCCTTTAGAAAACAAAAAGTAGATTGCAACACTTCCAGCTGATGGCTGAATTTCTCTGCTTGCATTTTGCAATCTGTTTGCTGGAATGGAAACCAACATGCAACAAATACGTATAGAGAGAATTGGCGGGGAGGGGTGCGT